>NC_043015.1:30171125-30183625 GCF_006345805.1 Octopus sinensis
ACACACGCTGAAGTATGGAACAAACTGCCGGCATCAGTTGTTAGTTGTCGGAGCACTGCATCCTTCAAAACTTCCATGCTTCCTGAGATTCGCCAACACTACACCTGATTTTCTCCCCTTCATACACACGCTGAAGTATGGAACAAACTGCCGGCATCAGTTGTTAGTTGTCGGAGCACTGCATCCTTCAAAACTTCCATGTTTCCTGAGATTCGCCAACACTACACCTGATTTTCTCCCCTTCATACACACGCTGAAGTATGGAACAAACTGCCGGCATCAGTTGTTAGTTGTCGGAGCACTGCATCCTTCAAAACTTCCATGCTTCCTGAGATTCGCCAACACTACACCTGATTTTCTCCCCTTCATACACACGCTGAAGCATGGAACAAACTGCCGGCATCAGTTGTTAGTTGTCGGAGCACTGCATCCTTCAAAACTTCCATGCTTCCTGAGATTCGCCAACACTACACCTGATTTTCTCCCCTCCATATCTGACTCATATACATTCTTCGCTTTCCAGACATTTGTACATTACTGCATACACCTTATATGCACTTTCTGACAAGTTGTGGTGCACCTGAGTACTGTATGCAATAATTTCATTATTATTATTATATTATCATGCCATACAAAATGCTTAGTGATATTTCTTCTGGCCCTGTTCCTTCTGAGTTCAAATGTCACCAGGGATCACTATGCCTTTCATCTTCCCAAGGTCGATAAATTAAGTCCCAGCAAACTTAATTTGAAGTTGAATTAATCAATTTCCCTCTTTCCTCAAAATTGCTGGCCTTGAGCCAAAATAAGAAAGTATTAGGATTGGCAGAAACATTAGAACTTTGGACAAAATGTTTGGTTGTAATCCATTATGGCCATATACATTCTGAGTTCAGATTCCACCACTGTCAGCTTTGCCTTCCATCCTTTGGGGGCAGGGCTGGAGGAATGAAATGAAGTACAGTCAAATACTAGACTCAGCTATGTAGAAGATCCTTTATTCGCTCTTGAGTTCAAATCCCACTGGAGTTAATTTGGATTTTCATTCCTTCAGGCTCAAATAAATGGTAAAATGTAATTATGCTCAACAGATTATTACACCACCTGGTTTCTTCAGGTTCCAGGTATGAAGCATTGGTAACTGTTCATGTAGGCTACAATGTAGGAATATAAAAAGATCCCCAATACTTCATACATACTTCATTTATTTAACCCTGGGAAAATGAAAAGTAAGGTTGACTTTGGTGGATTTGAACTCAGAACATAAAGGTCTGTAACTAAATAATTATTTATAATTTAGGCACACAGTGCCAGTGGCACATGACAAGCACCAACTGATCGTGGCTGCTGCCAGCCTCCCCTGGAACCTGTGCCAGTGGCACATAAAAAGCATCCACTATACTCACGGAGTGGTTGGCGTTAGGAAGGGCATCCAGCTGTAGAAACACTGCCAGATCAGACTGGAGCCTGATGCAGCCTCCTGGCTTCCCAGACCCCAGTCGAACTGTCCAATCTGTGCTAGCACGGAAAATGGATGTTAAACGATGATGATGATGATGATGATGAGAGCCAGCAATTTTAAGGGAAAGGGGCTGGTTGATACCATTGATCCCAGTATTTGACTAGTATTTTATTTCATCAACCCCCTAAGGGATAAAGGGCAAAGCTGACCTTGGCAGGATTTGAACTCAAAGCATAAAGAGCCAGAAAAAAACACTGCACTGTATTTTATCCGATCCTTTAATCCTTTCATTACTGTATTTATTTTGAGATGTTCTGAGTTTCTTTCAATTACTTTAAATATAACAAAGAATTTAGTAAAATAACTAAGTTATCATTCAGCTTGTATTAGGAACATGAATTGTGACTAAGGTTTGGTGGAAGATTTTAATTGAAACCTTAAGAAAACAAGACATTTGTACAACAGAGCCAGAACCGGTTTCAGCCGGGTTGGTAACAAAAGGGTTAAAGATTCTGCCCATACAAAAAGGTAAAATAAGTAAATAAATAAACAAACCGTCTGCCATGGAATTGAACTGAGGACTTATGAAGTGATTGTCCCATACCACATGCACTTGGCTAATTAACTTTCAGCATGTTTTATATTAACTGACACCAATCTCATTCACATTTCTCCCCACAGACATGACATTAAAATTTACAATAACAGAGCATCAATTATTCAACAACTCAACCATCAACTCAAAAGCTAGTCTCCAGACCAGCATAACGCTTTTACGGCTCTGTAGTTAAGTGGTTTGCATCGTAACCTCACAGTACTAGGTTCGATCCCACTGTGCAGCCCTGTTGTGGGCAAGTGTTTTTGTAGCATAACTGTGTCATCCTATGCTTGCGGGTAGAATTTGGTAGATGGAAACTGTGTAAGGGAATACGTATTTGTTTTTGCGTGTTTGTGAATTTTTTTATGTCTTAGTCTTATTTCTTTACTGCCCACAAGGGGCTACACACAGAGGGAACAAACAAGGACAGACAAATGGATTAAGTCGATTATATCGATCCCAGTGCTTAACTGGTACTTAATTTATCGACCCCGAAAGTATGAAAGGCAAAGTCGACCTTGGCGGAATTTGAACTCAGAACGTAGCGGCAGGCGAAATACCGCTAAGCATTTCGCCTGGCGTGCTAACGATTCTGCCAGCTTGCCACCTTAGTCTTGTTATTCTGAGTTTGTCCTTCATTCTAGTAAAGTGGGAAGTGTATGTGGATTCATAGCTTGAGGATTTTCTTTGTTTGGTATTGATTGTTTTTCTTCATAAATAATCTAATTAAGCTTGGATAATGCTTAGATATTGGTGTCTAGTTTCGGGAGGTCCTGTGGCACACACACACACGTATGTTGTACACATGCGTCCCTTTCTTCATTTTCTTTTTGTTTTGTTTTTCTCTCTCCTTACTTTCAGAAGAATATTGCATACTTGAAACATAAAAGATTTTTCTTTCTTTTTTTTTTACTATTTCCCAAGAATAAGCCTGATACACTTTTCCTTTGTTCTTGTCTTTGTATTATTCTTTTTATTATATATATATATATCATCATCATCATCGTTTAACATCTGTTCTCCATGCTAGCATGGGTTGGACGGTTCGACCGGGATCTGGGAAGCCAGAAGGCTGCACCAGGCTCTAGTCTGATCTGGCAGTGTTTCTACAGCTGGATGCCCTTCCTAACGCTAACCACTCTGTGAGTGTAGTGGGTGCTTTTTACATGCCACCGGCACAGGTGCCAGGCGAGGCTGGCAATGGCCACAATATATATATATATGTATGTATGTATGTATGTATGTATCAAAACAGTTTGATTCAAATTCGTTGGTACTCCGAGTTTCAAGCATGGTGCTTGGAGTACCAACAAATTTGAATCAAACTGTTTTGAACCATACATTTAACTCCCAATAAATCTATGGATCAATGTGAAGTAGCAGCTTGACTTGAAGAGACTCATTGATCTTCAAACTATGCACCCAGTTAATGTTTGTTCCAATCAAGATGCACAGATAATCTCTTGACACTGTAAATATAGTGAACCAGTGATTATGTGGCCAAGAGAAGTGATCCTGAAAAGGGTTCAGTTCACTTTTCTGTAACTAGGTACCCGGGACTTTTTATCCTATGGCCAACCAAGTCACTTGACATTAAAATGGCCCAGTCCATTTTGCTAAGACTAGGTACCACAGGGTAGAAACAACCCATTGTCCTATGGCCAGCCAAATCACTTGGCACTAGAATGGCCCAGTCCATTTTGCTGAGACTAGGTACCACAGGGTAGAAACAACCCATTGTCCTATGGCCAGCCAAATCACTTGGCACTAGAATGGCCCAGTCCGTTTTGCTAAGACTAGGTACCACAGGGTAGAAACAACCCATTGTCCTATGGCCAGCCGGGTCATTTAACATTAAAATGGTTCAGTACACTTTGTTGAGACATATTGTTCTATGACCAGTCAAATCACTTGGCACTAGAATGGCCCAGTCCATTTTGTTGCGACTACGTACCACAGGATAGAAACAACTCTTGCAGTGCCAAGTCCAATTCTTCCTATGTAGTAAAAAACCATATATGGCACAGTACTCTATCCAGGAGGAGATGTGTCTCTTGACAAAATCCTGAAGATAAGTACTGGACTGTCTAAATTATTGCGGTTCAGAAAAGTATTATTTAATCAAAGTAAACCTCCTTTTAATTAAAATTAATTAAGTTTTATATTTATTTGTTGTGTTGTTTTAAAAATACTTTATAATTGTTTTTTTCCAATGCCAGTCAATTTTGTGTGTTAATTAGTTTCCCTGCGGCAGTAGCAGCAGCAGTAGCAGTAGTAGTAGTAGTAGTAGTAGTAGTAGTAGTAGTCGCAGTAGTAGTAGTAGTAGTAATAGTAGTAGTAGTCGCAGTAGTAGTAGTAGTAGTAGTAGTAGTAGTAGTAGTAGTAGTAGTATTATTAGTAGTAGTAGTAGCAGTAGCAGCAGCAGCAGCTAGTAGTGGTGATGGTAGCAGTGGTGGTGTTGGTTATTGTTTTTGGTAGCTATTGTTGTGGCTGTTGCGTGTTTTTTTTGGGGTTTTTTTGGCTACAGGTGTTTTTTGCAACTGTTGTTATTGATGCTGTGGTTATTGCTGTTGTGATTGCTGTAGCTACTGATGTGGTTTTTGCTGCTGTTGTTGTTGTTATCGTTGTGGTGGTGGTGGTGGTGGTGGTGGTGGCACTGGTTATTGCCGTTTCTTCACGTTCCGGCTATTGTTATATGGTTATATTTCTTGTATCCCCATTTCCATAATTCTTTCATAAAGAAACGACAAAGCGCCGAACCACCCCACCCACCACCACCACCACCCCCAGCATCCTTCTCCTCCTCCCCACTTCATGTTGCCCAACACTCCAGCCTCGCATCCCCCTCCCCTCTCTCTCCCTTCCTCTCCTTCCACCTCCCTTGTTACACAATTGAGCGACTGACATAGAAAAAAAAGCATCATTATCTTGTCTTACTCTGTTCTGGCTGTTTGATTTTTAATGAGGACCCCCAAAGGGGGTGGTGGGGTGGGGGTGGAAGACGAGAGGGGGGCGTGAAGGAGGGAGAGAGAAGAAGTGGAAGAAGATGAAAGAATGCTAAACATATTACATAGGGCATGAATAATTCATGGAGCAGTTGATTTGTTGCTTTGATGGTGCAGATTATGATGACGACGATGACGATGATGATGATGATGATGACAACGATGATGATGATGATGTTGAGGGTGATGATGGTGATGAGGATGATGATGGTGATGATGATGGTGATAAGGATGATGATATTGAGGATGATGGTGATGATGTTGATGATGAAGATGATGTTGATGATAATGAAGTAATGATGACAACAACAATGTTGATGATGATGACAACAACGACAACGATGATGATGATGATGGTAGTGATGATGATGATGGTAGTGATGATGATGATGATGATGATGATGATGAGATGATGATGCAATGATGGTGATGGTGGTCATCACAACGATGAGTATGGTGATGATAGTGATGATAATATTGATGACGAAGTGATGATGATGATGATGATGACAATGATGGTGATGATGATGATAGTGTTGATGATGGTCATGACAATGATGATGATGATAACAATGCAGACAACAATGATGATGATGATTATGATAATGACGATATTGACGACAAAGCACCATATTTTACCACCATCGCTCTCCTTTCACACCTCTCCTCTCAACAGCAAAATATTGATCTCCGTATATTGATCGCGTCTCACAAAAGTCCTTTGCCGCACTTGGACTCAACAGCAATTCTCTAAGCAGCACTTGAACTCACAGCTTCTAGTTCACTCCCCACTGCAGTCCTGTCCAGTCCATTCCAGTTCGGTCACACAGAGGACCCCTCTAAACATTAGATACCACAAACCTATTGATGGAATTTCAATTGTTTACTTCTCACACTTAAAACTTTAAAAAAACAAAACTCACTCCAGGGTGTCTGTGTCTGGAGGTTCTAATGTCATTTGTGTTGTTTATTCATTGGTTCTCACCATGGGGCAGACATCATACTGTCAGTACTATCAGCTGTTCTAACCTCCGTTTTCAACTTTCACCTTATTTTTCTGCTGTTGCTTAGCAACTGACTGATGCTGTTAAGTTGTTTATCAGACATATTGGCTCATTTGATGCCACCGTTCTATGCACACACACACACACTCACACACACACTATCACTACTGCTGTTGACTATACTAGGTTTTTAGTGCTGTATTATAAGTTCAGCGACATGCAACCAAGAGAATACCCTCCATCAGGCATTTGCCATATTCTGAACGCCTTACTTCCCTGGGCATGGACACATTGAAACTCTGACATCTGGCAGCTGACTTAGCGGACACCCATAAAATTATTAACCATCTTACTAACAATAACTCTGAGCACCTTTTCAAACTCCACCTATCTAACACTTCTGGACATATTTACAAAGTCAGAAAACAGCACAGCTCCCATGACTTTCGGAAACATTTTTTCACACTAAGAGTTGCTGAAGTATGGAACAAACTGCCGGCATCAGTTGTTAGTTGTCGGAGCACTGCATCCTTCAAAACTTCCATGCTTCCTGAGATTCGCCAACACTACACCTAATTTTCTTGTCTCCATACACACAAGCAAGCATGGATCTGACTCATACACTGTTCACTTCCCAGACATTTGTACATTAACAATAACTCTGAGCACCTTTTCAAACTCCACCTATCTAACACTTCTGGACATATTTACAAAGTCAGAAAACAGCACAGCTCCTTCCATGACTTTAGGAAACATTTTTTCACACTGAGAGTTGCTGAAGTATGGAACAAACTGCCGGCATCAATTGTTAGTTGTCGGAGCACTGCATCCTTCAAAACTTCCATGCTTTCTGAGATTCGCCAACACTACACCTGATTTTCTCCCCTCCATACACACACAAGCATGGATCTGACTCATATACATTGTTCGCTTTCCAGACATTTGTACATTACTGCATAAGCTTTATACGCACTTTCTGACAAGTTGTGGTGCACCTGAGTACTGTATACAATAATTTCATTATTATTATTATTATAATGGTGTTGCTGTAGTGCTGTAGTATAAGATATATGGCCCAGTGGTTAGGATGTTTGGTTCAAGACCATAAAGTCGTGTTTTCAATTCTTAGACCAAGTAATGTGTTGTATCATTGTCCGAGATACTTTCTTTCACTTTGCTCCAGTTCACTCAACTCTGATGACTATCAACTGGGTGCTGTGTTGGTGCCATGTAAAAAGCACTTGTGCCAGCTCCACATAAAAAGCTCTTGTGCTGGTGCCACATAGAAAAAAAAAACATACAAAACACTCCTGCTGGCACAACATGAATAACACTTCTGCTGGCACCATGTAGAAAGCATTCATATCGGCACCATGTAAAAGGTCATGGGGTCGAACAGAGATGCACACATATAGGTATACACACACACACACACACAAACACCACACACACACATGCGTGCGCGCACACACACACATGCACACACACACTACATACCACACACACACACACTACACACACGCACACACACATACACACACGCACACACCGCACCACACACATACCACACACACACACACACACCACACACATACACACACACACACACTACACATACACACCACACACACACACCACACACACACACTACACACACACACACACACCACACACCACACACACACACACACACACACACACATACACACGACAGGCTTCTTTTAGTTTCAGTCTACCAAATTCCTCTCACAAGGCTTTGGTCGGCCTGGGGCTACAGTAGAAGACACTTGCAGAAGGGGCTACCCCCATGGGATCGAACCCAGAATCATGTAGTCAGGAAGTAAACTTCTTACCACAACACACTCATCATCGTCACATGACTTAAAGTTTCGTGGACACGCCCACAAAAAGTTTGGGTCATGTGAAGCTGACTCAAACTGTTACTGAAAATATATGTAACCCCTCCCACTTGTTACTTTCTTTCGTTTGTTCATTCACAAGTATTGTGAGGATGTGTGTGTGTGTGTGTCTGTATGTGTGTGTGTATATACATAGGTGCAGGTGTGGTTGTGTGGTAAGAAGTTTGCCTTCCAACCACATGGTTCCGGGTTCAGTCCCATTGTGTGGCACCTTGGGCTAGTAAGTGTCGTTTACTATAGCCTCGGTTCGACCAATGCTTTGTGAGTGGATTTGGTTGACGGAAACTGATAGAAGACCGTTGTGTATGTATATATATATATATTCTTTTATATATACATATATACGACGGGCTTCTCTTAGTTTTCGTCTATCAAATCCACTCACAAGGCTTTGGTCGGCCCGAGGCTATAGCAGAGGACACTTGCCCAAGGTGCCACGCAGTTTGACTGAATACATACATACATATATGTATATGTGTGTGTATGTATGTATGTATGTATGTATATATGTATGTATGTATGTATGTATGTATACATCTTTGTGTGTGTTTTTGTGTTTGTCCTCCCTCAACCGTTTGACAACCGGTGTTGGTGCGTTTACGTCCCCGTCAATCAGCGGTTCGGCAAAGATCGAGAAAATAAGTAACAGGCTTCAAAAAAAAAAAAAAACAACAACAAAGTACTGGGGTCGATTCTTTCGTCTAAAAGTTCTTCACGGTGGTGCCCCAGCATGGCCGCAGTCTAATTGTCTGAACAAGAAAAAAAGATACAAAATAAGACACACACACACACACACACACACGCGTGTGCATTTATGTATTCTTCAGTCTGGCATTTCTTGACTCAGCCCACTTAGAATCAATGACGTTTCAACAGCTCTTGTTGTTTCCTCACCAAATATTTTGTATGTCTGGCGACAGGATCCAACATTCTCCTTTCTAAAAGAAACAAGCTGTAGTGAGACATTTTTTGAGATTGGGCTGCTGTTTCTAGCAACCGGGCTTAGTACTCTTTTACTCTTATACTTGTTTCAATTATTTTGACTGTGGCCATGCTGGAGCACTGCCTTTAGTCGAGCAAATCGACCCCCAGGACTTATTCTTAGTAAGCCCAGTACTTATTATATCGGTTTCTTTGGCCGAACCGCTAAGTTACAGGGGACGTAAACTTACCAGCATCGGTTGTCAAGCGATGTTGGGGCGACAAACACAGACACACAAACATATACACACATACATACACACACACACACACACACACACACACACACCACACATATATATATATATATATATAATATATATATATACTTTATTTAAAGCAGCAGAAAATTCAACAAAACCTATATATATATATATATACGATGGGCTTCTTTCAGTTTCCGTCTACCAAATCCACTCACAAGGCTTTGGTCGGCCCGAGGCTATAGTAGAAGACACTTGTCCAAGGTGCCACGCAGTGGGACTGAACCCGGAACCATGTGGTTCGTAAGCAAGCTACTTACCACCACACAACCACTCCTACGCCACTACGAAGAAGTTTTCATCGGTTGTCCTGGAAACGAACTATATTTATAAACGGCAATAAAGCCAAAAAAAAAAAAGTCATTAATTAAATACAAAAGTCAAAAGCAGACAACCAGAATGTTTAACGGGGGAGAAAAGGGGGTTGAGGGGTGGAGTGTTGGGGTGGAGGGGATAAGAAAGCGAAAGACAGCTTCTGGCATTAACTTCCAAGAAGCTATCAGGCTTAGGTCCATTCTGTTGTGATTTTGGCGTCGAACCAACCCAAACAATAAAAGACGAGAAACTTCCAAGTTTACTAATCCCTCGATTAGAGAACTCACCCAGTACCTCGTTTCGGTTGCTTCTTGGAGTAGCAGTAGCAGCAGTAGTAGTAGTAGTAGTAGTAGTAGTGGTGGTGATGGTGGTGGTGGTGGTGGTTGCTGTTTAGCATCGGGTAAGCCCCGAATGAAAAGACCCGTGACAGCAGACAATCATTGGATATTTTCCTATGTACAAGGGAACCCAAGTCCACATTATAGCCTCACTCACCCCCTAGGCTATAATTTAAAGGAGGTTTAGTTTCTATTTCTAGCAATCCGAGCGACTACGTAGAGGCTTCTTTGTTTACTAGTACTTGTAGTAGTAGTGGTGGTGGTACTTATGATGATGGTGGTGGTGGTGGTGGTGGTAGTAGTAGTTGTTTAAAGGTTAAATAAATTCTGTTAGTTTGAAGAAATCTGTGTTGTTCTCTGGAGTAATCTCTGGATTAAATCGGATTATTCTTATCCAAATTTATTTTTACGTATGTATACATCCCTCTTTTCTTCTGCTTTTTTGTTTCTCCCTTTATCCTTATTTATTATTCTGGATTTTCAGAATACATAAAAAGTTTCTTTCCTTCGGAAAAAATTCGAATAAATAATAATAATAATAATAATATAATAATAATAATAATAATCGTTATAATAATAATAATAATAATAATAATAATAATAATAATAATAATAATAATGATGATGATCATAATAATAATAATAATAATAATAATAATAATGATGATTATAATAATAATAATAATAATAATAATAATAATAATAATGATGATCATAATAATAATAATAATAATAATAATAATAATGATGATCATAATAATAATAATAATAATAATAATAATAATAATAATAATAATAATGATAGTAATAATGATAAGGACAAGGCCTCAAATGTGGATGGAAGGATATTGTGAATCAGATAGAGTCCAGTACTTAACTAGAACTTCATTTTACCTACCCCAGGAGGATGAAAGTCAAAGCGAAATTAGAATTCAGAAAGTAATCTTTAGTTTACTACGTTGGGAAATATATGAAAAGGAGTTGGAGGATATTACAAGGGCGTATTTCCTTAAATAACTGAATAAATAAATAAATATTTAGATTAAGGAAATAAAAATGGAAAGGGCTGATGCAGAATCGATTATTAAAATAAATAAACAAACAAAAAAGATATGGAAAAACAAAGAGATGAGACGTCCCGACCAAGGGACAGTCATCCAGGACCAACCAAGGACTCACAAAGATCCAGAGTTACCCTAATTACCAAAGAGAGCAGATGCCCTTTCCCAGCTGTGTTCACTGGTCATTCTGACCACTCGTAACCCCTCTTTCAACAGATTCACATTATTAATGTGTACCCCCACCATCCATTTATTTGTCTTTGGAGCAAATATAGAAATGTCGACGTAGTTGTAAACACATAAACATCTTTTCTCAGTATTTATGGCTTTGCGTTTATAATTTATTTCATTATTAGCCACAAGGGGCTTAAATATAGAGAGGGGACAAACAAGGACAGACAAAGGGATTAAATCGGTTACATCGACCCCCAGTGCGTAACTGGAGCTTAATTTATCGACCCTGAAAGGATGAAAAAGGCAAAGTCGACCTCGGCGGGATTTGAACTCAGAACACGTCTATAATTAAAATCATAATAGTTGTTGTTTGAGCCTGGCAAAATCCTTTCTCAATATTTATGGCTTTGCGTCTATAATTTATTACTTTATTAGCCACAAGGGGCTTAAACATAGAGGGGACAAACAAGGACAGACAAAGGGATTAAATCGATTACAGTGCGCAAATGGTACTTAATTTATCGACCCCGAAAGGATGAAAAAGGCAAAGTCGACCTCGGCGGAATTCGAACTCAGAACCCGTCTATAATTAAAATCATAATAGTTGTTGTTTGACCCTGGCAAAAAAGCATTAATACAACAGCATCCCATTAATCTCGGACGTTACGCCTAAATAGCGCCAAAAGATGTTATCGTGGCTATTTCCATGGTTTCGTTTTTCGCTTATGTTGTTGTCGCTGTTGTTATGGTGTTACGCAGTATGTGCGTGCGCGCGCGCGCGCGTGTGTGTGTGATGTGTTTAATATGTGTGTTTGTGTTATGTAAGATGTTTACGTACGTCTACGTTGCTATCATAATATATATGTATGATAATAGCTATGTGCCCCTTTCATCTTTGTATATCTTGTCTATAATATCTGCTCATCAAGTCGTTTACCTCAGATCGTAACGTAATTAAACAAGTGCTTAACACTCTCTGTTTCTTCCTATGCCTGCGCGCACACGCACTCAATGATTGTATCTGCAATGTTTACATCTTGGGAGATGCCACTGCTGCTGAGAACACACACACACCCTCGCAAATAGTTCGCTAGATAGATAGATGGATAGATGGGTAGATGGATGGATGGATAGATGGGTAGATAGATGGATGGATGGATAGATATAGATAGATAGATAGATAGATAGATAAATAGATAGAGAGATAGATAAATATATATATATATATATATATATATATAGATAGATAGATAGATAGATAGATGATGGACGGACGGACGGACGGACGGATGGAAGGAAGGATGGATGGGTTGATAGATTAATAGATAGATAATAATGTGTCTGTGTTTGTGTTTATCCACTGATTGAAGACGTAGTGAG
>NC_043015.1:30188625-30230044 GCF_006345805.1 Octopus sinensis
CGGAGTAATTAAAAAAATATTTCTTCTGTTGCCGAATTTTTTTGTGCTCTTTTTAAATAATTTCAATTGCTTTTCGTATTTTTTTTTTTGCTTTTATAATTAGCTTTTGTTCTTCTTAATTCAAATGTGAATATTATTTTATAAATAACGAAATTTTCCAGGCCTATAGCATACCAACAAATTCACCTTTGATAATTTTTGTTTTCTTTAAATTATACCAGTATCCCTGGAAAATTTCCTTTCATTGAAAAATATTCATTTAACAAATTCTAGGAGGGAAACGCTGGAATAGTTCTCAAAAGTAGTTTTTTTCAGCATAAATATATAACCTACATCATTAAAACGTACGAGGAAATAAAGTTGAGGTGTATGAAATTTCCCTTCCCCCCATTTTTTCACATTTAATTCCAGTATAATCGTAATCTACCCCACCAGAAAGATATTTGTACTAAATTACATTTAAAAGTATCCGAGTGGCTGTGTGGTAAGTAGCTTGCTTACCAACCACATGGTTCCGGGTTCAGTCCCACTGTGTGGCATCTTGGGCAAGTGTCTTCTGCTATAGCCCCGGGCTGACCAATGCCTTGTGAGTGGATTTGGTAGACGGAAACTGAAAGAAGCCTGTCGTATATATGTATATATGTGTGTGTTTGTTTGTCTTTGTGTGTCTGTGTTTGTCCCCCTAGCATTGCTTGACAACCAATGCTGGTGTGTTTACGTCCCCGTCACTTAGCGGTTTGGCAAAAAAGACCGATAGAATAAGTACTAGGCTTACAAAGAATAAGTCCCGAGGTCGATTTGCTCGACTAAAGGCGGTGCTCCAGCATGGCCGCAGTCAAATGACTGAAACAAGTAAATGAGTAAAGAGTAAGAGTAATACACACACACACATATATATATGCATGCATACATACATATATATGTGTGTGTGTCCCCATGTATATATAGATATAGACTTTTCCATTCTTCCCAAGCATTAAGCTAATACACCTGCTTGTTGCTCCCCCACCTGTTTTCGTCTTTTGTTTTCTGCAAATTTGAACACCTGTTGCTGGGCTCCAAACAACCATAATGTTGAAACATGTGTAGGAACCATAATACAAACATGTGTTTAACCTTATTTCTCCTATACTTGCTCTGTAGTTCGTAACTGATACTACTACTCAGTACACAGGGTACTTAACCATACAGGAAGCAGACTGGATTATGATAATCCGTGTGGACGTCTAAACATAACTATTTCTTTACTACCCACAAGGGGCTAAACACAGAGAGGACAAACAAGGACAGACAAACTAATTAAGTCGATCATATCAACCCCAGTGTGTGACCGGTATTTAATTTATCGACCCCGAAAGGACGAAAGGCAAAGTCGACTTTGACGGAAATTTGAACTCAGAACGCAGCGGTAGATGAAATACCGCTAAGCATTTCACCCGGCGTGCTAACTGTTCTGCCAGCTCGCTGCCTTAAACATAACAGCAGCAGTCATACATCTATTTGCACACACAAGTTCTTCTGTGTGTGTGTGTGTTTGTACTTGAGTGTGAGCTGTGTCCATCCCACTGTTTATAACATCCGCATTATATGTGGTACATAGCCTAAAGATACGCCAAATACCAGCTCTGCTGTCCTATTACAAAAAACTGCAGTACGTAAACTGCACCATAAATTGCTTACTGTATATTTAGCTGCACCCAATTTGTCTAGCAATGCACATCCAGCAGTATATTGGTGCACTGAAATGCTTTTGCAATATGATATAGTAACCCTGTTCTTAGCTTATTTTTAGTAACTTATGTCTGTAGTGCGTTGGTGTACCAACAAAATCATTTTCTTATGTACTCTGCAGGAATACACGATCCGGTGTTTAGCGTTGCTGTCTGGTTAAGAAGCAGTCTTGGTAAACATGTGGTTGTGGGTTTGATTTTGTTGTTTAGAATTTTGGGTATAGTCTTTGGCTATAGTTTCAGGTTAACAGAAACTTTGTTAGTGAAATTTTGGTAGGCAGAAATTGCGTAGAAGCCCATAATGAGTTTCACTTACTTTCTCTTTCTCTCAAACACAAACACACATACACATATATATATATCTTCATACATTCACACACACACACACACTCACACCACACACACACACACACACACACACACACACACACAGCACACACACACACACACACACACACACACACACACACACATGAGTGGACAAATGAAAGAAGAAGGTACTCAACATCTCAAAATATTTAGTAGGAGTTTTGCAAGCCCCTATATATATATATATATATAAACAACATTCAAGCATGGTCATTGCCAGTGCCGCTGGACTGGCTCCCATGCAGGTAGTACGTAAAAACACCTTTTGAGTGTGGTCATTGCCAGAACCACCAAACTGGCCCTCATGCCGGTGGCATGTAAAAGCACCCACTACACTCTTGGAGTGGTTGGCGTTAAGAAGGGCATCAAGCTGTAGAAACTTTGCCAGATATGATTGAGCCTGGTGCAGCCTCTGGCTCACCAGTCCTCAGTCAAACTGTCCAACCCATGCCAGCATGGAAAGCAGATGTAAAATGATGATGATGATGATGATGATGATATATATTCATACACAGGGTGCAGTGAATAAACTGTTGTCTAAATTATGCGAAAAGGAAAATAACACTGACATCTCATTTTAACAGATATATTTACTAAAATTAATTAAAAAATCTTGAAATACTAAAGAGTAAATTTATTCAATAAAGTTGCCATAGGCTTCAACCACAGCCTCCAGACGACTTTGGAATCTCCTGCAACTCTTCTGGATGGTTTCTTTGTTTAAGTTGGTGAATGCTGCCATAATCCTTGCCTTCAGTTCATCTTTGGTATAACAAGGAGTTTCGTTGGTCTCTTGCTCAACTGTCCCCATACATAATAATCATGGGGTTTGCAGTCTGGGGAGTGAGATGGCCAGATGTTAGGGGTGATGTGGTTGCAGAAATTGTCTGGCAGCTATGACTGGGTTCTCCTACTTGTGTGGCATGGTGCAAATTCCTGTTGCCAGACATGTGGTCTTCCAGTAACCACCCTCTTTGATCCAGGGCAGCACTACCTCCTCCAGGCACTTGGTGTAGGCCTTCATGTTGAATCTGAGGCTGTGTGGGAAGATGAATGGAGGCATAACGTCGCCATCACTAGTGATCACTCCAAACACCAAGATGTTGACTGGATGTTTGATTTTTATCACTCTCGGTACATGTCCTCAGATTGCACTGTCCTCAGATTGACACCCAAACATTCTGAAATGCCAAGCAGTACAGCATGTCATTTCCAAATATCAGGCAGAGTAAATTGCGTCATGGTGCTGTTTTTCTCAAAGACAATGCCCGACTGACCTTACTATATATGGTGTTGTCAACAGAATCAAAGACAAAGAATGCACATGCGTGAAATTAAAAATAGGAAATGGCAACAATTTTACCCATTGCACCCTGTATACACATAGTTGTCTAAAACTCTCTGTCTTTGTTTGTATGTTTGTGTGTGTGTGTGTGTGTGTGTGTGTGTGTGTGTGTGTTTGTGTGTGTGTGTTTGTTTGTGTTTGTGTGTGTGTTTGTGTGTGTGTGTGTTGTTTGTGTGTGTGTGTGTTTGTGTGTGTGTGTTTTTGTGTGTGTGTTTTTTGTGTGTGTTGTGTGTGTGTGTGTGTGTGTGTGTGTGTGTGTGTGTGTGTGTGTGTGTGTGAGTCTGAGTAAGTTTGTGTCTCTGCATCTTGACATTGTAAACAAGTTTCACTGTCATAAAAGTGGTGTCATTTCAAATCTTCCATGAAACCATGTGGTCTTGGGGGGAAACTATTTCCTTATTTGAAAACAAATGAGGGCTGGTGATAGGAAGGGCAGCTGACCATAGAAAATTACAAGTTTTTCATTTAAAGTAATACCATATTAGTAGGGCACCAATAAATGCTTTATTATTATTGCTTGCTTCAGTTTTGGCCCACAGGCCTAATTAGCCTTCTGCAGGAGCTAGCTTAAAAGTCCTCACAGAGCGCAGCTTTTAAACTAGAATATAATATAATATATATTTCTTTATTGCCCACAAGGGGCTAAACATAGAGGGGACAGACAAGGACAGACATAGGTATTAAGTCGATTACATCGACCCCAGTGCATAACTGGTACTTAATTTATCAACCCCGAAAGGATGAAAGGCAAAGTCGACCTCGGCGGAATTTGAACTCCGAACGTAACGGCAGACGAAATACGGCTACACATTTCGCCTGGCGTGCTAACGATTCTGCCGGCTCGCCAATATATATTTCTTTACTACCCACAAGGGGCTAAACACAGAGGGGACAAACAAGGACAGACAAAGGGATTAAGTCAATTGCATTGACTCCAGTGCGTAACTGGTACTTAATGTAACGATCCCGAAAGGATGAAAGGCAAAGTCGACCTCGGTGGAATTTGAACTCCGAACATAACGGCAGACGAAATACAGCTACGCATTTCGCCCGGCGTGCTAACGATTCTGCCAGCTCGCCAATATAAATACATCAATGTACACCAGGGAAAAAAACTGCTGTTAAAGTGTTGCATTGATAAAAAAAAAGTGCCTTCTGGTATTTATTTCCCCCCAAGTTACACAGATTCCTCTTTGTAAGTTTTATTTATCCGTGAACCAGTAATTGGACTGCTTCCAACTGAGACACACTGTCGGTCCCAAATTACAATATAAAATAGAATAAAAGCAAATAAATGCAGCTGGCAATATATATCGCTGCATCTCTGGCGACATATAAATGCATTATTACACCATTGCATTTGCATGCAGAATAAGTTTGCACTGAAAATTGCGGTTCTTGTTGTCTGCAATATATTGATGTACAACAAAGAGACATACATCCCTTTTAGTTATGTATTTGGTTTAGCAATCTGTAATATGCCAATTCACCATATAATGTCATTTATGCTGCCTTATATATAAATATGATGGACGATTGTGTGATGTGTATGTGTTTGGTGTGTATGTGTGTGGTGTGTATGTGTGTGGTGTGTATGTGTTTGGTGTGTATGTGTGTGCTTGTATGTCTGTGTTTGTTGTATTTGTATGCGTATGACACTGACTTGTGATTCATCTGCATCTATCTTTTGTATCAATATATACTAAGACTCTTTCGCTTTGTTTCACTGTATCTTTCTCCACACACACACACACACATACACATGCATGCACACACACAAAAGCACACACACACATACACGCAAAAGCACACACACACACACACACGCAAAAGCACACACACACACATGCAAAAGCACTCATGCACACACACGCATTAATGTAGGTATTTGACTTGTGGGAGATATATTTACAATATCATATATCATATTCAATAACAGATTCCCAATACACAATCATGGATAACCTCTTTCTCTTTTATCTCTTTTGTTTTGTTTGGTAGCTTCCATACAATATCCTGAGATAATGAACGCAAAATATTCTGGACAACAAAAGTTGCACAAACACACTTGTAACCACACACACACACACACATGCGCGCACACACATACATACATGTGTACACATACAAATTTACACACACTCACACACCTATGTGTGTATTTATGTGTGTATACATATTGTAGTGTGATGGAGGAAACGGACAACAGAAAAGAGAAGCAACGGGAGAAAGAAATACAAAAAGGCCTTACCTCGGCGAAATCAGCGGTCTCTCTCACAAGTTCAACATGTCTTGTCGCTCTGCCCTATTTGCTGGAACTGACCACACATGCTTCCTGCCCATGCATGCCCCTTTCACTCTTCCACCGGCCCCTGCAAGCCTTACTTCCGCCCACCTCATCTGTCATCCTCTCCACCAACACCACATAGCTCATCACAGCCCATAACACCGCTAACACCACACATATGTATGTGTTTGTCTAAGTATAAATATATGTACATATATCTCTTGCTCTCCTTTGGCAATCTCACAAACTTACCCACCCACTTACTGTTCGCAATCCTTGGTGACATCTTCACATTCTTTTCTCTCTCTCTCCGCTCTCCCTTGCTCTCTTTTCCTCCAATTTAGATAGCCATGCAACTCCTTTACTGCAAGACACCCACTCATACTCTAACCTCTGTCCCTCCACTCATACTCTAACCTCTCATCACCTAACACAAAACCACCTCCCTCAATACTACTCTTCCTTCAGTTGTGGGGTTTTGTCATGTAAGTTATGTGGTGACCCCACTGCTACTGGTACCACATAAAAAGCACTCTGTGCATTTTATAAAGTGGTTGGCATTAGAAAGGGCTTCCAGCTGAAGAAAACATGCCAAAGCAGACAATAAAGCTTGGAGCAGTTTTCTGATTTGCTAACTCCTGTCAAACTGGCCAATTCATGCCAGGATGGAAGGAGGACATTAAATGATGATGATGGTACATACATAAAGACCCCTTCGGTCATGAATGACCATGGGATTGCACCTAGAAAGTTACCCTCTGAGGCACAAGTCTGGGCAAGGTTGTTTCTGGAAGACCAGCAGTCAACCATGTGCACCAGCCTCCCGTCTCCATGCCACCAATGTTATCTAAGGGAAAGGCAAAGGGACCAATACAGCTTGCCACCAGTGATGTCACAACTCATTTCGTAGCTGAGTGGACTGGAGCAACGTGAAATAAAGTGTCTTGCTCAAGAACACAACACATAGCCCAGTCCAGGAATTGAACTCACTACCTCTTGATTATGAGCCTGACGCTTTAACCATTGAGTCATGTGCCTTTATATGCGCCTTTACCTACATACATACATACATACATATATATACACACACACACACACACTCACACACACACATATATATATACTCACACATGCATGCGCACATCCACACAGAATGATAGATAGCTGTGTATGTGTGCATGTATATAGATAGAAAATAGATAGAAAGTTAAGACCCATGGAAAGATACTTATACCTACCTACATGTATTCACATTTATATTCCATTATATCTAGCATCTTATTGTTCACCCAACCCCATCCATTCCATAGAATTCTTGTTTGCTTCAATTAACAAGCAGTAAACATATCTAAATATTTAACTTGTTTTCTAGCAAAAGTAACGAACACGGTAATTTTATGAATGCTCATGTGTGTGTGTGTGTATCAAAACCTAATTATTGTGTAATTTATCTGTCTGTATGTGTATGTCTGTATGCATGAGTATATGAAGATGTGTATGTATGTGTATATCTCTTTAATTATGTGTTAAATCTTATGTCTAAGTGCAAGTGTGAGCACGTGTGTTTGTTTGTACATGTGTGTGTGTTTGTTTGTGTGCATGTGCATGTGTGCACGTGTCTGTATGCGTTTGCATATATATATTTCTTTACTACCCACAAAGGACTTAAACACAGAGGGGACAAACAAGGACAGACAAACGGATTAAGTCGATTACATCGACCCCAGTGCGTAACTGGTGCTAAATTTATCGACCCCGAAAGGATGAAAGGCAAAGTCGACCTCGGCGGAATTTGAACTCAGAATGTAGCGGCAGACGAAATACGGCTACGCATTTCGCCCGGCGTGCTAACGTTTCTGCCAGCTCGCCGCGTTTGCATATATAAGTACACACGATTATACTGAATCTCTATAAATGTATGCATTTATGCAAATAAACATGTGGCCGTGGTGTATTCAAGTATATGGAGAGAGATACGGCTATAATCATTGATACACACATAAAAGTACAAATTAATCATTTAATTGAATATACAGTTTTCATACAACAAATGAAAATTTTCTATGGAATTCTAGTACAATTCGCAAGTAAACATTTACAAACAACCTCAAGACTAGCCTTACTCATTAACAGTATCCGTCATGGATTAGACAAAACGGAAGAGACTTTACAGACGGTCAACTGACTGGCTTTGTTTCTTTATAAAGGTATCAATAGACAAGGCCAAACTGAATAAAATTTCTCAGACTTCAGTAGCACTGGCTTAATTCCTTTACAATGGCAGCTTTAGATTAGAATCAGACTGAATAAGAATTTGCAGATGATTACCAGAGACAGATAAGACAAAACTGAACAAGGCCTTGCAGATGGTCACTGGACTGGTTACAATTCAATATAGTAGTTAGCATAGAGTAGTCCAAACTGAATACTTTGTAGGTGACCACCAGACGGGCCTATAATTTATTATAATGGTAATCTTACAATAGACCAAACTGAATAATGCTTCGCAAACGTTGCCAGTGCCAGCACCGTCTTGGCCGTTGTCAGCACCGTCTTGGCCGTTGTCAGCACCGCCCCGACTGGCCTCGTGCCGGTGGCACATAAAAAGCACCATCTGATCGTGGCCGTTTGCCAGCCTTGCCTGGCCCCCGTGCCGGTGGCACATAAAAAGCACCATCCAATCGTGGCCGTTTGCCAGACTCGTCTGGCACCTGTACCGGTGGCACGTAAAAAGCACCCACTACACTCATGGAGTGGTTGGCGTTAGGAAGGGCATCCAGCTGTAGAAACACTGCCAGATCAGACTGGACCTGGTGCAGCCTTCTGGCTTCCCAGACCCCAGTTGAACCATCCAACCCATGCTAGCATGGAAAACGGACGCTAAACGATGATGATGATGATGATGATGAAATGATGATCAGACTGGCTTTGTTTCTTTGTAACGGTAGCCATAGTCTAGATCAGACTAACTAAAGCTTTGCATGTAACTGCTAGACAAACTTTATTCCTTAATAATGCCTGAAATAAGTTAGAGGAAACTGAATAAAGCTTTACAGGTGACCACCTACAGAATAAAGTCCATTAGAATAGCTGCTATAGACTTGACCGGGTAGATTAAAACTTAGCAGACATCTCCAGACTCTCTTTACTCTTTTACTCTTTTACTCTTTTACTTGTTTCAGTCATTTGACTGCGGCCATGCTGGAGCACCGCCTTTAGTGAAGCAAATCGACCCCCAGGACTTATTCTTTTGTAAGCCCAGTACTTATTCTATCGGACTCTTTTGCCGAACTGCTAACTTACAGGGACGTAAACACACTGGCATCGGTTGTCAAGCGATGTTGGGGGGACAAACACAGACACACAAACATACACACACATACATACATATATACACATATATATATACATAAATACGACGGGTTTCTTTCAGCTTTCCATCTACCAAATCCACTCACAAGGCTTTGGTCGGCCCGAGGCTATAGCAGAAGACACTTGCCCAAGGTGCCATGCAGTGGGACTGAACCCGGAACCATGTGGTTGGTAAGCAAGCTACTTACCACACAGCCACTCCTGCGCCTGTTGCTTCTTTATAATGGCGTTGTTTCTTTATAACGATTGCCTTAGACTAGACTAGACTGAATAAAATTTTGCAGATGTCAGCAGAATGGCACTGTTTCTTTATAACGGTTGCCATAGACAAGCCGAGACTGAATAAAACTTTGTAGGTGACCACTAGGCAAGCAGTATTTCTTTATAATGTCAGTCATAAATTAGACAAAAACTGAATAAGTCTTTGCAGAAGACCATTAGACTTGATTTCTTTCTCTATAACAGCAGCCATAAATCAAACTGACTTTTCAGACAACACAATAATATGGCTGTCCACCATGACTATTAGGAATAATACCCATGACTGATGGGTATTTAATCAAAGGGCCAATTTACCTTACATCTGCTTTTTGTCATAAAAGATAGAAGTAGAAGTCATGAATCAAGTCTTTTAAAAAAAAAAAAGCTAATCTTCAAAAGCATATAACATTCTCGTTTAAGCCATTGGACTGTGGCCATACTGGAGCACCCACCACTTTCAAAGCTTTACTTGATTATAACATACTACAGTATGATATATACATCTGCATGGGTGGACATTCATACATATATGCACACATATTCCTCACTTAATGGAAGTAATACATTCCTTGTGTGTGTGTGTGTATATATATATATATATATATATCAAAATAAGCAACAAGAATATCTCTGGTAATTTGGTACGATCGTTTCACGCTACATCATTTTATTAAATATTGTAAATATTACAACAGTTTTAAAATGTTGAGCAATCATCAGCCATTAATAGAGGTTTCCCATTAATACATAATTTTCAAATTAATTGGATAACATTATAGAGAAGGTAGATATATAGACAAAGATGTTGATTTGAATTTTAAGAACATTGAGGTAGTAGAGCTTATCTTATGACTGAAGAGTTCTATAAGTTATTTTGAACTGCTAGAAGGTTGCGAGGCACATTCAGTCAAAGGAGATAAAAGGGGTTTTCTATTTATAGTTTTCTTGATACAAGATCTGTTTGCCAAATAGTAGTAAATAGCTCCTGGGGCATTATAACTCCCTCTCCACTTTTATTTCTTAATGAATAATTTCTGACATTTACTTAACCCCATTTCTATATCTCACTGGAGATAGCGAGCCATTCACGGTTCCATCTGTGCAGACTGACCACCTGCGGACCTGAGTGTTCGGAGAGGTCCTCCTTTATCATCGTTGTCCAGGTCTTCAGCTGCCCGCCTGTGCGTTTGTGCCAGTTTAGCCAAGTGTTTTCGGGCAGTTACAGTCCCTGTCAGTACATATATATGCAATTATGTGCTTTAACTACGGCATTAGAGCGTTTTAGCTCTTATTTCTATATCAGTGTTTCTAACACCCTAGTCATATTTAGTGACAATTATAGTTTTCATTTTTGGTAAAATATTGCACATGGTTGCCTATATTTACTTTTATACATATACATATATATATATATATATATATATATATATATATATATATATATGTATATATATACACACACACACACATATATATATATAATATATAATAATAATAATAATAATAATAATAATATTAGGGAGTAAATCCAAACTTACAGGGAAAAATTAGATTTAGGATTAAATCTAATTTTACAGTATAAATATAAATTAAATTAGAGATAAAAATCAAACAGTGAAAAACATAAACCAAAACATAGAAATAAAATTGATTAATATAATATACAAAATATATAAAATATAAAATTCAAAATTTAAATTATTTAAATTTAAAGTTAAAAATTAAAAATTATTAATTTATATTTAATTGTGCATGTATATATATATATATACATACAGGCACATGCATGATGGGTTTCTTTCAGTGTCCATCTGCCAAATCCACTCACAAAGATTTGGTTGCTCCAAGACAAGAGGTAAAAAAAAAAAAAAACTCTTCCTCAAGCTGTCATGCAATGGGACTGAACCTGAAACCATGTAATTGAGAAGCAAAGGCATGCTTTTATCATCAGAACATGAATGTATCGTTATGGCATCAAAATACATGATCTGTGTGTGTGTATGGGCATGTGTGTGTCTTGCTAAACTTAGGAGATTAAAATATCTCACAGAATAGTTTAACTAACCTGAAGTTCACTTACGTGCATGCACACACACACACACACACACACACACACACACACACACAGTGGTTGATGTGAAAGTAAGGACAGTTTGTTTTTTTGGTTTGTAACTTTTGCGCTGTTTTGTGCATGCAATTTTGCAATGAAGCAAATGGAAGAAAGACTTGCTTCAGTACTATTACCTCTATTATTAAACCAATTATGCAACTGGCTGAATTTTCATGATTATCTATAGGCAATTATGACCCATTCTCACTGAATACAGATTTAATAAATGTCAGATTTATTTTTCCTCAAATCCAATCTTGTAAACTTTGGATTTGTAAAACGTAATACTCCTATGTCATTCATGGTTTTTTTTTTCCCCGATTTCAGCATCATTATGTATGGGGGGGGGGGGGGGAGATATCTTCAAAGTCTTACCAATTGGGCTATAATCGTAAAGTCGAGGAATTGAAAACTTTTCTTCCGTGATATCACCAAGGAAATTGAATGTAGTTCTTCTCTAATGCTGAGTACTTGTCTTGGAGAAAAAATACACACAATCATACAAATTGATCTGAACGCATGGAACTAGTCAGAAAATGGATGATTGCATGGACAGAGTAATTTGTCATTTGTCGTTTATAGGAAGACACTAGGAAAAAGAAAAGAAAAAGAAAAACGAAAAGAAAAAAACAATTACCAATATCTTCTTCCATAACTCCATCATTTTTATTAGTACTCTGCATCATTGTTTTTATCAATTCGAACTCAATGGTGATGTCACTAGAAGTGTTATGCTAATCTCTTCTCTTACTTGTTGCAAACAATTGACTTCGTATAAAAGTATTTCGCTTGGACTGCTAAAGATTAGTGCAAAACGATTTTTGTCTCTTTTACTCTTTTACTTGTTTCTGTCATTTGACTGCGGCCATGCTGGAGCACCGCCTTTATAGTCAAGCAAGTCGACCCCAGAGCTTATTCTTTATAAGCCTAGTACTTATTCTATCTGTCTCTTTTGCCGAACCGCTACGTTGCGGGGACGTAGACACACCAGCACCGGTTGTCAAGTGATGTGGGGGAAGGGGACAAACAGAAACACACACATACATATATACTTATACGACGGGCTTCTTCCTGTTTCCGTCTGCCAAATACACTCACGAGGCTTTGGTCGACCTGAGGCTATAGTAGAAGACACTTGCCCAAAGTGCCATGCAGTGGGACTGAACCCAGAACCATGTGGTTGGTAAACAAGCTTCTTACTACTCATCACATGATGTCAAAACAAAGGTACAGAGAAACACACACACACACATATACAAACACATTCACACTTATAAATATGACGAGTTTCTTTCAGTTTCATCTAAGCAAATCTATTCTCAAGGCTTTGGTAAGGGTTTTAGAAGACACTTGCCCAAGGTGCCGTGCAATAATCAGGCTTTAGATTACATATTTGGAAAACAAGCTTCTCAACCACATAGCTACACTTGCCAAAATGTGGAACCTTATTGATTGGCCAACCCAGTTACCAAACATAAATCGCATAGATACTTATTGTAAGTGAAGTTTGGCACCAAAATCTACCAAAACATGCAGCATTGGTTTGCAATTGTCAGTCTGACTTTGAAGATGTTTAACTTGGAACATCATATAAAATTGGTAAAAGAATGTCTAAAAGATGCAGAGTCATGATGACAGCAAATGGTTTTGCTGCAAAATATTAATTTATCTCATTAGAATATTGTAATATAAGATAGAACTAAGTGGACTTATTTCTATCAATGTCTCCTGCATAAATTGATCCTAATTGCTTACAGATGCCATAAAAAATTGAGTTACTTGAATAATTGGTTTAATAATTAAGATAACGATACAGAAATAATTTCTTTTTCGTCTGTTATATTACAAAATCACATGCATAAAATGATGAAGTTGTATGCAAAATAAAAAGTGTACTTACTTTCATCTCTCCCAATGTGTGTGTGTGTGTGTGTGAGTGTGTATGTATACACACACACACACTCACTCACTTATACATAGATTTATAAACTTTGTTGGCATGCATAATTTAGTGTTTTTAATGCTGTATGTCTATAAAAGATGCTTTCTCGAGATTAATACCACAGTTTAGCAAGCTTTTAATGATATATCTACTAAGTATGATATGCAGACTGCTATTTTGAACCAATACTGCTTCCATTGTTAATGACAAATTTACACACACACACATACTCACACTCGTACATGTACTGTCAAGTGTCACATCCTCTTCCTTCCGGACCCACATTTATTTTCTCCACTTTTCCTCCACCCAAATTGATATTCACCATTGATCATGCCTCCACCCATGATCTTCATTTCCAGCATTCACTGCTATCCTCATCTCTTAGCTTCTAATAATTATCCTTTCAGACTTTCACAAACTTACTTATCCAGACATCCTTTCAATCTGCTGTCCCTATTCTCATTTATACTCACTGTCTTGTATCTTGAGGATACACCCTGAGACCTCATCACACCATTTCTTTTCTCTCCTTTCAGCTGGGGTAGCCATGTATCTCTTCTACAAGGCACCCGTACCTGTCCCTCTATCATACTTTAACCTCTCTACAGCTGGACACCTGGCATAAGGTCACCTCGCTCAATACTACCCGCTAACTCAGTTGATGGTTCTTGTCATGAGTTACTTGTTGAATTCACTAGTGCTGGTGTCACAAAAAAAAAAAAAGCAAAAATGCACCCAGTATGCTCTGTAAAGTGGTTGGTTTTAGGAAGGTTAATCAACCATAGAAACAATGCCAAAGCAAACATTGGAACTCAGTTCAGTCTTTTGGCTCACTGGGTCCTGTTGTCCAATCCATGCCAACATGAAAGACTGACATTAAAATATATACTAGGGCAAACCTGCTATCTTTAAGATAGCATGTTATACATTGGTTTGACATCATTGCATCATACATTCCTATAGTGTATATGTATAAGTATGCATATGACATGTATGTGGGAAGAATGCTGGCAAGGCATGAAACATAGATAAAGCTCGAACATCAATAATGGATAAAGTAAGATGAAATGGAAATATGTTAAAAGAACGTGCACTTTCAAAGCAATGAATAATTACTACTTAAATACTGCTGATAAATTTTAATATATATACATACACACTTTGATGAATTTTTAATACAGTTAGTAGTCATTACTAAACGCAATATCATCCTAAGTACCATTATCCTATTTATGTTTATGTGTAGTGAAAAACTGAGCCCATCTCATTCACATTATTGTCACCCTTTTGATGCAAACTGAACAAAAGAAGTATCTTTTTTGTTTATATATAACATGCAGTTATATATTTAAATATTGTTATATATAAAATGAGAGTGAAACGAAGCAAGCTGATCTCTCTCTACATATAAACAGCAAAATGTCTGCTTACGTGTCCTTTATACAAATCCACAATTTTTCAGTTAGCGGGCTCACACTTTCTATGGTCATTCAAAACCGTCCAAGGGTGGTCGTGCACATCTTTACATTTCCCAACTCACCCTACAAAGCCATTAAAAAAATCAATAGAAGTGACTTTTTTGTGAATTTTCTATCCAAAACCCAATCAAAATGCTTGAAACTTGATACGCCAATTGAATGCCAGCTAGCTGTATGTGATTGGTCGGAGATTTGGACAGTACTCGCGCGTATGTGCGCACGCACGCAGCTGTATATGCATCCACTAGCACTATGACCCGGCGCTAGCATCGGCCACGTTCGGATGGTGCTTTTTACGTGCCACTGGCACAGGTATCACAACTACAATTTCCATTTGATTTTTTGATGTTGATGTACTTGACTCAATAGGTCTCCTCAAATATATATATATATATATATATCACATAAAAAACACCATCCGAGCGTGGCCGTTCGCCAGCCTCGTCTGGCACCTGTGTCGGTGGCACATAAAATCACCCACTACACTCTCGGAGTGGTTGGCGTTAGGAAGGGCATCCAGCTGTAGAAACACTGCCAGATCTGACTGGCCTGGTGCAGCCTTCGGGCTCCCCAGACTCCAGTTGAACCGTCCAACCCATGCTAGCATGGAAAGCGGACGTTAAATGAGGATGATGATGATGATGATATAGGCGCAGGAGTGGCTGTGTGGTAAGTAACCTGCTTACCAACCACACGGTTCCGGGTTCAGTCCCACTGCGTGGCACCTTGGGCAAGTGTCTTCTGCTATACCCTCGGGCCAACCAAAGCCTTGTGAGTGGATTTGGTAGACAGAAACTGAAAGAAGCCTGTCGTATATATATATATATATATGTGTGTGTGTGTGTTTGTGTGTCTGTGTTTGTCCCCCTAGCGTTGCTTGACAACCGATGCTGGTGTGTTTACATCCCTGTCACTTAGCGGTTCGGCAAAAGAGACTGATAGAATAAGTACTGGGCTTACAAAGAATAAATCCTGGGGTCGATTTGCTCGACTAAAATGACTGAAACAAGTAAAAAAAAATATATATATATACATATATAGACATATACACATATATATAAGTGTATGTGTGTTTTTTCTGTGTTTACAAATAACACGGAAAAAATAAATAAACAGATACAAGGGTAGCAAAAGTTCACACAAATAACAAGGATGTAACAACCTATTTATAAAAGTAGAAACTCCAGGTTAAGGTGAAATGTTTTATATAATATAGATAAATAAATATATGGAGTTAAACGTAGGTGTTGTTCAAATTCTTTTACTTCCAACATATGTTTAGAAGACAACATTGGTATTATTCCAGAAGGAATAAAATGGTGTAAAACAATGCAATCTTCTCATCAGGGAAAGAAAGATACCAAACACATCAATAAGACATTTGAACAGAATGTGATGACTGCGTATGATCATGAAGGGAATGCTATTAAGTTTTTTTAAAAAAACTGTTAGTAGATATAATGTCAAAGGTAGGATATAGAAAGAGAAGGAGAAGAAGGAAAGAAATTAGAAAACTAATAGTGGGGAGATATAGAGCGATGGGTGAATTAGAATAAAGCTTAAAGGAATGGAATTAGATATATTTAGTGGAAGTGAAATGTAAGAAAGACAACCAAAGGTCAAATTATATAGAATGGTAGAAATCACTTCTAGGAACTAAAGGTATGTTTCTGCCAATGTTTGCAATGATAAAAACACATTCTATAAATGTTTTTACAAGGGGATTCTTTGGAAATAGAATATAAAACATTTCGTTATTACAAAGCCAGCAGAAATGTTTATCTTTATCATGCGGTAAAGAAATAGAGAGAATATTCCATTCCAAATTAAATTGTTTATTTTCTCTCTCTCTAATTTTCTGATTCTCTTTCTTTCATTTCTTTTTCTTCTTTTCCACTGTTTTCTTCTTCTTCCTACTATTTTCTGATTGTTTCTTTCTCTTTCTTTCACCTGTAACAACTAACTTGTATAAGCATACGCCAGGAGATTTTGTGCTCATGCGTGTGTGTGCATGCACATATATATATGCATTAGTATATATATATATATATATATATAGTTAATCCAAACATGAAAGCACAAAAAAAACACAACACGAGGACGTGGAACAAGTATAGTATTATTGGACGCTCAGGAAAGAAGGAAAGAAGGAGGGTTTAATGTTTCGAGCGGAGCTCTTCATCGGAAACATAGGAGAAAGAAAGATCCAGAGAAGGGAAGACAGAGGAAAAAATCGCCAACAGCACACACGCGGTCACATTTTGAATATATATATCTATGTCTTGCCTATATATGTCTGTATATGTATATGCCTCTATGTTTAGTGTATATATGTATATTATAGATGGTTTGGTATATGTATATACTGCTAAATGTATATGTAATCTAGCATGAAATTTTGTTTTTAAACAGATATATTTTTTAATTACCTCCACCAAGGAATGAAGTTATGCTTTCATTGGCGTTGGTTTGTCTGTCTGTATGCAAAATAACTCAAAAAGTTGTGAACGGTATTTGATGAAACTTGCAGGAAAAATTGGTAATGACACAAGGATCAGATGATCCGAGAATTTTTATGGATTCTTGAAGGATTTTTCAATAGAAAAAAAGTCTATCTCTATTTCTTCTTTTGCCGGTGTCTCAAATTTAGGTTAAATCAGTGTTTCTCGAAGGGGAGGCCTATGGGACAGTCGGATAAGTTGTTTGGAGAAAATTTGGTTTAAATGTTTGACAACTCAGCACCGTCCATTGGACCAGGGGATAGAGGGGGGGCGTTTTGTATATATATATACATATACATGCTTGTGGTGTATGAGTGTGTGTGTGTGTGTGGTGTGTGTGTGTGTGTGTGTGCATGTATCATACATATATTTAAAAGAACTTTTATAAAATTCAAGGAAGCTAAAAATATTTAGATTATTCAAAGATTCATTGGTCATACTCCAGTATGTTTTTATTCATGGTTGCTGAAGCAAACACATCACTGATAGAACACAAATTAATGATGTAACCATAGTAACTAAACTGGCTTTGAGTCATTCAGAAAGTAACGTTGAAGAATCGTTATTTCAATATTAATTGGCATCATTACTCATTTAAGATTCAGATGACATTTGCTGATTAATGTAATTATAAATATATGAATTTGCAGATCTAGCTGACTTGTCTTTTACAGCTTAAAATTTAGTTGTTTTACAAGTTTTTTTCTTAAAAAAAATTTATCATGATTTAGTCAGAGAACTATGTGTTTGCATGTGTATATATATATAAGTGTGTGTGTGTGTGTGTGTATGTGTGCAGATGTAGCTTTCTTCATAATCCTGTGGCCTAAGGTTCAGTCCCATTATATGGCATCTTGGGCAAGTGTCTTCGGCAAATGTCTTCTACTATAGCCCCAAGCAGACCAAGGCCTTCTGAATGGATTAGCAGATGGAAACTGAAAGTCATGTGTGTGTGTGTGTGTGTGTGTGTGTGTGTGTGTGTGTGTGTACTTTTGCCTTGATATTACAGAATGGTTATAAACAGAAGAGCTGGCAGAAACGTTAGCACGCCGGGCGAAATACTTACCGGTATTTCGTCTGTCACTACATCCTGAGTTCAAATTCTGCCGAGGTCGACTTTGCCTTTCATCCTTTCGGGGTCGATTAAATAAGTACCAGTTGCGCACTGGGGTCGATATAATCGACTTAATCCATTTGTCTGTCCTTGTTTGTCCTCTCTGTGTTTAGCCCCAAAAGAAATAGGTTATAAACAGGCATCATTGTTATACAAGTGATGCTGTTTATTTCCAGTCTTCCATTAAACCACGTCTGGCCATGGGAAAATATTACTTTGCTTGGAAATAGGTAAGGGTTGGTGACAGGAAGGGCATCTGGCCATAAGAAAATTCACATCAACAAATTGACAGATGCAAGCATGGAAAGTGATGATGATTATGATGATAATGGTGGTGGTGATGGTGGTGATGGTGGTGGTGGTGGTGGCATTAGCAGTGGTGGCAGTGATGTTGGTGATTTGGTGTGGGTAGTGCTGCCTGCTGTAGTGGCAGTGATTATAGTTGTGGCAAGAGTGGTACTTGCGGTGGTGGTAGTGGTAGCATTAATTGTGGTGATGGTGGTAGTAGAAGTGGTGATGGCGGGTTTAATAGTAGTGATGATGATGGTGGTGGTGGTGGTGGTGGTGGTGATGATGATGATGATGATGATGATGATGATGGCAGTGACAGATGTGGTAGTTATGCTGGTAGTAGCAGTAGTTGTGATAATAGATTGAAAACTTGATTTTCAAAGATGGAGAAGATAGCACATAAGTTATTAAATGTTTTAAGAGGGTATGTGAGGTCTTAAGAGATACAAAAGTTATAATTAAAAAGAGAAAACATGCCAGTCTGCCTCCTGTTCCTGATGGACAAAATGGAAAAGGCTTTGCCCTAGAGAAATGCAAGGGAGACATGCTGCTCACAAAGCAGTGAGTGGGGATGTGGTCCTGATAGCAGTGAGTGGGGATGTAGTCCAGGGGCCAAGAATGCCAGAGGTTTCCATTGTCATAGGCTTGACTACAAATTTGTCAGAGAAGGGCTGATACTTTGATATTTTGACCTTCTCAGCTTGATGAGCAGTGAAGCCTGGGTTGGAAGCAGAACTCACTAGGTTACCACTGGCGAAGGTGTTGTCACATGTGGTATCTCTAGGAAAATTGTCACACTGTCTGGCCTCTTGAGATCCCCTCTGTCCAGCCCTGCTGGCTTGAGTTGGGAACGGAAACCTGTGGCATCTCACCCACCATCCACAGTGGAATTCTATGTTGCTGTTAAATAAACTTAGATAAACTTAGATATGTTTCGACCAAAGATTGGTCCAGGCCATGTCTAACTTAATAGCACCACCTGATAGGATTATTCGAATCCTATTTAAGTCAAGTTTTGTTCAAGTAGTGAGTTCCTGTTGGGTGAGTTGTATCCAGTTTTGTTCAAGTAGTGAGTTCTTGTTGGGTGAGTTGTATCCAATTATGGGTGGCTTATCTGGTATTCTTTAAAGTTGATGGGATCCTTTTCCTCTTTGATCTCCCTCGGGACAATGTTAAATAGGGCAGGGCCTGTTGAGGAAAAGAAATTATGTTGCAGTGTGCATGTATGTTGTGATCTTGAATTGGGCAGGGGACGTATAGCCCGTGGTCCAAGTCTTGGATGAACCTTGAAGCTAATGTTTAGGTCGTTTGGGCAAAGTTGGCGGTATATTTTCCACATCGTACAAATGATGTACCACTCACGGCGACGCTGGAGGGAGTAAAGTTTCAAGGCTTTAAGGCGATCCCAATAATCGAGAGCAGCCATGCCTTCAATTTGTTTAGTGAGTGCCCTCTGGGGTGACTCAATTCTGGAGATGTTTTGTCTTGTGTGAGGAAACCTAGTATTTGAACTGAGGACATGCTTGAGCGGAGATTTACTTTCACACTTTGATCTCTCTCTCTCAAGCACATATGAACAAACTCACAAACATTCTGATGTATACAAGGAAAGGAAACCGACTGTTGTGTGTCCTACAGGACATTCCTTGCCATGAATCCCCTCTAATCTTGATCCCACTGTTGAACGTGCACCTCTTGCCCCAACTCTCTGTTTTGGTGCTATTACAATTCTCACTATTCCTCTGTTTGTGTCCTGTCTTCCACACTTATGTATAGATAGCTTGATTTATGTGTTGGAGTCTGTTTCTGCTTGATAGGAAGACTAGATAGACAGACAGACAGACAGACAGATAGTGTGTGTGTGTGAGAGAGAGAGAGAGACAGCTGGTTAGATAGATAGATAATCAGATAAATAGATATATATACAAACATATATATATATATATATATATACAAACAGATAGTTAGATAGTTAGAGAGATAGATAACTGTATAAGCAGAAATAGAAAGTCAGAGAGGCAGACATAAAGCAAGAGATTGATGGTCTGATAGGTCTGTTACTCCACCTTTGAACATCTTTCTTTACTTTTCTTTCATTCCCTCTCTCTCTCTCTCTTTCTCAATACGCAAGCACATACACACATATACACAAATACAAACGGATATTAGAAAGGACATCAAGACACAAAGCGGTAGGAGCAGAGAGAAATATTAGTGAAGGAAAGAGATAAATGAAAAAGAATGTAATATTGCATACTGACCCAGAGAGAGAGAGAGAGAGGGTAAGTAAGGAAGAGAGACAGAGAGAGAGGGTAAGTAAAGATGAGAAAAAGAGAAAGATAGAGAGGGTAAGTAAGGGTGAGAGAAAGAAAGAGAGTAGTATTGATTCATATACACCAGACCATAACATATACCATTGATATCAATATTGAATGTATCTCAAAGCTTTTTATTTATTAAGAATGATATATAATTTGTATCTCACATCTATCAATTCATCATTCATTTTTATAAATTAGTACTTGTTCACATGGTATTTTTTTTTCAATCTATTCCTGCTAGTTGGTTACGGTCATACTTGTGTACTGCTGTTAGTACTCCAACAACTTGTGTCCCTGCTTGGTATTTGATGATCCAGAGTAGCTTGATATTGTGGCCATCTGTAACTCTCTCTCTCTCTCTCTCTCTCTCCTACCACCCCCTCATACTATATTCTCATCACTTTTTAGTCGAGCAAATCGACCCTAGGACTTATTCTTTGTATGCCTAATACTTATTCTATCGGTCACTTTTTTGCTAAACCGCTAAGTTGCGGGGTACGTAAACACACCAGCATCGGTTGTGAAGTGATGTTGGTGAGGGTGGGGGAGAAATACAGACACATAAACACACGCACACACACACACACACACACACACACACACACACACACATAATTTAATTTTTTCATTGTTGAATTGATAAAGGGTGGTTTTTTGCTAATTTATATATACATACATATATATATGCATACATACATATATATATATATATATGTACATATACATACATATATATGCATACATAGATACATACATACATTATGGCTGCCCCCTCGTTATTGAGTATGGCCATTGCATGAAGCTTAACTGTTACTGGTGCTGCTGTGATCGAATGTGACTTTTTAGCCCAGCTAAAGATCTACAATGTCTTGTACAAAATTGGCAGCTAAAACATTTACCGGTAATAACCGGCTGTAGTTGTAACTGGGCTTCATGTACCTTTGCATGTCGTTTAAATCCTCCTGCCGAATTACACTCTCTTCCACATGCCTGACGGATATGATTAGTATGGTGTGTTACACTACCACCACTGGCCAGGTTGTCACTCATCTGTCTTGTTTTATGACTACGAAGATGACTCTTGAGTCCAGCTTTACTGAGGCAGGGTCTTTCACAGACATTGCATGTCAGCATCAAAGGAAGACCCTTCCCTTCTGGAAGTGTAACAGCGATGCCCTTCCTGATGTCCCTCCTTACTTTCTCATGTGCAACTCGAGATTTCTCAAAAGTGGCTGTCCCCTCATGCACAATCCTTCTCCACCTGCTACGCTCAATAGCTATGCCCTCCCATGTGTCAGGAGAGATGCTTGCATCTCGTAAGGAAGCCTTCAGCAAGTCCTTATACCTCTTTTTTGGTTTATGTGGGGGTCGTTCTCCTTTAGCTAACTCTCCTTAAAAGAGTTGTTTTGGCATCCTTGAATCCTTCATTCTGACCAGATGACCACTCCGTCTGAGCCTTTGCTTTAACACAAGAGCTTCTATATTTTCACACCGAGAGCCTTCCATTATTTCAAGATCACTGATGCGGTCCTTCCACTTAATGCCATAGATTGGTCTGAGGCACATCTGATGGAAACGTTCCAGTTGTTTAAGGTGGTATTGATATGTGACCCACGTCTCGCAGGCATAGAGATGAGAAGGGAGCACACATGCCTTGTACACCTTTACATACATACATACATACATACATACATAGTTAAGCACAGTACATTCCAACCGACTGGTTGTGTCATGTCAAGGGAAATAACTCAAATAGAGTAAAAGACAAATAAGTGAAAGTTAAATGAATTGTGATGGCAGCAGTGTCATTGCAGTGTCATTGCAGTGTCATTGCAGTGTCATTGCAGTGTCATTGCAGCTGATAATGGTGAATAGAGGCAGAGGAAGATTAGCGTTCAGGTAAGGAGGGCTTAGAGATACAAGACACAAGAGACAAAAAAGGTACGGCAAAAAAAGAAAAGAAAAAAAAAGAAATCGAAATGAGAGAAAATAACAGTAACAATAATGGTAAATGGTGGTGGCTGAGTGCAATGATGTTTATTGTTTTTGATGGTTGTTGTTTGTTTGTTGTTGGTAGTCATGAGATTGTGATGGTATTGCTTGACAACAAATACTTGCACTAAGGATGCACACAACTAAGTCGTACGGTATTTCTTTTAAAAAATTTATGTCCGCAAAAATAGTTTGCCATTAGTCTCTTGCTACATACAACCATCGCCTCACCACCACCACCACCACCACCTCCATTAATTAACATACCATCACCATCATCACTATAAAAAACTACAGCTGTTCTCAGTGCGTGTGTGTATGGGTATGATTGTATGTCTGTAGTCTATTGATTCATGGCATTTCTTTTTTGTCGCTTTCTTCCCCATCTCTTCTCTTTCCCTGCTAAACATCTCGACTAACACTTGTTACAATCAATTTCCTCTTTTATCAATCTACCCCCACCCACCCTTCTCTCCCCCTTCTTTTTTTTTTCTTTATCTTGTCTGCTAGTTGTCATTGTCTTTACCATCACAAAAATAGTTCTGAGTTTTCACTACTGAAACTCATGGAATTTCTTTTAGGAAAAAAATAGTACCATTCAAGTAAGTTGTCAGAAGCAGTAGAGAAAAAAGTGAGTTCCTACATCTGGTTCAAGACAGGAGATGAGTGTTGCTTTTAGTTCTGTGAGGAACTTCTGTTCAATAAAAATCAATTGTTGTGGTTGATAGATGTCTGGCTCAGTCACATCTCTGTCAACTAATTCTGTGTTGCGGGTGTCTGAGTAGTTCTAATGTTTCAGTGGAGGGGGCTAAAACCATACAGAAGTACTTCCCTACCTGTTGAGACATCAATTCCAGCATTCAGATAAGTACTTACCCAAATGCATGTGTGTGTGTGAGAGAGAGAGAGATAGTGCATACTTGTGTGTGTGTGTGTGTGTGCGTGCTTGAATTTATAAACGAAACTGATAAAATTACTCAATATGTATAATAGTCAAAGTTTATTCAGTGGTTCAGCTTGACATGAATATAGAATAGTGTTACCTGTCTTATGACAGGTAACTTTGGAAATGTACTCTTGCCACCATAGGAAATATGGAAAACATAAAATAATTATAATTCAATTTCTATCAGATTTCTTGGTGCTTATACAAAATGATGAAATGAATTGTTTGTTCCTTCTCAAGCCATGCCTGGCTCATAAGGGCCGGTTTCCCGGTTTCCTTGGCATATAGGTTCCCCACCTGGACAGGACACCGGTCCGTCGCAGGTGAGCTGCAAGATGCAGGAGGAAAGAGTGAGAGAAAGTTGTGGCGAAAGAGTCAGCAGAAGTTCGCCATTACCTTCTGCCAGAGCTGTGTGGAGCTTAGGTGTTTTGCTCATAAACACACACATCGCCCGGTCTGAGATTCGAATCTGCGATCCCTCGATTGCAAGTCCGCTGCTCTAACCACTAGGCCATGTGCCTCCATGATGAAATGAATACTAATTTCTAAAAAGAAAATATTCTTTATTCTAATATATATGTGTGTGTATGCATATATGTATTGGGTAAGTGTCTGCTGCTGTGTCCTCAGGCCAAACAAGGCCTTGGGCAAGTGGATTCGGAAGATGGAAACTGCAAAGACAAATATTTTTTCGGCCACAGGTACTCCTGGCCTTCACAACTTTTTTCAATCCTTGTGTAATTCCTTGAAATTATTTTTCCAAAAAACTTTCATGTAGGCAGACAAACACAGTTCTCGCACATAACTGAGAATAATTCAATTCTCAAATTAAATTAATTTGGAGAGAGGACCCGCCTCCAAACAGCAGTTCTCACAGCTAAGTGAGAAAAACACACGTCTCTACCACAAGAAGACCAAAGCCTAGAATCCAGTGAGGCCTCCTTGCTTGTACAAACAATGAATCCCCACTAGACTCAAAAAGCAAAAACGGTCTTACCTTACAGTAGAGCGTCTTTCAATACAATTTTCGTCCACTGCACACCAGCGTGACGACTTCAGTGGTCTTACCACACAGCCGTGCTGATAAGTGAACAATTTATATTGTACGGTATTTGATATGTCTGTATTTGTATATGTTGTTCAAATACATGCCACCGGCCACTCTGAGTTATTTCTCCTGGCTCATTTCTGTTCAACTGTGCAAGTTTAGTCCCTTGGATACAGGAGATAAGGTAAGACAATTCTCATGTTGATGATGAGTGTTGAACCGGAAACACATGTCTACAACTATCCTCTTATCTCAAGACATCACACCTCTCCTTTTCTTTAATGACATATCAACATTAGAGAATTCTTAAGTCTTGAGATTGTCTCCTTTTCTCATACAGAGCTTGTCTTAATTGCCATTCGATAATTAAGACAAATCCTGTAGAAGCGGAGATAATTTTAATACATCAATAATTTATGTTGTATGGTATTTGATATACCTGTATTTGTCTGTATATACATACAGGAATCATTTGGTAATGCCAGTGTTGGTCACTATGTCTTAATATATTTATGGTCTGAAGACTGCAGCCGAAACATTTCCACTCTGATACTGTAAGATGTGTGGTCTTGATTCTGTGGCTGTGTTTGTACATGACTCAGACTACAAAATATGTATATGTACATGCACACACATATATATACACTCACATACTGAATATATTATGTGTGTATGCATGTGCACATGGACTCACATGTGTGAAAATGTCAAGGAGGGAGGAAGGGAAGGAGGGAGAGAGAGAGAAGGCATAGAATAAGGAGGAGAAAAATTGAAAAGTAAGGGCAAAGTGAGAGAGAAAAAGAGATGAAGAGGTAGACACAGAGATTGACAGAAAGAGGTAGACAGAGACAGAAAGACAGAAGCATAAAAGTGAGAGACAGAGAGAGAGAGAAAGAGAAAAATAGAATTTTATATATATATATGTGTGTGTGTGTGTGTGTGTGTATATGTATGTATGTATATATATATATATATATATATATTATATATATATATATATATGTATGTATGTATGTATATATATGTATGTATGTATATATATGTATGTATGTATATATATATGTATGTATGTATATACATGTGTATGTATATATATATATATATATATATGTGTGTGTGTGTGTGTATGTATATATATGTGTATATATATATATATGTGGTGTGTGTATGTATATATATGTGTATGTATATATATGTATGTGTGTGTATATATATATATAATGTATATATATTTATGTATATATATATGTATGTGTGTGTATATATATATGTATATGTATGTATATATATATATATGTATGTATGAGAGAGAGAGAGAGAGAGAAGTAAGTAAAATCAATAGTAGAAAGTTTATTGTGTGAATATAGTAACCTAATTGGCATCGGTTCAATTCCTGTGTGGAATCAATACACATTAATCAGCATCACTTTATCAATAAGATTACAACACTGACCGATAATTAACTAATTGATACAAACCAACGAGGGAGCCTTTCTATGTAAGTTACTAAACATGCTACAAACAGCAGCCAGATCTCCCTCAAATCACACTCCTTGCTCATTTAAAGACTTCAGTAAAAGTACGCATAAGTTTTGGCTTGGCTGTGTGACAAGACGTTTGCTTTCCAGCCTCATGGTTCTAGGTTCAGTCTCAATGTGTGGCATCTTGAGTGTGTGTCTGCTACTATAAACCTAGGCTCATCAAATCCTTTTGAGTGAATTTGGTGGACAGAAACTGAAAGGAGCCTCTTGTGTGTATGTGTGTGTGTGTGTTGTGTGTGTGTGTGTGTGTGTGTGTGTGTATGTATGTATGTGTGTGTATGTGTGTATGTATGTATGTGTGTGTATGTATGTGTGTGTGCATGTGCCTGCATGCATGTGTGTGTGTGCATCCATGTGCACGTGTGCATGCACATACACACACATGCACGTCTGTGTATGTGTGTGTGTGTTTGTGTGTTTGTCTCCCACCATTGCTTCATAACCAGTGTTGGTTTGTTTATGTCTCTGCATAAGAGACCAATAGAAAAAAGTACCAGGTAGAAAAAAAAATAAAGGTGGTGCCCCAGCATGGCTGCAGCCCAATGATTGAAGTGAGTAAAAGATAAAAGATTAGATGATGTAGTCCTAGCCAAATGGTTAAGAAGTTCACTTCACAATCATGAGGCTCTGGGTTCGATTCTACTGTATGGCATCTTGGGCAAGTTTCTGTTACCATACTGTTGGATAAATCCAAGCCTTGTGGTTCAAATTTGGTTGAGAGAAACTTTTTAGAAACCTGTGAGATGGATTACTCCTGTAATTCAGAGAGCCATTAAGTATATATGTGTGATCATTGACAGAGCGGCTAACCGGCTTCCGTGCCAGTAGCACTTAAAAGGCACCATTTGAGCATGATCGTTACCAGCGTCGCCTTACTGGCACTCAAGCCCCGTGCTAGTAGGGCATTAAGAGCACCAACCAAGCGTGTTCGTTGCCAGAGCAGCTATCTGGCCTCCATGCCGGTGGCACGTAAAAGACACCATTCAAGCGTGATCGTTACCAGCATCGCCTTACTGGCACCTGTGCCAGTGGCATGTGTAAAAGATTCGAGTGAGGTCATTGCCAGTGCCACTTGACTGGCCCTGTGCCGGTGGCACATAAAAGCACTCACTACACTCTCGGAGTGGTTGGCGTTAGGAAGGGCATCCAGCTGTAGAAACTCTGCCAGATCAAGATTGAAGCCTGGTGCAGCCATCTGGTTTGCCAGCCCTCAGTCATACGTCTAACCCATGCTAGCATGGAAAGCAGACGTTAAACGATGATGATGATGATGATGCTGATGTAGAGTACTCAGGCACTTAAATGCTAATTCAGTGGTGTGTAGACCATTCTACTAATTGAACAAGTGGAGCACTCCTCATTGAAACCAACAGAGATCCCTTGATTTATTTTAGATACACTATGTATTAATAACAGATAGGAGAGCCATAGCTGGAACATAGCATATGCAAATACATGGACAACACATGAGGTTGAACTTAGGAGCTTGTGGTTGTGAAGTACATTTCTTAACCATAACCCTTAACCTAATCCTGCGCCTATCCATGCAGAAAAAAATGCAGTTGTAATCTTATTGATTATCAGCCAATATATTTTACCCAAGAAAATGTATGAATGTCCCAACATCCCATTTTACCTGTAAATTCTGTGATTATTTTTTAATGCACAATATTTATTGCTTTGAGAAATGCATGAATGCATCACAGTTCCATTTATCATCCAAAGATTCATGTTGATGCATGAATTTTTATACCTGCTTCTCAGTATAATTGGATGCTGCTGAAATATGATGCAGATGCTGGAACTGCATTGGCCACGCCCTCAGACAAGATCAAGAAATTGGTTGCATGGTGGCTCTAAATAGGCAGACCGAAGAGGAAAGTGCAGCAAGGTGCCCGAGAACCAGATGGTGAAGGACCATTGAGGAGGGAGGAGAAGCTGGAAGGAGATCAAAACAGTGGCAGAAAATAGAGCTAGTTGGAGAAATCACGTTGCATCCTTAAGTACCTCATGACATGGAGAGCACTAACTAATTAACTAAGTATAATTAGATGAAAGCTTATGATCACACTAGGTGACAACAATGATGACCCCCACCCACTATTAACCTCTACAGGGTTTCTGAGAATAGTGGGAGAGAGGAAGAAAAGTATCCTTAAACTGGAGGTCTGGTCTGAATGCTTGCAATGGAGTGGATTCCCTTAGAGGCATCCAGCATGCAATGCCCCTTCTTGGTGGCTAATTCTATCAACATTTGAGCTTTCATCTTTACATTAATATACTTATAGATGTTAGGAGGGAAAATACTGCTTCATTTGATGGGGTCTTGATGATTTTAGATGATCATAAGAGTTTGGTAGAGTTTGAGCAAAATTGGGTGAGGGCCACCAAAAGATGATTTTGCACAAGGTTGGAATAACGTTGGTCAGAGGTTTATTTAATCAGGACAGACCTGAGACTAAACTAGTCTTAGTTAATTTTACTGACAATCCCTAGATAAACTGAGGCTACGGTCATCGATACTGTAAATGTGTAAATAAATCTACATGTCCTTTCAGAGCAATGATGATGATGATGATGATGATGATGATGAGTTCTGTTTTGTTACCATCATCAAAATTGTCATCATCATTATCATCATCATCATCATCGCCATTGTTATTGCTGATGTTGTTGTTATTGGCTTCAGTATCTTCGTTATCAAGGCGGCGAGCTGCCAGAATCGTTATCACACCGGGTGAAATGCGTAGCCGTTCTTTGTCTGCCGTTACGTTCTGAGTTCAAATTCCACCGAGATCGACTTTGCCTTTCGTCCTTTCGGGGTCGATTAAATAAGTACCAGTTACGCACTGGGGGATCGATGTAATCGACTTAATCCGTGTGTCTGTCCTTGTTTGTCTCCTCTGTGTTTAGCCCCTTGTGGGTAGTAAAGAAATAGGTATTTCGTCTGCCGTTACGTTCTGAGTTCAAATTCCGCCGTGGTCGACTTTGCCTTTCATCCTTTCGGGGTCGATAAATTAAGTACCAGTTATGCACTGGGGTCAATGTAATCGACTTAATCCGTGTGTCTGTCCTTGTTTGTCCCTCTCTGTGTTTAGCCCCTTGTGGGCAATAAAGGAATAATTATCTTCGTCGTCATCATTGCTGTCACTCTCAACATCATCATCAGCATCATCAATATCATGGTCATGATCATCACCATTGTCATCGTCATCACCATCATTGCTATTGTCATCATCATCATCATCATCACCACCACTTCTGCTATATTTATTTTCTCATTCCTGCTTCTGCTTTACAGACCCTTACTTCCACCATCCAGTATGGTTGTCAGGGTCACTGCACCTAATTACACCAACCGTGATGCTGATAACCATCATCAGCATCATGATCATTATCATCAGTAACTGCCACAAACACCATTACCACTACCACCAACACCAACACACTGCAATCATCATCATCATCATCACCACAACTACCATCGTAGTGACCACCACAACTATTGCAACTACCACCACTCTCATCTTCCCCACCATTCTCCTTTCCTCCTCCCTGACTGCTCTGCCCCCCCCCTTCCCATCTTAACTTCACCACTGCCACCACCACCACCACCACCATCATATAAATATCATGACTTCCTGTCGGATTCACAGTTGGATTGGATCAATGTTCTGACAGTTACAGAACTGCGACATAACAATGTTCTTGTTTCAGATATTTATTCAAGCAGTTCAGGCTAACAGTTGGTTGGCTAACTCACTAACAAAGCAGCCATCGTCATCGTCATCATCATCATCATCATAATCATAATCATCATCGTCATAATCATAACCATCATCATCATCATCATCGTCGTCATCAACATCGTCATCATCATCATCGTCATCATCATCGTCGTCATCATCATCATCGTCATCATAATCATCATAATCATCATCATCATCGTCATCATAATCATCATAATCATCACCATCATCATCATCGTCGTCATCATCATAATCATCATCATCATCGTCGTCATCACCATCATCATCATCATCATCATCATCATCATCATCATCCAGTCAATAATAGCTTAAATAGTTGCATATATACATACATATGCACACACACGTATATATTATATCATCATCGTCAATTTCCAAGTAAGGTAATATTCTCCTGTGATCAGGCATATTTTTACAGGTGAATGGATATGAAGGATGCTCTCTCACGCAATGTTAAGGCAAGGAGTTATGCTTACATGTACACACACGTGCACATACATACATAAATACTTACAAACATACCTATCTGTCTATCCAACCATCTATCTATCTATCTGGTTATCTATCTATCTATCTATCTATCTCTCTATCTCTCTATCTCTCTATCTATCTATCTATCTATCCATCCATCCATCCATCTATCTATCCATCTAACTATCTATCTATCTGTCTGTCTATCTATCTATCTGTTTATCTATCTGTCTGTCTGTCTGTTTTTGTACACACACACACACACACACACACAAGGGTGGGCTGACTATAAAGGAGTGATGCTAGAGCTGTGAAATCTTGCCTGAATTCATTTCAGTTCTTCTTATTAATAACCACATTGTCTTTCTATCAGGTAAACTGACACCTGACTGTTCAAAGAAGTAGTGACTTCTCTTGAAAATGGACAAAATTCAGAATTATGGTGTTATCAAGTACCTGTATAAAAAGGGTTATATATATGTATATATATATATGTGTGTGCATGTGTGTGTGTATATGTGTGTATATGTTTGTGTGTCTGTGTTTGTCCCCCCAACATCGCTTGACAATCGATGCTGGTGTGTTTACATCCCCATAACTTAGCAGTTCGGCAAAAGAGACCGATAGAATAAGTACTAGGCTTACACTTACAAAGAATAAGTCCTGGGGTCGATTTGCTCGACTAAAGGCAGTGCTCCAGCTTGGCCACAGTTGTTAGTTGTCGGAGCACTGCATCCTTCAAAACTTCCATGCTTTCTGATTTTCTCCCCTCCATACACACACAAGCATGTATCTGACTCATACATTGTTCGCTTTCCAGACATTTTTACATTACTGCATGTACTTTATATGCACTTTCTGACAAGTTGTGGTGCACCTGAGCACTGTATACAATAATTTCATTATTATTTTATTTTTTTAAATGACTGAAACAAGTAAAAGAGTAAAAGAGTTACTTAAATAGTCTTTTGTTTTTTGCTCAGTACATTAACTGATAGCCAGCTGCAAGAATTCAATACAGGAATATTAATGGAATGTATTCCAGCAATAAGTAGTAGGAGATGAGATGGTAATCTCAATCATGCTGCTAATGTTGGTGTAAACTATCAGTTTCCAATCATTTTTTCCCTATGGACCCCTTTGATATCTATTTTACTTAGGTAGACCTCCATAGCTATTTGATGTTTTAAAAAATCCTCTTATTTTTGTTATCTAATATTATTAGGAAGTGTATAAAAATAATTGTTAAAATATTTTGTTTACTGTAGCAATATAACCAATTTATTGCACCATGTGTGGTTGTGTGGTAAGTAGCTTGCTTTCCAATCACATGGTTCCGGGTTCAGTCGCACCACAAGCTACTTTGGGCAATTGTCTTCTACTATAGCCTCGGGCCCACCAAAGCCTTCTGAGTTGGTTTGGTAGATGGAAACTGAAAGAAGCCAGTCATATATGTATATATATATATATAGTCGCCATGATTGATCGTTAGCCACTATACATATTTTTTTTCTCTCCTTGTTTTTTTCTGTGTACCTTTCTGTAGAAGAGCGTAGGCTCGAAACGTAAAAGACTTTTTCTATTCCTGAGCGTTATACTTATACATCTGTTTGTTTTGTACATCACCTGTCTTCGGCTTTTGTTTTTTTCGTAAACTCTCCCTATATATATATATATATATATATATATTATATATATATTTTTTTTTTTTCTTTTTTTTCTCTCCTTGTTTTTTCTGTGTACCTTTCTGTAGAAGAGCGTAGGCTCGAAACATAAAAGACTTTTTCTATTCCTGAGTGTTATACTAATACATCTGTTTGTTTTGTATACCACCTGTCTTCGGCTTTTGTTTTTTCGTAAACTCTCCCTATATATATATATATATATATATATTTTTTTTTTTCTCTCCTTGTTTTTTCTGTGTACCTTTCTGTAGAAGAGCGTAGGCTCGAAACGTAAAAGGCTTTTTCTATTCCTGAGCGTTATACTAATACATCTGTTTGTTTTGTACACCACCTGTCTTCGTCTTTTGTTTTTTTCGTAAACTCTCCCTATATATATATGTATATACCAATGTGTTTTGTGTCTGTGTTTCTTCCCCTATCACCACTTGACAACTGATGTTGGTATGTTTATGTCCCTGTAAGACACCGATAGAATAAGTATTAGACTTAAAAAATAAGTCCTGGGGTCAATTTGTTTAACTAAAATCCTTCAAGGCAGTGTTCCAGCATGGCCGCAGTCAAATGACTGAAACAAGTAAAAGAATAAAGTTTAACAACAAAATCTTTCATGAACACTCAAGGGCCATATGGATTCCAATTGAAAACCACTGATATAAACATAAGGATCGATCAGTGGTTCTTAATTACGATCCATATGAAAACTGGAGATCTAGGTAAGATCTTTGGTGGTCCACACAGGCAAAATAGTAAACTGGGGACCCATAGTAGTATGTTAAGGGCCTATGAAAAAACTTTTGATTTATATGTATTTAATACAAGAAACAGCTGGGTTTATTTCTCTAATGTTTTACTTGGTTTAACATGTTTCCAGCACAGAAACATGTTTCTCCCAGAGTTCTGTTGCAAACCTATACAAATGAACACATCATCATCATCATCATCATCATCATCATCATCATCGTTTAACGTCTGTTTTCCATGCTGGCATGGGTTGGATGGTTTGACCAGTGCTTATAAGGCCAAAGGTTACACCAGACCTCATTGTCTGTTCTGGCAAAGTTTCTACAGCTGGATGCCCTTCCTAATGCCAACCACTCCGTGAGTGTTGTGGGTGCTGAAAAACAAAATAGGAATTTTTAAAGAAGTATCTATAAAGCTAGATTTTAAACATTGAATGGCGGGGGAGGTGGGGGGGGGGGCTCGACCAGAATAAAATAATAATCAAAGGGGTTCTTAGGTAAAAAAAAAATGTCTGAGAATCGCTGTTTCCATCTGTTAAGCACCGTTATTTTTCATCAAAGATTATTGGATTAAGGTTTTTTAGATTATATCATGGAAAATTTTTTTCTTTTTGTGCTTGCTGATGCTTTTGATGCTGCTGCTACTGCTGCTGCTGCTGCTACTACTACTGCTGCTGCTGCTGCAGTTGTTGCAGCTTTACTTTTTGCAGGAAAATATTTTGAATTTTTGTTAAGCCTTTGTTATCGTTTCTTGATCGTTTTTCTAAAGAAATGCACTTTCTATGCATTTTAATTAATTTTGTAAATAATCAAGAATTTGGAGAAATTTAGTAAAATAACTAACTTTGATTATATTCATTATTGATCTGGTGTCTGCAACATAACTTTACAGATAATAAATGTGTGTACTGTTTGTTTTTGTTTAACCCCAGGAAGGCACTGGATGATAAAACTCTTCAACAAGAGTTTTCATGCTGTGATCATGTCTTCTTATATAACTAGGAATACATATTATTATTCAATGTTTCCTGCCATTTTAAAAGTGATAGGGTGTAATTTGAGGGAAATCTAGTCACTATTTCTAGCAGAACAAATGACTGAGCAGAGGAAATAGAGGTTCCCTCAATGGCTACAATATATAATAGCTAATACATTATGATGGGATTAGAAGATAAATAGTGTATGTATATATATATATATATATAAAAAGAGCAATAAAGATTCAAGTTAATTTAAAAAAATTTACTTGAATATGTACCTAACTTAGATGCACCAAAAAAAACCATACTGATTTAACAATACAGTAATGTGGGGTGATTATTAGCGAGAAAGAAGCAACAAGAATGATAGGTTTTTAGTACGATCGTTTCATACAAGGACAGGTTTTATTAAAGTTGCAAAAGATTACAGCATATAAACGAGTCCCGTACTCATCAGCTAAATACATGTAAGTTCTCTAGACATCCTAGTGTTTGAGGCTATACTCATGAAGTAATGTAGATAATTAAACAGATTTCTAAAGTTCATTAAAGTTCTTTAAGAACTTTAGAAATCTGTTTAATTATCTACATTACTTCATGAGTATAGCCTCAAACACTAGGATGTCTAGAGAACTTACATGTATTTTAGCTGATGAGTACGGGACTCGTTTATATGCTGTAATCTTTGCAACTTTAAATAAAACCTGTCCTTGTATGAAACGATCGTACTAAAAACCTATCCATTCTTGTTGCTTCTTTCTCGTATATAATATATATATATATATATTAAATTAGAGATAAAACCACTATAGGCAAATCAAACAGTGAAAAAATAACCAAAAAATAGAAATAAAATAATTAACATAATATACAAAATATATAAAATATAAATTCAAATTTTAATATTTAATTTAAAGTTAAATTTTATTTTTTTTTAATTATTAATTTATACTTATAAATTTATATATATATATATATATATATTCTAATTTATATATGTTTATATATTCCTCATCTATATTCCTCCATGTGACTGTGAAAACTTGTATCCCTGCTGTAAGGGTTTATTTCCACACATGTCAGCTTAATTTAATTTGTCTTTAGTCGAAAGACACCTGTTGTTACGTCCTGTTATTTGTATTTGTGTAACATTTCTGTTTTTTTCCCCGTATACATTTTTCGTATACATTTGCTGCTTTCTTCCAAGGAATCTAATGCTCTTTGCTTAGTTTTACCTTGGGTCTGGCCAGATTGGAGCAATCTTGAGTATAACCAGCCGAAATTGCAAAGATAATCTGGAACTCGACTGAGGAAAGAAAACTCCGAATGACCTGTCCTTGTTTACTTTGTGTTTTTATGTGTGTGTGTGTGTGTTATATATATATATAATATATATATATATATCAATTCAATTAATATATATATATATATATATATATATATATATATACAGAGAGAGAGAGAGAGAAGACAAGAAAAGTCGATTAGGTGGTCGCTGAAAGATTGACATAAATGTGGACAAATTGTTTTCCATGGCATTTCCATCAAAATAGAAGAAAAAATTAGTCATGGACAACAGGTAAAAATAAACAGGATAAAATATAAACAAGGTAAACATAGCCTTTGTCCAGCTGTTGACTAAAGGTCAAAGCAATTCTGTTGCACTAACAAGATCTACATATGAGTGCACGCATGTGTGTATATATGTATGTGTATATGTGTGTGTGTGTGCATGTGTATGTATATATATGTATGTATATATATGTATATATATGTGTATATATAGGTATGTATATGTATATATATAATATATATATATTCCAAACACCATCATAATGTGTATATATATATATATATCTATATATATAAAAGAGTAAAAGAGTAAAGAGAGAGAGAGAATATATATATATATTGATGATGATATACATACATTATGATGGTGTTTGGAACGTAACAAAAGATAAATATATATTGGTGTATTAAAATATTAGGAGCATAACAAAAGATTCTTGCAAGAAGTGATGATGGAAAGATTTAATATTAATTCTTTAAAATGGACAGACTTGTGTTATGGAACCACAGGTGGTCCGAAACGGTTTGAAAAGGGTTAATTTATTTTCCTTTTGTGCGGTAAGTGCTGCAGTGAAGAAGATAATTTGACAGTGGCAGAGATGGTGATAAGGATAGTTGTGATTGTGTTGAAGATAATTTGATGTTGGTGGTGATGGTTATGATGATAGTGATTGGTGACAATGATGCGGTGGTGCTGGCGATGGTGGTTATGATAGTGGTGACTGGTAATTCTGCTAGTAATAGCAATGACTGGTGGCAGTGGTGATGATGTTGGTAATGATGATGATAATACCTACTTCTTTACTACCCACAAGGGGCTAAGCACAGAGAGGACTAACAAGGACAGACAAACGGGTTAAGTCGATTACATGGACCCCAGTGCGTAACTGGTACTTAATTTATCGACCCCGAAAGGATGAAAGGTAAAATCAACTTCGGTGGAATTTGAACTCAGAACGCAACGGCAGACGAAATACTACTAAGCATTTTACCCGGCGTGCTGGTACTTATGTGATGGTAGTAGTAATGGTAGTGATGTTTGTTATGAAAGTTGCAGTGGCAGTAGTGGTTGTGATGAAGTGTTTAAGATGAGTGGTAAGGATGTTGTTGATGGTGGTGATGTAGATGTAGTATTAACAAAGGCCTAGGAAGGGGGGGGGGAGTGCAGGTGATGTGCTTGCACCCCCTACATACCTTTGCTAGGTTTAGAAAATAGTGTCTTAAAATTGATCTGTAAAAAGTTTCAAAACAAGAATGAAGGACAAAAATTAATTTTTTAAAAAAATACCTGAAATGTTTATTGACGAAGACAGTCATAAAATTCTCGAGGGAATTCCCTAGAAAGATATATTACTGAACTAAAGCAGCATCAACATCAAAATTAAAAGCATATATATATCATCATCATCATCATTTAACATCCACTTTCCATGCTAGCATGGGTTGGATGATTTGACTGAGGACTAGTGAACCAGATGGTTGCACCAGGCTCCAATCTTGATTTGGCAGAGTTTCTACAGCTGGATGCCCTTCCTAACGCCAACCATTCCGAGAGTGTAGTGGGTGCTTTTATGTGCCATCGGCACAAGGGTCAGTCAGTAGGTACTGGCAGTGGCCACGCTCAAATGGTGTTTTTTACGTGCTACCTACACAGGAGCCAGTCCAGCGGCACTGGCAATGAACTCACTTGAATATTTTTTCACGTGCTACACAAGTGCCAGTAAGGCAACGCTGGTAACAGTCACGCTCAAATGGTGCTTTTTACGTGCCACCAGCACAGAAGCCAGTTAGCCTCTCTGGCAGCGATCACGATCACGATCGGATGGTGCTCTTAGCACTCCACTAGCATGGATGCCAGTCATCAAATTTGATTTTGCTTTCACTTGCCTCAACAGGTCTTCGCAAGCAGAGTTTAGTGTCCAATGAAGGAAAGGTATGCATAAGTGGGCTGGTTACACCCCTGGCATAGGCCATGAGGTTATGGTCACATTTGGTTTGCCGGGTCTTCTCAAGCACAGCATACTTCCAAAGGTCTCGGTCACTAGTCATTGCCTCGGTGAGGCCTAATGTTCGAAGGTCGTGCTTCACCACTTCATCCCAGGTCTTCCTGCGATATATATATATATACATTCATTACAGCCACTCTTACCCATCAGTTTCATGCTAGGGATTCAATGGAATGTTAGGTAACAGTCTGATTATGTAACCCTGTACTCATCAGAGGTAGCCATTAGAGAATGAAATATGGTGACTGCTCTCTTGCTGGAGGTGAATAGACACATCCGGTTTGTGGTTGCTGTGAAAAAGATTATGAAATTAATCGAGCAGCGGATTGAATTAAGAGTTTTGTCCCTTGGTACCAAAACATCATCACTATGGGTGGTTTTGTTGCAAGTCAGCAAAAGTTTTCTGGAAAATTTTGTGGGAAATGTGTGTCTTTAAGATTGGTGTTGTTTTTGGAAATGGAATGTGTGTAGTGGTACTATATGTATAACCTATGTAGCAGAGTGTGGGCATACACATCTGTGTTTGTTAGTGTGCTGCCTTTCTTTTATGTATTGGTTGAATTTGTGGGGCCTTTATGTATGCGTGCAGTGTGTGTGTGTGGGGGTACAATGTGTGGGAGCTTTTATTAGGGTGGGGATGGGGAAAAGTCTATTGGGTAGGTGTTCTCTGTGTTGGGGTGTGTATGTTTGTTTGTAGGTGCGTTAGTGTATGTTCATAGAGGCTTCCTTGTAGGAACTGCAGTTGTTGCAGTTTTTATGGACAGTGATGGTGGGAACAGCAGGATGACCTAGGGGCCAAACAACAATAACAAGCCCCCACCAGTGTGGAAGGGCCTATAAACACTTTAGACCCTGGTTCTCTTTACCTGCTAAATCTGTGGATTGGGGTGGGTGGAAGTGGGTGATATGCTAGATTGCAATATTAGGTGATTGCAAAAATATGGCCAGGGCAAGATGAAATAACTTAGTTTCTATCGATTTTGCCGAGGGACAGAGGTTGAAGGAATTAATAGCACAAAAGTGATGTGGACCAACTAATCACTGTAAATGTCTAATCAATGAATCTATATATCAATAAATGTTTTATAAGAGAAAGTATTTCCGTCAGTCGTGATTGATGGTCTCTGTCATTTGATGTTTGGTGTTATGTGTGTGTGTGCGTGCGTGCGTGTGTGTTTGTGTGCACGCATGTGCAAGTGTGTATCTGAAGGTGTGCGTGCGTGCGTGTGTGTTTGTGTGCACGCATGTGCAAGTGTGTATCTGAATGTATGTATGAGTGCATGTGTATGTGAATGTGTGTGTGTGTCTGTATGTTTGAATGAGTGTGAGTGCATGTATGTGCATATGTGTGTGTGTGTCTCTGTGTGAATGAGCGCATGCGTGTGCGTATGTATATGTATGTCCATATATGTGAGTGTATGTGTGAATGTGTACTTGTGTATGTGTGTTTGTGAGCATGTGTACAAGGGTGTGTGTGGGGGGAAATAGCTTTAAAGAGGCTAACCATTGAACAGTGTGTTGAATCTATAATTTGGTGTTGTTGGCACTGCTCCAGTATGGACAGAACCATGGCAGTTTAAACTACCTAAATAACTGACGACTGTTTTTTTCCTGATTGATTGGCTTGGGGTAAGTGAGGGAGTGATTGGTAGGGTAGGTGAGTGAAAGGTGAATCCAAGATTTTAGTCTGTGTGGTCAGTGTCCAGTGGTGTTTATTCTAGTCCAAACATGTACCTCAGTGGTCAGTGTTGTTTATTCTTATCCAGACTTGTACCTTATTGTCCACTGTTGTCCACACCAGTACAAACATGTATCTCAATGTCCAACATTGTCCATATATATCTTATATCTTATTGTCCACTGTTGCTCATTATGTACTTCAATGTCCAGTGTTGTCCTCACCTGTCCAAACAATGTATTTTAATGTCCAGTGTTCTACACATCAGTCCAACATGTACCCCAATGTTCCATGTTGCTCGCTCCAGTCCATCAGGTATCTCATTGTCCAGTGTTGTTCATTCCACTTCCTCATGAACTACAATGTCCAGTGTTGCCTACACCAGGGCAAACATGTATCTCAATGTCCAGTGTTAACTATACCGGTACAAATATGTACCTCAACATTCACTATTGTCAAGGTGACGAGCTGGCAGAAGCATTAGCACGCTGGGCGAAATGCGTAGCCAAATTTCGTCTGCCATTACATTCTGAGTTCAAATTCCATCGAGGTCTCCTTTTCATCCGTTCGGGGTTGATAAATTAAGTACCAGTTACAAACACTGGGGTTGATGTAATCGACTTAATCCGTTTGTCTGTCCTTGTTTGTCCTCTCTGTGTTTAGCCCCTTGTGGTTAGTAAAGAAATAGGTATTTCATCTGCCATTATGTTCTGAGTTCAAATTCCGTCGAGTTCGACTTTGCCTTTCATCCTTGCTTTCCATTTGTTTCTTTTGTTATTCACACAAAAAAAGATCAATGACTGCAGCAAAGTGATGAGCAGAAAAGGGAATTCCAGAGGGATGACATATGTGGTGGTGGTGGGTGGTGGTGGTGGTGGTGGTGAGGAGGACTGGGCACAGTGATTAGCGCAGGTAGTGATAATGAAAGGTTTTGCTGTTTACGGCAGTGCTTACAAAGAAGGTGTGTAGCCTGTGATTGTTGTATTGACCATCACATAGGTGAGCAGAGAATCTGCATCAAATTTTGCCAAAAGCTTGGTGATACCTCCTCAGAGGCCTACACAAAGTTTGCAAAAAGTTTTCATTGTTCTCGACACAATCAAGGAAATCTTGTGCGATTGAAACCTAAGTGTCTTTTTGGTCAGCTGAAAGTAGTTTTGGCACAAACTTGGAAGACATGCATCTCATACCCAAATCTTCGGTGATAATGGACGGAACTGAACCGTAACTAATCTGCACATCCTCTGATAACTCACAGATGCTGATTCGATGATTCCCCCTCACAGCTCCACATGCATCTGCAATGTTTCTCTCAGTTCTACTGGTTGCGGGTCTCCCAGAACATTCAATATTGACATATTTTCGGCCATCTCGGAAACATCTGAACCTCTCGTACACTTGTGTGGGGCTCATACACTCCTCTCCATACACTTTCTGAAACTTTGCATAGGCCTCTGAGCAGGTATCTCCATGACAACTTTCTCTATCGTGATCAATGTGGCAATCACACACTACACACCTTCCTTCCAAGCACTGCTGTAAACAGCAGAAGTGAGCTAGTGCATTAAAACTTAGTGCTCATGTGCAGCAGAGTTCAACAATCAATCTTTGCTTAGTGGCTTCAGTCTACATACAGCTTTGTTACTATGGCAACAGTCCGGATACTTATTGACCATACCTCATATATCTATGCATACGTATATATTGTGAGTACATATATATATATATATACACACCCACTTATATTTATATGTGCATATATATATATATATATATATATATATAATATATATATATATATATCATATATATGTATGGATCTGTATTATATATATATGCGTGTGTTGTTTACATCTAATACATGTA
>NC_043015.1:30230144-30277644 GCF_006345805.1 Octopus sinensis
TTTGAATGCAGGGCTATCCTCAGCTGCACAAAAATATAAATAGAATTTTAACCAGTGGACACATTAATATAATTTTACTCAAATACTCTAACAGAGCACGCAGATGGAAGAAATCCATGTTGTCGCTATTGTAGCTAAGAATATACTCCACTTCCAAGAAATGCATGAAGTTTACTGGGGGGTCATAGCTGGAAAGGATTGTGGTTCATTTTTAATTTATTAGTCTATTTATCAACTACTAAATCTAAGACTGTGTCTGTTTGGAATGAAGGGCAAGAGTGGGTGGACAGCTCATGGCTAGGTACTAATTAAGTATTAGTAAAGTACTTGTGCTGATTTAACCCTTTAGTATTTAAACCGGCCATATCCGGCCAAAATAGCTAATCTGTTTTATGTTCAAACTGACCAGATCCAGGCTCTCACACCTACCCTACAATGTTATTCTACATTAAGTAATTACACCATCAAGATCTTGAAGATATGAGATAATGCATGATTAATTCAAATCAATGGGAATCAATAGGCATTATGTTTGATTGAATAATCTGAACACTAAAGGGTTAATCAATTGTTGTCTCCCTACCAAAATGTGTGGCATTGTATCTATATTGAAAAAAAAATATCACCATAGGCGCAGGATTGGCTGTGTGGTAAGTAGCTTGTTTACCAACCACATGGTTCCGGGTTCAATCCCACTGGGTGGCACCTTGGGCAAGTGTCTTCTACTATAGCCTCGGGCCGACCAATGCCTTGTTGAGTGGATTTGGGAGACGGAAACTGAAAGAAGCCCGTCGTATATATGTGTATATATATATGTGTGTGTGTTTGTGTTTGTCCCCCTAGCATTGCTTGACAATCGATGCTGGTGTGTCTATGTTACTTTGCGGTTCGGCAAAAGAGACCGATAGAATAAGTACTGGGCTTACAAAAGAATAAGTCCCCGGGGTCGAGTTGCTCGATTAAAGGCGGTGCTCCAGCATGGCTGCAGTCAAACGACTGAAGCAAGTAAAAGAGAAAAAGAGAAAAGAGGTGCAGACGTGGCTGTCGTAGTAAGAAGCTTAAAAATAAGTCCTGGGGCCGATTTGTTTGACCAAAAGCAGTGCTCCAGCATGGCTGCATTCAAATGAAAAAATAAAAGAATAAAAGAATCACATGGAACGGAAACCCCCATCACTTCTCTCTCCCCATTACCACCTTCTACCATCATCTGCCCCTAATTGTGGCTTCTTCAGTTCTTCCTCCAATATTTTGCCATCATTCTGTTCTGCTTGCAGACAATCTATTTCCCAAAGTGGACATTGTGTCTTCTTCCACAGAAATATTTCTGTCTATAAATAACTTCTTCAGCAATCAATGTTTAGGAAATTCTACAATTGGAATATCGGTCACAATTGATGTTTGCCGCTCCGTAACTCCACCACCACACACCACGCATAGCGCGCGCACGCACACCACACACAGGCACACACCACAGCACACACACAAACACACACCACCACTCACAGACACACACACACACACACACACACCACACACACACACACACACTCACACACTCACAACACACACACACAAAACACACCACACACACAACAACAAACACACCACACAAACACAACACACACTCACAGACACACACCACGTCACAAAACACACCACACACACAAACATACACACACACAAACAGACACACACAAACAATACACACACACACACAAACACACACAACACACAACACACACACACAAACACACAACACACTCACAGACACACACACCCGCATAAACACATAAACACACACACACAACATAACATACACACACAACATACACACACACACAACAACACATACGCACAAACACAACGCACAAACATACACACACCCAGTACACGTGTTGCACACACACAACACACCCACTCTCTCTCATCTCCTTCTCTCTCGCACTCGCACATCTTTGATGTTGTTGTTGTTTTTGTTACTCTGTATCATTCTCATCCTCTTCCTCCTCATTTTTCATCTTTGCTTTGTTCTTGTTCATCTTTTTTCTTCATCTTCACTTTTGTCTTGTCATTGTCCTCCTCCTCCTCCCATTCCTATCCTTCTCCTCTAGATCCTCCCTCTTTCTCCTTCTTCCTCCTTCTCCTCCCCTCTTCTTCTTCTCCTACTCCTTCTTCATCTTCCTCTTCTTCATCATCTTCATCATCATCATCATCATCTTCTTCATCTTCTTCTTCTTCTTCTTCTTCTTCTTCTTCTTCTTCTTCTTCTTTAAATTTGACGTCTTTGATTATGTTTGTCCAGTTGGTGTCTTATGTATTCCATCTTTGCCGTTTTATGTTGGCTTCTCATCTGTTGTTTCTGCTAGCAATGATGTCCAACAACAACAACAAGAACAGTGATCAGTGAACAGAGGAAACTCTTTGGTTGCTTGTCCTGCTAAACATAGCAGTTAAAATCCTCAAAATCATGCCTTACAAATTTAAAACAGGAAGGACATATTGGACAATTTAGTGCTAGATGGATGACTGAGGCTGGAATAATTTGATCATAGGTCCACATGTTCAGGGGTGATTTAGAGAGCTAAATAACTACTACTACTACTACTACTACTACTACTACTACTACTACTACTACTACTACTATACTCTACTACCACCACCACTTGATAACCTATGTCATTAATATCTCTTCATTAAATAATGTTACCTCACCCTACTTATAATCCCTAATCTTTATTTTGACCCTAACGTTTACCATAAACTCCAGTTTTTACCCTAATTGTTACTCCAACCCTAATCCAAAGCCTTAACCGGACTCTAATACTGACATTTGTACCAATCCCCTTGCTTTGACATTTAACCTTATTCTAACCTTGTAATCAATATCAAACTGTACTAAATCAATGAATTCCTACAAAACTTTGTCATCCAAGCATCATAGACACTGAACAATAAAGGAACCTCTATGAGGTTACACAGCCTGCTGGAGATAACAGCTAAATTTCTCTCAGACTACATCCCCCTATCATAACAACAAGAGGACATTGAATAATGTAATCCTAGATCTGGTATGGATAACCTTTTTCAAGAAGCAGGCTGTATGAGTCATGGCTCATCATCAGGTGGGCTATAACACCCCCCCAAAAATTCAATGTAATTTCCCTATTGGTGTCCCATTTAGAAAGTAATGCAGGCATCATTTTGCCCATGACTTTCTTTTCTTTTCTTCTTTTATTCGTTTCAGTCATTTTGACTGTGGCCATGCTGGAGCACCACCTTTAGTCGAGCAAATCGACCCCAGGACTTATTCTATCAATCTCTTATGCCAAACTGCTAAGTTACGGGGACATAAACACACCAGCATCGATGTCAAGCGATGTTGGACACGCACACACACACACAAACATACACACACACACACACACACACGCACACACACACACATATATATATGTATACACACGACGGGCTTCTTTCAGTTTCCATCTACCAAATCCACTCACAAGGCTTTGGTCGGCCCGAGGCTATAGTAGAAGACACTTTTTCAAGGTGCTATGCAGTGGGACTGAACCCGGAACCATGTGGTTGGTTAGCAAGCTACTTACCGCACAGCCACTCCTGTGCCTGTCTTGGATATATAAAATGATAGAATGGTCATGGTTGGAAGTCCTTTGATCATTGGCCTGCTGGATCAAAGCGAGCCAATGAGGTTGAACAACAACAATTCAACAACAACATTAGCAGCAACAGCATCAATAAAAACATTGATAGCAACAATAACATCAGCAACATCAAAATAACAGATTACATGCTTTTGTAAACGCTTCCCCCAACAATTGGCCCTGCCCATCTGGAGCATCCACTATGAAAATGAGAGAGGAAAGGAAAAAGAGGGCAGGGAGAATGTGTATTGGTGACCTCTTGGCCTATAAACATTGACAAAAAAAAAAGTGTTCATGGTTGATATGTACTTTTAGAGAGGGTAGGCTCATGTGACATATGGCAAAGGATGAATCACTGACTTCAAGATTGGTTTTACTGATATTTTCTGAGTTGTACATTGAGACCATGTATTGATATCAAAACTGTTACATTGTGAAAGAGGCATCACAAGCCATTTCAAAATGTAAAAAGCATTTTTTATATTATTATCATCATCATCATCGTCATCGTTTAACGTCCGTTTTCCGTGCTAGCATGGGTTGGATGGTTCGACTGGGGTCTGGGAAGCCATGGAAGCTGCACCAGGCTCCAGTCTGATCTGACAGAGTTTCTATGGCTGGATGCCCTTCCTAACGCCAACCACTCCATGAGTGTAGTGGGTGCTTTTTATGTGCCACCGGCACAGGTGCCAGGGGGGCCTGGCAAATGGCCACAATCGATTGGTGCTTTTTACGTGCCACCAGCACAGAAGCCAGTCAAGGTGGCGCTGGCATCAGCCACGTTCGGATGGTACTTTTTATGTGCTACCGGCACAGAAGCCGGGCAAGGCGGCGCTCGCATCGGCCATGTTCGGATGGTGCTTTTTACGTGCCATTATCTATCCATTTATTTCGTAACATTTTAAAGAATTTTGCCGGGCGAAATGCTTAGCGGTATTTAGCTTAGCCACAGTCAAAATGACTGAAACGAATAAAAGAAAAGAAAGTCATGGGCAAAATGGTGCCGGCATTACTTTCTAAATGGGACACCTATAGGGAGATTACATTGAATTTTTGGCGGGTGTCATAGCCCAACTGATGATGAGTCATGACTCATTCAGCCTGCTTCTTGAAAAAGGTTGTCCATGCCAGATCTAGGGCTTCCCAGACCCCAGTCGAACTGTCCAACTCGTGCTAGCACGGAAAATGGATGTTAAACGATGACGATGATGATGATGATAATAATATAAAAAATGTTTTTTACATTTTTAAATGGCTTGTGATGCCTCTTTCACAATGTAACAGTTTTGATATCAATACATGGTCTCAATGTACAAGTCAGAAAATATCAGTAAAACCAATCTTGAAGTCAGTGATTCATCCTTTGCCATATGTCACATTAGCCTGCCCTCTCTAAAAGTACATGTCAACCATGTTCTGAGTTCAAATGGTGCTGCAGGGTTTTCCTTCCTGCCTGCTCTTAATAGTTTTAAAGAGAGAGCCAGTTCACACAATCCAATATCACTCTTTAGACTTTAGACAGTGGCTCAGTAGGCTAAGGTGGCTGTTGTGATCAGTAAACTTTGTAAACATGTCCACGGGTGTTAGACAGGTGGAGTTTGAAAAGTGCTCAGAGTTATTGTTTGTGAGATGGTTAATGATAAAATACTGCTAAGCATTTTGCCCTGCATGCTAACAACAACAATAATAATGATGATGAAGATGATTAATGATGATACTAGCAATATATAGTTAGACTAGCTATTTTGACCTGTGCTTTGCTCGGGTTTTGGTGTCTGTGTTGTTTTGTGTGTGTTGTCTCCTTTTCCCTTTCTTCTTTTGTTCATCTTCTTCGACTGGTTCTTTTTATTGCCCTCTTCTTTACTCCATTTCCAAAATCCCCCGAATTTTTACACCCACAATTAAAGATAACCGCTTCTAGCCCCTGCAGCAACACGAAAAGCCACCATTATTCAAACAACGCAACCTGTCTATCCCATAAAACTCAATTTTTTCCCATATTCCTCACCATGGCAACCAAACGGTAGCCCCGAGCGACTTTCAACCCTCCTCACACCATTGCCCACCCCATTTTAACCCCCAGTGTAAATTTTGGCGCCAATCCGACCCCATCTACCGCCCCTTAAACCGTTCCCATCCCAAAATGAGACAAATAACCAAGAAATCAAAGGACTTTTTCGCATTTCAGCTTCATAGATATTGATATGTAAACTGTATTCCCTTGGATGTGTTTTAATGTCTTACATAAAGAGAAACACAAACAATGTTTGTGTGCGTGTAAATGTGTATGAATGTGTGTGCATGTGTGTGTATGTTTATGTGTCTGAGTTTATGTGTTTGTATGCAAGTGTATGTGTGTGTGTCTATACATGCATGTGTTTGTGTATGTGTTGTAATTTCATATTAGTTCATTAGCTCAGGGGGGAGGAATTACAACCGTGTTTCCTTTATAGGATCCAGTTAGCTCAAGACATCATCAGGAGGAACCACGTCCGGTTTCGGCCCCTACTCCTCTACCGTTTTGACATGGCGGGGCCCCACCTTTTCGGAGGTGTCTTCAGCTCTGGTGTTGGGTGCATGTCTTCTTTCTTCTGTTCCCTGGCCTCTTGTAGTCTTTTACTAGATGTTGTTGTCTAACCCTTTCGTTACTGTATTTATTTTGAGATGTTCTGTGTTTCTTTCAATTACTTTAAATATAACAAAGAATTTAGTAAAATAACTTAGTTACCATTCAGCTAGTGTTAGGAACATAAATTGTGACTAAAGTTTAGTGGAAGATTTTAATTCAGAACTTTTGAAACCAAGACATTTGTACTCAGAGCCAGAGCCGGTTTCATGGTAATGAAAGGGTTAAGAATTGTTTCTCTATTATATATTTTAACCCTTTCATTACTGTATTTATTTTGAAATGCTCTGTGTTTCTTTCAATTACTTTAAAAATAATAAAGAATTTAGTAAAATAACTTAGTTACCATTCAGCTAGTGTTAGGAACATAAATTGTGACTAAGGTTTGGTGGAAGATTTTAATTCAGAACTTTTGAAACCAAGACATTTGTACTCAGAGCCAAAGCTGGTTTCATGGTAATGAAAGGGTTAAGAATTGTTTCTCTATTATATATTTTAACCATTTCATTACTGTATTTATTTTGAAATGCTCTGTGTTTCTTTCAATTACTTTAAAAATAATAAAGAATTTAGTAAAATAACTTAGTTACCATTCAGCTAGTGTTAGGAACATAAATTGTGACTAAGGTTTGGTGGAAGATTTTAATTCAGAACTTTTGAAACCAAGACATTTGTACTCAGAGCCAAAGCTGGTTTCATGGTAATGAAAGGGTTAAGAATTGTTTCTCTATTATATATTTTAACCCTTTCATTACTGTATTTATTTTGAAATGCTCTGTGTTTCTTTCAATTACTTTAAAAATAATAAAGAATTTAGTAAAATAACTTAGTTATCATTCAGCTAGTGTTAGGAACATAAACTGTGACTAAAGTTTGGTGGGAGATTTTAATTTCAGAACTTCTTTTGAAACCAAGACATTTGTACTCAGAGCCAGGGCTAGTTTCAGCCAGGTTGGTAACGAAAGGGTTTATCTTGTCCCAGCTTGATCAATCATCCATAATATGAAGATATCTGAGACTATACTTCCAATATACTGGATTTTTTAGCCGATAGGATGTGAGCTGAAGTGAAATTTGCTGCAGTTTCTAGCAAATTGCACGACCATTTAAGAGATCTTCCCTTTGGTTCATTCTTTCACAGCAGGGGATATATATAAGAATATGTCACCATCAGAGTTAAAGGGAAATACCTCAGGAAAACATTCAACATACTAAACATATTCATACAATAGCGTCTCAATTACATCATCCTCTTGGACTGCCTGACACTTCCTTTATCGACCCCACTCACATATTAACGGCAATGTTGGGCATATGTGTGTGTGTGGCAGTGGATGTATGTGGCTGTATGTGTGTTTGTGTGTGTCAGTGTGTATATTGGCTGTGTGTGAGTATGTGTGTGTACAGCTGTGTATGTGTGTTTCAGTCTGTATGTGGCTGTGTGTGTATATATGTGTGTATATATATATATATATATATATATATATATATATATATATGATATATATATATATATATATTCCGGTTCTTGACTGATGATTGAAGGCTTCGAATGTCCCGTCCGTGTTTTTTGTGTCATCTTCTAAATGTTTCACGTTCTTGTCCCAGTTTGTATTTTTTTACTTTTACATATATATATGTATATATATACTATAATATTATATATAATTATATTATATATATATATATATATAATATATTATATATAATATATATATATATATATATATATATATATATATATATATATTTTATATATATATATATATTATATATATATATATATACACACACACACATATATATATGTGTGTGTGTGCACGTGTGTCAGTCTGTATGTATGTGTGTGTATGTGTCAGTGTGTATATGGATGTGTCTGTGTGTATATGACTGTGTAAATGTATCTCTGTGCATGTGTAAACATGTCAGTGTTCTTTTGTGTGTGTTTATATATACATGTGTATATGTGTGTGTGTAATATATAGTGTGTGTGTGTGTGTGTGGTTATGTGTGTGTGTGTGAGTGTGTGTGTGTGTAGCTGTGTGTGTGTGGTATGTTGTTTTGTTTTGAAAATTTTTATTTATTAATTCATTAATTAAGAAGTTTGTTATAATTAGCCGATGTTCTTATTTAATCTGACTCCTAGTCATGTGCCTCTCTATAAACTGTAACACTACACTCACTGTCCAACCTACTTGGGAACTCAAACTTAAAACTTCTCCCTCTCTCTCTCATTCTCTCTCTCTCATTCTGTCTCACTCTTTCTCTCTCTCTTCCTCTCCCTCTCTTTCACTCTCTCTCTTCCTCTCTCTCTCTCCTTGACTCTTCTCTTTTTTTACTAGTATTGCTGTCACCACCACCAATACCACCACCACCACCACCACCAATACCAACACCATTACAGCCACTACCATCACCACCACCACAATAACAATCACCACCCTCACCATGCCCACCACCTTCACCATCATCTTTATTCTCACCGCCACCACCACCACAGTCCCCACCACTTCCATCATCCTCACCACCTTCACCACCATCATCATCCACATCATTATCATCAGCCCCCAACAACACCACCACCACCACACCAATGAGGGAGCATCTATATGATAGTTAGACCTACTAGAAATAGTAGCCAAAATCTCCCTCAAATCACACTGTTAGGTAGATAACAAAGTCCTAGATTCCTGAAAAAATGACAGAATGGTCACAACTGGAATGTCTTTGATCATAGGTTTGCATTTACTCAATCAGGGCTGACCTGGGGTTAAACAATAATAGCAATGATATCAGCATCACTTCTATCACCACTACCATCACCACCACCACCACCACCACCACCACCACCACCACCACCACCGTCAATTCAATACCATCGCTGCCATCCATCATCACCATTCTTACCACTACCAGCACTATCACCACCACAATCAATACCATCACCATCATCCACCGTCTCTGTCAGCCAACATCACCACTACCATCACCATCACCACCACCATCAACTCAATGCCACCACTGCCATCCATCGTCACCATTCTTACCACAACCATCCTAATCACCACTACCAGCACTATCACCATAACCACCACCACAATCAATACCATCACCATCACCATCACTGCCATCCACCATCTCTGTCATCCACCATCACCACCACCAACACCACCATCAACATCACCATTATCACCATCACCATCAACATCGTAACCATCATCACTACCATCCACCATCAACACCTTCCGTATTACCATGATGGTCACCAACACGATGATCATCATCTTCATCAGCACAATCACCATCCCAAAAGTATCGGCATCACCACCACCACCATACAAGCAACAAGGAAACACCCAATCCAAATTTCCTCTTCCTCTTTCTCCTCTTCTCTCTCTCTCTCCCTTCAGTAGTTCCCTCTTTCTTCTCCTTTAACACCTCCACCCCCTTCATAGTCACGCTCTCCTCCGCCGCCTTCTTAATTGTTTTCATGTGACTGCACTTCTGTTTTTTTGTTGTTCATGTTATTGTTGTTGTTCTTGTTTATGTGTCACTCTTAATTTCATTAGTTTGTTTTATAACTTTTTTTTATTGTTATTTTTACTATTAGTACCACTCCTCTTCCCTCTGTCCAGCCAACCAAGCTGTATGATTTAGTACGATTTAGTACCGGATTATTAGTAATATTATTTGATATTAAAGTTCAAAAAAGGGGTTTGTTTTTGTTTTTTTTTTCCATTTTTGTCTATTCTGAAGAAATTGGTAAATCTTGGCAGTAAGCGTTCAGTTGATATTGATATTCCTCTTGCATCACACAGGGAGGAATTCATCATTCTTGAAGTTCTTTGTTAAAACCACTACCACTACCACTACCACCATCACTACCACTACATCACCACCACCACCAGCTTCACTAGTACCAAGAGCAAGGACCAAGTACATATCTTTCAACAGGATTTACATATACCCCCTGCTGACAGTAAAAAGTATATACATACACACACACATACACGTGTGTGTATATATATATACATACATACATTATATATATATAATATATATAAATAAATTAATATATAATAATATATATATATTATATATATATATATATTATATATATATATAATAATCTTAAGACCCACAGAGGTCATTCATTATTAGAACTTCTGAGCCAAATATCTTTGCCTGTAAAGTATAACAAAAAGGTAATCTTTCATTTATTTTGTACGTTTTATTATGTAAGAAATTATTATTATTATTATTATATATTATTATTATTACTATTATTATTGTTATTATTATTATTATTATTATTATTATTATTATTATTATTATTATTATTCAGTAGTCTTATTTTTATCACGTGCTTTCACTGTACTACCGAGCGCAGCTCTGTGTGCATTGGGTATGTGCTGTGGTCTGTTGTGGTTCTCTTGTTTTCAGCGTATTGAAAGTGTTTTACATAGGTTGTGTGGCGGTACCTAGTAGTGCTATTTTCTCTATGTTATATATACTAGCAAATCCTGGTGTTTTTCTTATGCATTTGTCTGAAAGTTTTTTTTTTTTTATCATACCTAATTCGCCTACTTTGATAGGAATTGTTTCTGGTTTTAAGCTCCAGATTCAAGTTACCTTTGTTACCAGATCTTTGTATTTTGAAAGTTTCTGTTTCTTTTAGAGAAACATTGACATCTGTTGGTATTGATACGTCAATTAGAAAACATTTTTTTCTTGGTGATCTCTGACAACTATATCTGGCCTATAGGCCTTAATTTCTCTATCTGTGCGTATTGGCATATCCCAGAGTATGGTTGCTTTCTCATTTTCTGTGACCTTTTCTGGCATGTTCCTATACCATCTTTGTTTTCTGTTGTTATTCCATAGTGCTGGCATAGCTTCCAGTATATATATATAGGTCTCATCTCTGTCGTGTCTGAATATATTCCTGCTTAGCCAGGACTGGACAGCCAGAGACAATATCATTGATTTATTGTTTCCTTTCCATTCCCACATATTCTGCAGTTACTTGTTATGTTTCTTTTCATTATATGTTTTTGGTAATTTCTGTTGGGAAGGCTTTGATCATGTACTGCAATTAAAAATCCTTCAGTCTCTGCTTTGAGTCCTGAGCTTCGCAGCCATTGTCGGGATTTTGCTTTGTCTATTTCTTTTCTGTTTAGCTTAACCCAATATTTGCCATGAAGGGGCTTTTTTTTGCCATTGTTTTATCATGATCCATTGCTGTTCCAGTTTTAATTTGGGTTTCAGTTGTTCTACAGGTTTTGTTGTTTCTTCTTTTACTTCATAGTTGTTAGGTACTATGACTTCTTTTTCGCATTTACTTCAGCTTCCTTAAAGACTGAAAACAGTTTTTTGTTTTGTTCATGTTTCGTGACTATTTGTATTTGTTTTCCTTGCTTCTGAAGAAAGTATTTCTGTAGTCCTATGGTGGTTAATTTGTAATAGTTTTCTAGCTGTATAAAGCCTCTACCATTTTCAATACATTGTATATATAGTCTTTCTATGTAAGATTTTGGGTGGTGTATCCTAAATCTTGTCATTATTTTTCCTGTTTTCCTGTCTATTTTGATTAGTTCATTTAAGAATATTGTAGTTGTAACTTATAACTGGGACGGCTAGAATGTTGGTACCTATTATTTTGTTTTTCACATTGAGCTCTGTTTTCAGTATTAATCTAATTCGTCTATTGTATTCCTTTTTTATCTTCTCTTTCATTTGTGTGTATTGTTTCATATCTAGTTCAATGATTCCTAAGTATTTGTATGTCTGACTTTGGTCTAATTCTCTGATTTCATTTGCTTTATCTAGTGTGATGTTGCTACTCTTAACTAGTTTTCCTCTTTTCAAGGTTGCTTTGACACATTTTTCTAAGCCAAATTTCATGTTTATTTCTTTGGTAAATCCATGTAGTGTTTGCAGTAATGTTTCCAGCTGTTTATCATTTGTAGCGTACTGTTTTAGATCATCCATACACAAGAAATGACTGATTGTTTAGTCATAACAGTTGTATCCGCATCCAGTTCTATTTAGCCTGTCGTTATTATTTTCATATACACTCAACAGACTAGACTGTTGGAAAAGAAAAAATCCTAACATCGGGCTATGACAAGTAGCCTTAGATGCCAAGAATCCTCCTAAGTATCCTAGCTGTCCCTAATAACACATATTCTTTTACTTGTTTCAGTCATTTGACTGCGGCCATGCTGGAGCACCGCCTTTAATCGAGCAACTCGACCCCCGGGACTTATTCTTTTGTAAGCCCAGTACTTATTCTATCGGTCTCTTTTGCCGAACCGCTAAGTGACGGGGACATAAACACACCAGCATCGGTTGTCAAGCAATGCTAGGGGACAAACACAGACACACAAACACACACACGCATATATATATATACATATATACGACGGGCTTCTTTCAGTTTCCGTCTACCAAATCCACTCACAAGGCTTTGGTCGGCCCGAGGCTATAGTAGAAGACACTTGCCCAAGGAGCCACGCAGTGGGACTGAACCCGGAACCATGTGGTTGGTAGACAAGCTACTTACCACACAGCCACTCCTGCGCCATCACCGACAATAGCAACTGAAAGCCTCCAAACAATAACAAAGCAAAAAGATAATGACCCTCAAGACTTAACCCTCCCCACCTGAGACCAATCAAGTATGTCATTTGGTGAAGGAAGAAAGCAAAAGTAACAAATAAAAGGAAAAGGGAAAAATACATAGCAACAAAAAAGGGCTGGTGGGTTCACAGTGGTGGAAGAAACACCTCTCAACAAGAAGAATCAGATGTATCAAGCAAGAGAGAAGACTTTGTTGGTTTGGGCATATGATGTGTATGGTGTGAGGCGGGGGTACAGCTGTATATGGAAATGTTGTTGGCTCAGAACAGATGAAATCTGTAGAGGAAAATTTGGGACCAAGCAGTAAAAACAGATATGGAGTTATATAGCAAAGGACCACACTCATTGGTTGTTATGTCTAGCAGGTTGGCCAACCATGTTGAGGCTGCCTTGCTGGTTGTGGAGTGTCGTGGTTGGATGTTTACATTGCCAGGAATTATTTTTCCTTTGTCAGCCCCCATAGCCTTTATAATTATATTTAGAAGATTACACATACACACATCTCTCTTTCTCTCTCTCTCTCTCTATTTATCCATCTATCTATCTATCTATCTATCTGTTTATTCATCTATCTATCTATCTATCTATCTGTCTATCTATCTATCTATCTATCTATCTATCTATCTATCTATCTATCTATCTCTCTCTCTTTCTCTATCTATCTGTCTGTCTGTCTCTCTCTCTCTCTCTCTCTCTCTCTCTTTCTCTCTATCTATCTATCTATTTATCTATCTATCTATCAATTTACTCTTGTCTCTGACTGTTTATATTTAGATAATTTCTCAATCACTTTGATATGTTTCTGTTTGTGGGACATGACATATCAATTAAACTACATGTTTTCTTTCTCAGCTATTTTGCGACTGTCTGTCCTGCTTGCCAATACCATCACATCAATACACCATGCTACCATGTCCTACACTGTTGAAACAGTTTCTCTCATTGATATTCATTATCAGCATCACTACATATTTTCTTCTATTTCTATATATATATTTCTTTACTACCCACAAGGGGCTAAACATAGAAGGGACAAACAAGGACAGACAAACGGATTAAGTCGATTACATCGATCCTAGTATACAACTGGTACTTTATTTATCGACCCCGAAAGGATGAAAGGCAAAGTCGACCTCGGCGGAATTTGAACTCAGAACGTAACGACAAACGAAATACCGCGAAGCATTTCGCCCGGCACGCTAACGTTTCTGCCAGCTCGCCACCTGTTTCTATATATACTGCCAGCTCGCCTATTTCTATATATACTTGATCACTTCTAAGTCCTGCCTATCTTCGGTGAACATTTTACACATGTCATCATGTGGCTGGGAAAACTTGCCTGGAACAATGCAACCCTTCCATGCCAGACATCCTGATCCAGCAAAAGGTCGGGTGTTGGACATTGGAATCTAGGTGCTGTTCTTTATGGAGAGAATGCTAAAAATAGAATATGGGTATAAAACAATGGGAAACTATAGGTGATCCAACAGAGCTCTCAAATCCACTCACCTGTTGATGTGCCACTACACAGCTATTGCTGGATCCGACTTATATAGTATTTATATTATAGGTGCTGGAGTGGCTGTACAGTAAGTAGCTTGCATTCTAGCCACATGGCTCCAGGTTCAGTCCCACCACATGGCACCTTGGGTAAGTGTCTTCTACTATAGCCTTGAGCCAGCCAAAGCCTTGCGAGTGAATTTGGTAGACAGAAACTGAAAGAAGCCTGCCGTGTATATATATATATATATAACGGGAAGGTTTACGAAAATAAACAAAAAACGAAGGCAGGTGGAGTACAAACAAACAAATGTATTAGTATGGCGCTCAGGAATAGAAAGAGAACAAGTCTTTTACGTTTCGAGCCTACGCTCTTCTACAGAAAGGGACACAGAAAAAACAAGGAGAGAAAAAAATGCACATACACACACACATAGATATATATACATATATAGATATACATATATATATATATATATTTATATATATATACGTTTAAATATTTGTTGTGCAAGATTTTTTATGTGAAGTCGTGTGTTGAAACAGATATTGTTATATTTCGGAATGGTCATATTGCCAGTTTAGCCAATAAAAACACACGCACTATATATTTGGTGTTATTTTGCTTCAGTGATATTTATTTTTTACATTAATCTTAATCTTATTTCGGCCAGAGTTCTTTCATCACACTCCTGTGACCGCATCAGTGGTCCTTTGTTTTCTTCTTTCGTATTTGTGTCTCTCCTTACTAACCGTCAGCCATTTTGTATTAACATTTTGTAACTTAGCGGTTTGGTAAAAGAGACTGATAGAATAAGTACTGGCGGAGGGGGGGGGGCGATTCATTCCACCAAAAATTCAAGGTGTTGCCCCAGCATGACTGTAGTTTAATGACTGAAACAGGTAAAAGATAAAAAGATAATAACATGTATAATATGTAACACACTCAGCAATTAACAGCTGTTGCTAATGAATAGAAACAATTGTAGTTTGGATTAAAGCCTGTTCATTCCAACATCTTATATTTTGAATTCGTTTGTATGAATTCTGTATACACTAATGGGTTTCCACATGTATATCCAGTAAAAGGAGTATTCCTGCTGTATGATAGCATATGGTAGCCGATGATTGCTGAGGAGCTTTAACATGCATGTTATAAGGTTATTATCCAAATGATATTAACGCATAAAGTGAAATGAGCCATGATTGTGGCCGTCAGGCACAGGTCAACAGGTTACAATCGTGGCCCAGATAGGTGCATTTAGTTTATGGGCGTTTATTTGGATCTAATGTTACTCAAACGCTCTGATATACCCCCCAAAATGCAAAAGGACTAATAGTTCAACTAATGACTTTTCAGATGATGCAAAACTTGCCACTATTATATACTCTTTACTCTTTTACTCTTTTACTTGTTTCAGTCATTTGACTGTGGCCATGCTGGAGCACCGCCTTTAGTCAAGCAAATCGACCCTGGGACTTATTCTTTGTAAGCCCAGTACTTATTCTATCAGTCTCTTTTTGCCGAACCGCTAAGTGACGGGGACGTAAACACACCAGCATCGGTTGTCAAGCAATGCTAGGGGGACAAACACAAACACACAAACATATACACAAACATACATATATATATACATATATACGACAGGCTTCTTTCAGTTTCCGTCTACCAAATCCACTCACAAGGCATTGGTCGGCCCGGGGCTATAGCAGAAGACACTTGCCCAAGATGCCACGCAGTGGGACAGAACCTGGAACCATGTGGCTGGTTAGCAAGCTACTCACCACACAGCCACTCCTGCGCCTATGGTAGCTGATAATTGTTGAGGAGCTTTAACATGCATGTTATAAGGTTATTATCCAAATGATATTAACACATAAAGTGCAATGAGCCATGATTGTGACCATCAGGCACAGGTCAACAGGTTACGATCGTGGCCCAGATAGGTGCATTCAGTTTATGGGCGTTTATTTGGATCTAATGTCACTCAAACACTCTGAATACCCCCCAAAATGCAAAAGGACTAATAGTTCAACTAATGACTTTTCACATGAAGTAAAACTTGCCACTATTTTATACTCTTTACTCTTTTACTTGTTTCAGTCATTTGACTGCGGCCATGCTGGAGCACCGCCTTTAGTCGAGCAAATCGACCCCGGGACTTATTCTTTGTAACCCCAGTACTTATTCTATCAGTCTCTTTTGCCGAACCGCTAAGTGACGGGGACGTAAACACACCAGCATCGGTTGTCAAGCAATGCTAGGGAACAAACACAGACACACAAACACACACACACACACATATATATATATATATATATACATATATACGACAGGCTTCTTTCAGTTTCCGTCTACCAAATCCACTCACAAGGCATTGGTCGGCCCGGGGCTATAGCAGAAGACACTTGCCCAAGATGCCACGCAGTGAGACTGAACCCGGAACCATGTGGCTGGTTAGCAAGCTACTTACCACACAGCCACTCCTGCGCTTACTAAGAAGATATTTTAACTTTTTTTGTTTTTTATGTGTACATGGTAGACTCATTTTCATAAAATGTGCTCAGTAGTCCGTGCTATGCAAGTGCAAATCCTAGCACTTTATGGGTTAAGTATGTGTGTGTGTGTCTCTCTCTCTCTCTGTATATATATATTTATATAGATACATATGCACAGTATGAAAAAAATGGGTGTTAAAAAACAAAATAAATTACAATAGAAATATACTATTTATTACTGTGTGTTTATATATACATAATCGCAAATACATGCACAGGCACACAAATATATATATATCTATATGAATATACGCACATAGCACACACAAACTTATTTTTACATATATATGTATATATATGTGCACACATATATATGAATGTATGTATGTATATATGTATGTATGTATGTGTGTGTGTGTATATATATGTATGTATGTATGTATTGGGTCAGCCCATAAATAATGTGGTTGTTTTCAATTCATCATCATCATCGTTTAACGTCCATTTTCCATGCTAGCATGGGTTGGACAGTTCGACCGGGGATCTGGGAAGCCAGAAGGCTGTACCAGGCTCCAGTCTGATCTGGCAATGTTTCTACAGCTGGATGCCCTTCCTAACGCCAACCACTTCGTGAGTGTAGTGAGTGATTTTTACGTGCCACCTGCACATGTGCCAGGCGAGGCTGGCAACGGCCACGATCGGATTGGTGCATTTTACGTGCCACCGGCACGGAAGCCAGTCAAGGCGGCGGGGACAGGATAAACTACCTGCATCAACTTGATATAAAAGCAGGCAGTAATTTTGATGGGTGCAGTTTGATTTTAACAGTTATTTTTTCAAGTCTATTATGGAAGTGGCAAAGGAGCATATTCGGCATATTTTGCTTCATGATTTCAATAAAGGCAACAATGCAATGGAAAATGCCTTAATTTGAATGCCCTACGAAGATGAAGAATTTTATTCTTGCATTTATGTATAGACTGCATTCTGGCAATCTGATTAGAAACGGCTGTAGGATTTGTTTTGTCAAGCTTTGTATTAATAGATAAGCTATAAATGTGGTCCAATTGATGTGTGGGTTAATCCATGGTTTTCTCCATTTTCTAATTATATGTCTGTGCGTGTGTGTGTGTGTGTGTGTGTTTGTGTATGTGTGTATGTATGTATATAAATTAGTAGTGTATGTAAATTTGTGTGTATGTACTAAAGATGCTTCTCCACATTTCTTTATCTACTTACAATCATTGTACAATAAAAGACTTCAACGACAGAAATAGACATTGGTGACTCACCATTATCGTAGCCATGAGATAGAATCAGTACAAGTATAGCATGAACAAAATCCAGACTGCACGTCCAATTCATGAAGACCAGTGTGGCTGAAAATGTACGACTACATTATATACGAGATCTCCTTTTGTCTTTTACTTGTTTTAATCATTGGATTTCAGCCTTGCTGGAGCACCATCTAGAAAGGATTTTAGTTAAACAAGTCAACCCTTGTATTTAATTTTTTTAAAGTTTGGTATGTATTCTATCAGTGTCTTTTGCTGACCTGCTAATGTAATGTAAACATACCAACACTGGTTCTTAAGTAGTGCAGGGACAGAAACACAGACACAAAGACTCTGTCTGTCTGTCTGTCTATCTCTCTCTCTCTCTCACACACACACACCACACATACACACTTGTATGTATGTATACAATAGGTTTCCATATAGCCTCTGTCTACCAGATTCATTCACAAGGCATCAGTAGGCCTGGGGCTATAGTAAGGTACCATGCAGTAGAACTGTATCCAAAACAATGTGATTGCAAAGCAAGAATCTTAACCACGTTGTCATGCCTGAGTCTACAAAATCTTTCATGAAAAACACTTCCAATATTAATGTGACAGTCCCATGAAGGGAATCACACCACTGCTATTTAACCCTAGGAAGCATCAGCACTTACTGTCGGCCTTGACACATTTTCTGTGTCCAGACTGATGACGAGCAAGACTCAGAAACTAGTCTCTGGATGCAGGCTTAGCTGGGTGGGGGTGCTTGTCTCCCCTTTGTAAACATAAGGACACAGGAAATGTGTCAAGACCGACAGGAAGCGTTGATGCTTCCTAGGGCTAAATAGCAGTGGTGTGATTCCCTTCACGGCACTGTCACATTAAGTTGACAGTATACAACTACTCTATCGTACCACCACTGCTTATATCTCTCTGAGATATTTAGAAATGTAATATTTCTACTTCCAATATTAAAACAAATTTTTCCGGATTCATCTCCTGTCTCATAAACAGTGGAGTTCCGTTTGACAGGCACTGTTTTAGAGAAAAATATGAAGCAGCACCATATTTTGGAAACCCTGGTCAAGCTGGTGGGAAAGTAACGAGAGATTCAGGATCTGAAGTTGTTAGACCTTGGTGTCTTAATGCAGGATTGTGAACATGTGGAAAGAGTTGTGAGGCCTGTCTCAACCGAGGATTGCTGAGTGATGTGTGATGTTGTCGTTATTGTTATTGTTGCTGCTGCTGTTGTTGTTCAGCTCTAAGGCAGACCTGATTAGGTAAAACTATGATCACAAGTATTCTAGTTATTTTTAGGAAACTATTTGTGCACTGATTGCAAAATAAGTGTGCTTGCACACATCGCATGCACAGCTAAATTAAAACATCAGCGAAAATCTCAAATATTTTTAGCAACTTCTAACAGCCAGTGAAGGAACTTATATGCTTCAAGATTTTTTGTGTTGCAGTGACATTATTAACTGAAGCTAACCTAGAGATAATATTTGTAACAGATTGCATGAATATATTGGTACAAGACAGAACCTGAAACCATTTGGTTGGGAACCAGACATCTTCACCCAAAACCTATACTATTGTGTGTGTGTGTGTGTGTGTGTGTGTGTGTGTAAAATAAGCAGAAAATGGAGAAATATTGATCAACAACAATTGACTTACATCAATTATTATTTTTTAATTCAATACAAATAGACTGCATCCCATATTGGACTTTACCACATATTAATAAGCAAATAATCTAAATTAATTGTTGGGCACTTTATTATGATAAAAACTACCAGTACTTTAAACAATTATTAAAAACTATTATGATTACTTCAAAACTTTATGGCACCTTCACTCCCTCTTTGACTAAACCAATTGACATATCCCGTTATTGTTAATTTTTTTATTTTTACTTTTTTCTAATACCCTATTACCCCCATAGATTGGCATATTTCGGTCATATTATGCGGAGAAAATCCCTGGAGAAGGACATCGTGCTCGGAATGGTCAGTGGCAAGAGAGGAAGAGGCCGACCAAGAACCCACTGGCTTGACACCATCAAGAGTGATACAGGAATGGACATAGCCAATCTGAAAGAAGTGACCCAGGATAGAACTAACTGGAGGATACTGATCCAACGAGTGACCGAGAGTCGACTTCGACTGAGCGGATAGTAGATAGATTATTCCCATAGAAAAAATTAACCCACCATTTGCTATTTTAAGTTTAGTCATTTATTCAATGTCCCAAAGAGACACATAAGCAAAATAGTATGATTTAAACATATTCGGTCTTTCCTTTTCCTCTCTAGGCTCTTCTTTTCTTTTATGTATGTATTTTCCTTCACTCTGATGAAGCTCTATCTTCCAGATCGGTTTTACTACCAAATCAATGGTAATACCATGTAACATTGGAAGCAGAAACAGCTGTTAGACGGGATGCAGTCTATTTGTATTGAATTAAAAAATAATAATTGATGTAAGTCAATTGCTGTTGATCAATATTTCTCCATTTTCTGTTTACTTCAAATTTGATACCTGATAAACTCATGTTTATCATTGTCATTACCTGTAATTATGAGCATAATATGCTTGCATATATGTATGGTAGGGTTAACATAGGTAATTATACTGGTAGTATAATGGATACTTTTATCCTTAGATGGTTATTCCAACCTCTAACTCTACTAACCTTATATATATATATATATATATATATATATATATTATATATAATATACATATATATATATACACACACACCACACACACACCACACACCATATGGTGTGTGTATGTATGTCTCTTTTACTCTTTTACTTGTTTCAGTCATTTGACTGTGGCCATGCTGGAGCACCGCCTTTAGTCGAGCAAATCAACCCCAGGACTTATTCTTTGTAAGCCTAGTACTTATTCTATCAGTCTCTTTTGCCGAACAACTAAGTTACGGGGATGTAAACACACCAGCATTGGTTGTCAAGCAATGTTGGGGGGACAAACACAGACACACAAACACACACACATATATATATATATACATATATACGACGGGCTTCTTTCAGTTTCTGTCTACCAAATCCACTCACAAGGCTTTGGTCGGCCCGAGGCTATAGTAGAAGACACTTGCCCAAGGTGCCACGCAGTGGGAATGAACCATGTGGTTCGTAAGCAAAGTTACTTACCACACAGCCACTTCTACATATGTATGTATATCTTATATCTTATACTGGTTTCAACCAAAGGCTGGGGCCATGTTGGGGTACTGTCATCCAGTGTGTTTGGGTTAGCTTTCTGAACTGTTTTTGCTGGAATAGGGAGTTAGATGGAATTACTCTTCTTTGGGCCTCCTGTCTCAATGTGGGTTCATTTGAGAAATTTCAGATTGAAATTTGTCCAGGTGCTGTTCGAAGGCCTCCACATTTACACCTCACAAATCTCTGAAGTTGTTTGCATTTTTGTTTGCCATGATTTCGTATTTCTTTGATCTTTTTCTTTGGAGGCCACCATTTATAAGCTTTTGCTAAGTCATACATAAAATAAAAAAAACTAATGGTGATTTGTTGACCCGTCGTTTATTGTGTGTCAAACATTTGCAAATGTAGGAAAGAGTGATCCACCATTAAAGCCTAGTTCTTGCTTTTGGTCTCATAGGGAGTGGTGTCACTGCCAAATAGTTCAATGACTAGTCTGGAGTAAAAGTTCTTGTCCACAGTTTGTCTTTTACAAGCTCACGGGCAATGTTCTATTTGCGTGTGTATCCATGTGTGAGTGGTGTGTGTGTGTGTGTGTGTTTATGTATGTGTGTGCATGTGTGTGTGTGTGTCTATGTGTGTGTGTGTCTATGTGTGTGTGCGTGTGTGTGTGTGTCTATGTGTGCATGTGTGTGTGTCTGTGTGTGTGCGTGTATGTGTGTGTGTGTCTATGTGTGTGTGTGTGTCTATGTGTGTGTGTGTGTCTATGTGTGTGTGCGCGTGTGTGTGTCTATGTGTGTGTGTGTGCGTGTGTGTGTATGTGTCTATGTGTGCGTGTTGTGTGAGTGTGTGTGTGTGTCTGTACATATGTCATTGGTTGCCTTAGTATCTGCACAGTCTTCAGCTTCAATCCATAATTGCGTCTGTGTCTTTCTATACGCATACACATGTACATGTAGGTGAAAGCCTGTGTGTGTGTATATGGATAAGTATATCTGTGTCTGAGTGCATTCTTTGTACGAATATCTGTCCGTGGCCAGGTATATGGGATGGTGGTGTCGGTTGCCTGCTTACTTATTTATTTGATCAATATCTCCTTACAGCTTTTTTCTAACATCCTGTTTACACTTTCTGTTTCTTTTTCGGTCTCCTCATTACAGTAGCCACCAACTATTACTTCTAGAGATACTCAGGCATACGTAACTATCACATTGCATCACGCATGCATGCACACACACACACACACACAGACACACACATAGCTGCATGGCCTTTGTATACATATACATGTGTGTGTGTTAGTTTATGTATGTGCCTATATATATATCGTTTTTTTAACGTCCGCTTTCCATGCTAGCATGGGTTGGACGGTTCAACCGGGGATCTGGGAAGCTAGAAGGCTGCACCAGGCTCCATCTAGTCTGATCTGGCAGTGTTTCTACAGCTGGATGCCCTTCGTAACACCAACCACTCCATGAGTGTAGTGGGTGCTTTTTACATGCCACCTGCACAGGTGCCAGGCGAGGCTGGCAACGTCCACAGTCGGATTGGTGCATTTTACGTGCCACCGGCATGGAAGCCAATCGAGGCGGCACTGGCATCGGCCACGATTCAGATGGTGCTTTTTATGTGCCACCGGCATGGAAGCCAGTCGAGGCGACGCTGGCATCGGCCATGATATATATATATATATATATATATATATATATATATATTATATATATGCATATAGGCCATTATATATATTTGTGCATATATATATATATATATGGTCCAGTGGTTAGAGTGTTGAGCTTACAATTGTGAGGTTGTGAGTTTGAATCCCGGACCGGGCTGTGTGTTGTGTTCTTGAGCAAGACACTTTAGTATTAATCATGATAAAGTGCTAATCGGTTAAATGCAATTTTATTTATTTACTAGTAGATGATGGTTAAGCCCTTCCACCTGCTGTCCAAAGTGAGATAGGCCAAGATCAATTTTCTGTTCTCTTTATATATATATATATATATATATATATAATGAATGACATTGTCCCTGTAACACATGCATATGCATTCACATACATGCACATATGCACTCAGACTCAGTCTAACACATACTCATGCACATATATGCACATACTTGCACTTCAATCAATCACCACGAATATATACACACTCATATAAACATACATATCTTCATGCAGCCATTATACAATCATTTACACAATCACACACACATACACAGACATACCCCCCCCCCCACACACACATTCATAAAGATGCTCATTGACATGCTGTCACATGCACACACAAGCACTATCACATGCTTACACATACACTTATACAGTCACATAAGGCAGCGAGCTGGCAGAAACGTTAGCACGCCGGGCGAAATGCTTAGCGGTATTTCGTCTGCCGTTACGTTCTGAGTTCAAATTCCGCCGAGGTCCACTTTGCCTTTCATCCTTTCGGGGTCGATAAATTAAGTACCAGTTACCCACTGGGGTCGATATAATCGACTTAAACCCTTTGTCTGTCCTTGTTTGTCCCCTCTGTGTTTGGCCCCTTGTGGGTAGTAAAGAAATATATACAGTCACATAAATGCACATGCAGTCAACAGAAATGCATGTATATGCACACACATTGCTATGACTTATCTCCTGGTTTCAAGATGTCAATAAAATGATAGAATGATAGAATGACATTGTAGTTTAAGTGTGAAAGGCTAGATCTGGCTGCTTTGAACATAAAACAGGTTGAATATTTACATTATTTACATTATTTACATTATTTACATTCGACGGATATTTGTCCTCATCTTGTTCTTAACACGTTTCAGCTGATATACCCTCCAGCCTTCTTTCAGTTTCCATCTACCAAATCCACTCACAAGGCTTTAGTCGGCCCAAGGCTATAGTAGAAGACACTTGCCTAAGGTGCCACACAGTGGGACTGAACCCGGAACCATGTGGTTGGTAAACAAGCTACTTACCACACAGCCACTCCTATGCCTAATTAATTAATCATGACTTATCTCCTGGTTTCAAGATGTTAATGAGTTAATTGAATACTTTTAGAATGACATTGTAGTCTAAGTGTGAAAGGCTAGATCTGGCTGCTTTGAACATAAAACCGGTTGAATATTTGGGCCAGATATGGGCCAGCTTAAATGCTAAAAGGTTATATTTCAGCTGTGATAGTGGCTGATATTTAAGCGTGTGACATTAGAGTACAGAGGTACAGAGTGTATGTGTCATTCAATACCCTCACACACATGCACACATATATGCACATGCACGCACACATAGACACACACACACACATGCACACACACACACAAATGCATGTACCCACATATATGCATGTACATATACTTATATGTACACACACACACACATGTATAAAGTGTTTCACTTTTGAAGTTCACATTAAATATGAGAAAATTGGGTGATTTGATGACAGTTTGAATGAGTTCAGACATCCTGTTTTAAAAGTGGGATGCATGCTGTAGGGTGGTGGAGGGTGGATGAGTGGCAGGGGAAGGAGCATTATGACTATGGGACAAAGGGACACACTACCTTAACCCCATTTCTCAATGATGTCAGATGGTCGAGAAATGAATATTATTATTATCAATATTTTCACTATTAGTTTATGTAATCCATAAGGCAGCGAGCTGGCAGAAACGTTAGCACGCTGGACAAAATGCTTAGTGGTATTTCATCTGCCACAATGTTCTGAGTTCAAATTCCGCCAAGGTCGACTTTGTCTTTCGTCCTTTTGGGGTCGATAAATTAAGTACCAGTTATGCACTGGGGTCGATGTAATCGACTTAATCCGTGTGTCTGTCCTTGTTTGTCCCCTCTGTGTTTAAGCCCCTTGTGGGTAGTAAAGAAATAGGTATTTCGCCTGCCGTTATGTTCTGAGTTCAAATTCCGCCGGGGTCGACTTTACCTTTCATCCTTTCGGGGTCGATTAAACAAGTACCAGTTACACACTGGGGTCGATATAATCGACTTAATCCATTTGTTTGTCTTCTCTGTGTTTAACCCCTTATGGGTAGTAAAGAAATAGGTATTTCATCTGCCACTACGTTCTGAGTTCAAATTCCGCCAAGGTCAACTTTGCCTTTCAGCCTTTCGGGGTCGATTAAATAAGTACCAGTTACGCACTGGGGTCGATATAATCGACTTAATCCGTTTGTCTGTCCTTGTTTGTCTTCTCTGTGTTTAGCCCCTTGTGAGTAGTAAAGAAATAAGTGTACAAATGGTTGAAACTGAACTACAGCCTCACATTATTGAAGCAAAAATCCTCACTACCTAGAATGCCACTAATACCTAATTCTTTACTACCCACAAGGGGCTAAACACAGAGGGGACAAACAAGGACAGACAAACGGATTAAGTCGATTACATCGACCCCAGTGCGTAACTGGCACTTTATTTATCGACCCCGAAAGGATGAAAGGCAAAGTGGACCTCAGCGGAATTTGAACTCAGAACGTAGCGGAAGACGAAATACCGCTGAGCATTTTGTCTGGCGTGCTAACGTCTCTGCCAGCTCGCCGCCTTATGGATTACATAAACAAATAGTGAAAATATCAATAATAATAATAATTCATTTCTCGACCATCTGACATCATGCCACTAATACCAACAGGCGTCCCCTTTTATTTCAAATGATTGCAATTCTCAGTGGGAGTCAGTTACGCATTGGCCATTAACAAGTCACAAGGTCAAACACTGCAGGTTGTCGGCCTCCATCTAGCAGTGGGCTGTTTCTCACATGGTCAATTGTATGTAGGTTGTTCCAGCGTAGGACATCCACAGAAACTCTTCGTATGTGCTCCAAAGAAAAAAGGTTAGAATATTGTATATACTGAAGTTTTGTAAATTTCTTATAATTTTTGCACAATACATTTCTCTATTATCGTCTATATTACTTTCTGTATTTGGATATTCTACATAAATTTCTAAACTTACGTTATGCAATATTTAAATACTTTTTAACAATTCTTATTGCAAGGAAAATATGCATTAGACAGATGCCAATATGTGCCTGATGAATATATTTCAACACCGTACAGACTAGGCCGAAGGCTGTGAGGCTCACTACTCTCTCTCTCTCTCTGTCTGTCTGTCTCTCTCTCTGTCTGTCTGTCTCTCTCTGTCTGTCTCTCTCTCTCTCTTTGTCCTTGCTTTGACATTTTGTGATAGTTATAAATGAGTGTTACGGTCATACATACAGCATCATTCATTCCCCATAATTTGGGAGAAAATATCTGGCAATAAGGAAATATTACCTTGCTTGGAAATGCGAGGGTTGGTGAGAGGAAGGGCATCTGGCCATAGAAAATGGCTACCTGGGGTCATCCACAGTTGGGGTATATTTCCCCTGGATCTACATCAGGAATTTTGCAGTGTTGGCTGAGATAATAATTATTTCTTTACTACCCACAAGGGGCTAAACACAGAGGGGACAAACAAGGACAGACAAAGGGATTAAGTCGATTATATCGACCCCCAGTGCGTAGCTGGTACTTCATTTATCGATCCCGAAAGAATGAAAGGCAAAGTTGACCTCGGCAGAATTTGAACTCAGAACGTAACGACAGACGAAATACGGCTACGCATTTCACCCGGCGTGCTAACGTTTCTGCCAGCTCGCCAGGAAACAGACGATAGATATCGCACTAGTCTTTATTCAGTATGATGACTATTTTGGGCCATCCTGAAACTGTCTGTTATGAGGAGAATATTGTGCATCTAATTGTGTTGCACCAGTCTGTGCAGTTTGTGTCGCATCAGGTACACGCATAAAGAAGGGGATGTTTCTCTAGATATACTGAGTTCTACCAGGCATGTTGTTCATGCTCACTGTATTTTGGTTACATTGAGCTAATGGACATAGCCACAGTTGTTTGTGAATACGTAACATAAACGTTAACTCATACAATCATAAAATATAGAGAGGAGAACCTGTCAAAGAAAGATTAGATCTAGATTAATGAGGAGGGGGCGTGCACTCCGTGGGACATGAACACTCACTCACACAAATGTAGACACACACACCTACACACACACAAACGCCCACACATGCACGCCATAAATTAAAATCATAAAATCATAAAAAAAGATTAAAACCTGTCAAATAAAGACTACATTAAGATTAAGGGTAGGAGTCTACATGCTTAGACTTAAACACATATATAGGCATACAAACTTTCTCTCTCTCTGTCTCTCTCTCTCTCACACACACACACACACACACAATACACGTCAGTATGTCATTGAGTTGGGGATTAGCTATCAGGATGTAAAATTCATAGGAGACTTATATCTCTTGTTGCACACCCTTCTGCAAGGTCAAGTTGGCCTTTGGTCAACTGCAATCTGAGTGGAGGGTGGTGGCTGTTTCGTGGACATATATATATTTGGATCAAAATTTTAAAGTTTGGCACATTAATGTAATTTTCCATGCTGAATTACAGCATTATATGCATCTACATATCATACTTTGGGGTCTTATTTAACGTATATTTATATATTTATCTCTAACTGACAGGCGCAGGAGTGGCTGTGTGGTAAGTAGCTTGCTTACCAACCACATGGTTCCGGGTTCAGTCCCACTGCGTCGCATCTTGGGCAAGTGTCTTCTGCTATAGCCCCGGGCCGACCAATGTCTTGTGAGTGGATTTGGTAGACGGAAACTGAAAGAAGCCTGTTGTATATATGTATATGTATGTGTGTGTATATGTTTGTGTCTGTGTTTGTCCCCCTAGCATTGCTTGACAACCGATGCTGGTGTGTTTACATCCCCGTCACTTAGCGGTTTGGCAAAAGAGACCGATATAATAAGTACTGGGCTTACAAAGAATAAGTCCTGGGGTCGATTTGCTCAACTAAAGGCGGTGCTCCAGCATGGCCGCAGTCAAATGACTGAAACAAGTAAAAGAGTAAAGAGTAACTATACAAAGTATCTGATAAAAGTCAATACTCAATTTTTCGGGATTAATCAATATGCGGCTATTCTATTTCAGATAATACAAAAATAACCCAATGAGTATATTTCCAGTTTGGAGAAAATCAGTTGAAAAATATGGCCATTATAATCTTATACACACACACAAAACAGGATTTATATTATATATATAACAGCCACTTTGATGTGGCAACTAACTTTACTGGTTAGTATAGTTATTACTCTGATCTCTTCTTGAAATTTTACTAACTACTTTGCTTTTATATATATATATATATATATATATATATATATATATATATATATATATATATATAAATAGATGAGTGTATTTTTACTTTGTTAACAATTAACACGGAAAAATAAATAAATAGTTACCAGGGCAGCAAAAATCTCACAAGTAAAGGTGTTGTAATATATCATATAACGTTTTTTAAACAATATTAATAGCGTTCTGTCTATCGCTATTCAAATCCATCATTTTTTGCTAAAATGTCGTATTCACTTTCCCGAAGAGAAGATTGCATTGTTTATACCATTTATTCTTTTGAATAGTATCCGTGGAATTTTCGAAACATGTGTCGAAAGTAAAAATACTTGTTTTACACCTGCGTTAACTCCATTTTTTATTCATATATATATATATATATATATATATATATATACGCGAGAAAGAAGCAACAAGAATGGATAGGTTTTTAGTACAATCGTTTCATACAAGGACAGGCTTTATTAAAAGTTGCAAAAATTACAGCATATAACGTGTCCCGTACTCATCAGCTAAAATACATGTGAGTTCTCTAGACATCCTAGTGGTTGAGGCTATACTCATGAAGTAATGTAATAATTAGTAACATAAACAGATTTCCAAAGTTCATTAAAGTTCTTTAAAGATGATGTACAGTCTTATCACAGAATTTAAAAAAAGTTTTAATAGCATCACAGAGAAGGTGACCTAATCCATAGTGCACATATGAATTTCCAGAGATATGAGGAGGGATTAGCTGATGAGTACGGGACACGTTTATATGCTGTAATTTTTGCAACTTTTAATAAAGCCTGTCCTTGTATGAAACGATTGTACTAAAAACCTATCCATTCTTGTTGCTTCTTTCTCGCTTATAATCACCCCACATTACTGTATTGTTAAAACAGTATAGTTTTTTTTGGTGCATCTAAGTTAGGTACCATATTCAAGTAAATTCATTTAAATTAACTTGAATCTTTATTGCTTTTTGTATATATATATATATATATAATAATTATTTGAGGGAATATTCTACCAAATATATACGTTTTTATTATTATTTTGCAATTTACTTAATCATCGGTATATTATTGTTATTTTATTCCTAATATTTGTATTAAATGTAATTTTCTAGATGGTATAATTTAATTGTTTATTTTGAATTGATAAAAGGTGTTTTTTTCTAATTTATATATATATATATATATATATATATATATATATAAAAGAACATAAATGAATTGAGGTTCACTACAGCTGTTTCAGACACATTTTTTGTAGATGAATAAATCAATTACATCATCGGAAAAAATTGTTTGCTTAAGGTGAATTAAAATTTAAATCTAAAATTTAACATTTAAGATTTGGCTCATAAGGAATATCTGTTGACACCCTCATGTTGGTAGCAACCAAGACAATGAATATACAAAGCCTAGCTAGACCTTATATGGGGAAAGGGTCATAAATCCAATAACACACTAATCTATCTAAAGCCATTAATACATGGTAAGAGGTACAGACAATGAAATACACTCACACCTGTGCCATTTTCCACTCAAATGGTATCCAACCGGGGTCATTAAGTGTTAACATACACTTAGACACACACATATACAATTCATGCACACACATGCCATAATTACCCAAATGTAAAAAATAAAAATAAACATACATGTATATGTATATATACACAAATAGACATATTCATATGAACATACATACGCACACACACACACACACACTTACAGACACATAATCATACAAGTATAGATGCCCCATTTATGCATGCATTCAAAATATACAAAGCACGACTCACATTTGTTCTACATGGTTGCTCACACGTGATTGTCCTTAGCTGGCCTTTAAAATTCAATGCTTGGACACATACATGCATACACACACATACACACAAACACACATACACACAAACACACATACACACAAACACACACACACACACATACACACAAACACACACATACACACAAACACACACACACACACATATACACAAACACACACACACACACATATACACAAACACGCACATACACACAAACACACACACACACATACACACAAACACACATACACACACAAACACACACACACACATATACACAAACACGCACATACACACAAACACACACACACATATACACACATTCATATATTGACACACCCATACATACATACATACACAAATACACATGTACACACGAAACTATATATATATATGTGTGTATATGTGTTTATATAAATATATATATATACATATATGTAGTTATGTATATATATATATATATATACACATGTACACACAAATATATATAAATCCTTAAAAATGTTTTAGCCCGATAAATATATATATATATATATTATCAATATATATATATATATATATGTTATATTATATATATATTATATATATATATTCAATATATATTATATATATAGATAATATATATATATATGTATATGTATATAATTACATATTTTGTGAATACGTGTGTGACTTAATTTCTCAAGCCATATCTTACAAAGCAATGACTTTCAAAATGAACTGACTCAGAATTTGATGACCTGTCTAACCCATGCCAGCATACAAAGGAGATTTTAAGATAACGACGCCAATGACGACAGTGAAGCAATATATTTGCGTAAACGCATGTATGTACCTATACGTATTCGCACATACATACTCATACTCTGTTACTTGTTTCAGTCATTTGACTGCGGCCATGCTGGAGCACCACCTTTAATCGAGCAACTCGACCCCAGAACTTATTCTTTGTAAGCCCAGTACTTATTCTATCGGTCTCTTTTGCCGAACTGCTAAGTGACGGGGACGTAAACACACCAGCATCGGTTGTCAAGCAATGCTAGGGGGACAAACACAGACACACAAACATACATGCACACATCATCATCATCATTTAGCATCCGTTTTCCATGCTAGCATGGGTTGGACTAAATAGTTGCAGACAGACAGAGATTGAAACTTCTATCTCTACACAGGATTAGTAATTAAATTACCAACCCTTTTACCCACTAAGCCACCAAACCTCACCTTGTATATATAACCTCACACATGTATATATATGTATACATATATACGACGGGCTTCTTTCAGTTTCCGTCTACCAAATCAACTCACAAGGCGTTGGTCGGCCCGAGGCTATAGTACAAGACGCTTGCCCAAGGTTCCACGCAGTGGGACTGAACCCGGAACCATGTGGTCGGTAAGCAAGCTACTTACCACACAGCCACTCCTGCGCCCTCATACGTATATGTACAAGCATGCACATACTTGTACAGGCACACACATGCTCACATGCACACCACAGAAAACACATTCTGTCTGTTATGTAAACTGTGTCAGCTGCTGTAATATCAAATGTGTGTCACTAACCTCTGCTTTATTCTGACTTGTGAAATGTTTGAATTTGCTACATTCATATATATTTTACATGTTATGCTCTGTTTGTTTTGTTTTGTATTGAAATTGTTAAAGTTTTCAAGGTTTCAATCATTTCCCACTAAAATTTACTCTGAAGTTTATCACAAAGACATGTCTTTGTCTCTATGGATATGTGTATATGATTGCGTGCGCATGTGTGTGGTGTGTGGTGTGTGTGTGTGTGTGTTTGTGTGTGTGTGTGTGTGTGTGTGTGTGTTTGTGTGTGTGTGTGTGTGTCCATCTGTATGTGTGAATATATGTTTGTGCTTATATTGATGTGCTTGGCTGTAAAGGTATACAGATTCATAGATTTATAAATACATATGCTTACATATTCACACATGCACCAAGATACGTTTACACCCAACATACATGTGTATATGTAATGTGCATATGTAATGTGCATATGTAATGTGTGTGTGTGTGTGTGTGTTGGGAAACCTGTTTATGTTAAGTTTATGAATACATATATTTCTGGTGTGCATACTAGTTTGTCCTACTGTTGCAAACCCAGTGTGTGTATTACACACACACTCACACACACACATGCACACACACACACACACACACACAAACACACACACACACACACACAACACACACACAAACACACACACACACACACACACAAGTATATATATGTCTGTATATATGTAGTATATATGTTTACCATTTCTCTCCAATACTTTTAGCCTCATCTGGAATGCAGAGAATTTTTAGCATAATTTTTAAATATTTATTATTTACTTTTTTTAAAATTCTTCTTGCTTTCTCATCAAAATTGACATTTTAAAAGATAATAACAATAATGAATCCTAACTCCAGCACAAGGACATCCATTTCACAACAGAGCGGAGCTGTAGTCAGGTTAAATCACTATTAAAAACTAGTATTATTAGCTATGTGTGTCCCAGTATGTTGGGGGCAGTACTAATACAAAATATATTGGAAATACATAGGCGGCGAGCTGGCAGAACCATTAGCACGCCGGGCGAAATGTGTAGCCATATTTCGTCTGCTGTTACGTTCTGAGTTCAAATTCCGCCAAGGTCGACTTTGTCTTTCATCCTTTCAGGGTCGATAAAGTAAGTACCAGTTACGCACTGGGGTCGATGTAGATTTAATCCGTTTGTCTGTCCTTGTTTGTCCCCTCTGTGTTTAGCCCCATGTAGGTAGTAAAGAAATAGGTATTTCGTCTGCCGTTACGTTCTGGGTTCAAATTCCGCCGAGGTCAACTTTGCCTTTCATCTTTTCGGGGTCGATAAATTAAGTACCAGTTATGCACTGGGGTCGATGTAATCAATTTAATTTGTTTGTCTGTCCTTGTTTGTCCCCTCTATGTTTAGCCCCTTATGGGTAGTAAAGAAACAAATATATTGGAAAACAACATGCATTAAATAGCTGAGAATATACAAAGAGTCAAAAACAAGGCATCAGGCTGGCAGAATCATTGGCATATTGGGCAAAATGCTTAGTGGTACTCCATCTGTTTCACATTCTGAGTTCAAATGCTGCCAAGGTTAACTTTGTCTTTCATCCTTTCTGGTCCGATAAAATAATTACCAGTTGAGCACTGGGGTTGACTTTTCTCTTTACCCCTTCCCTGAAAATGCTAGTCTTGTACCAAAATTTGAGCCCAACATACACTGTAAAAGGGGTGAAATCTACACCAACAGTAAAGACACATTAATATTGGGTTGTCCGGAAAGTTCGTGCCGATTTTTAAAGGAAAGAAAAAGGTCAATAAATACTTGCCATTACATTTTTAATCAACTAAATATGAACCATTTTGTTGCACAATGTGTCTTCATCTTTCCTTTAACTCAAAAATACGCTCTTCCCAGAATTGTGCTGGTTTCATGGCAAAGAATTCATCAAGGTATCCTTTTGACATCATCCAAGGAATTGAAATTTTTACCATTAAGACTATTCTGCAGAGACCTGAATAAGTGGAAATCCGAAGGAGCAATATCTGGTGAATATGGAGGGTGGGGTAACACATCCCAGCCAAGCTGCAGCAATTTTTGTCTGGTTCCCAAAGCACCAAATGCCGAAAATGAACTTTCTTATCTTCCATTTTAAAGGGTTACAGAATTGACACAGGTTATAGGAACATAAACCTTCTTCCACGAAAAGATGGTTTAAACTGTGCTCTAAATGGAGGTGTAGTCAAATCCTATTTTATGGACTCAACCATGTTCTAAAATAAGTCGAAAGGTAAGCTACTATAAATCAGCACAAACTTTCCGGACAACCCAATATATACATACTAAGAAATAGTAATAATAACAATACCAGTTTTGAGGAGAGGGATTTAGTCGAAGCATTGATACTAGTACATTGCCAGTACTTTATCAGTTCCTGCGGGATGAAAGGCAAAGTTGACCTTGGTGGGATCTGAACCCAAAACATGGAGATTTATAGAGAAAATTCTTGATAGGATGCAGCTATAGGAAATATGCTAAAGCTGACACTGTCTAATTGTCCAACCCATGCCAGCATGGAAAAACAGACATGAATTGATAATGGTAATGGTGATGAGCCAGATGCAATTGTAATTTTACTGTTTGTCTTTGCTAGCAATAATCATTGAAGTGGAGAGATTGTAACCTGTTTTCTTGTCATGGTTGCATTACAATGTTTTAGTGGAGGCGCAATGGCCCAGTGGTTAGGGCAGCGGATTCGCGGTCATAGGATCGCGGTTTCGATTCCCAGACCGGGCGTTGTGAGTGTTTATTGAGCGAAAACACCTAAAAGCTCCACGAGGCTCTGGCAGGGGATGGTGGTGATCCCTGCTGTACTCTTTCACCACAACTTTCTCTCACTCTTACTTCCTGTTTCTGTTGTACCTGTATTTCAAAGGGCCAGCCTTGTCACTCTCTGTGTCACGCTGAATATCCCCGAGAACTACGTTAAGGGTACACGTGTCTGTGGAGTGCTCACCCACTTACACGTTAATTTCACGAGCAGGCTGTTCCGTTGATTCGGATCAACCGGAACCCTCGTCGTCGTAACCGACGGAGTGCTTCCTCTCTCTCACAATGTTTTAATTCAGTGGTTCTCAACCAGGGTCCATATAAGATTGGGTGGTTGGGGGTGGGAGTCTATGCAAACAAAATAGAAAATTGAGGGCCCATAGAAATGCATTTAGGGTCCATGGAAAAAGATTTTGCTTTAGATGTATTTATTGCAAGAAACAGCCAGGTTTCTTTCTCTAATGTCTTACATTAGTTCAACCTAAACAAGTTCATGTAGGATGAACAAAATAAGAATTTTCAAAGCATTTATAAAACCAGTTTTTAAACATCGAATGGTTATTGGGATCCACCAAAATAAAATAATATTCAGTGCACTCCATAGATAAAAAATGGTTGAGAACTTCTGCTTTAAACTAAATATTTTAAACTTTATCATAATTGTGTCCTTCTATATTCTGAGTTCAAATCCTCCTTCGGTCTATGTTTTCTCTTTTCATTCCATCTAGAGTCAATTAAAAAATATCGATCATGTATTGCATGTACTGGGGTCTGTTCAGTTGATTAATTTTCTCTTTTACAAATACCTAACTTTGTATCAAAGTAAGCCGTACACACACACACACACACACACACACACACACCACACACACACACACACACACACACACACACACACACACGTGCACACACAAACACACACACACATACACACACACACACACACACACACACACACGCACACACACACACGTGGTCTTCTTTTAAAACAAAATCCTGAGTTGAATAGAAATTTCCAATTAATTCTAGTTTTGTCCAAATTATACTGTTTTGGTTGGAACTCTCCCTCACTCCTCTCCAACCATGACCTACCCTCCCAACTTGGCCCTCTTTGGTGCCAATTTGTTTATTGCTTTCCTCAGTTCTAAATATATTTTGGCAAAACCAACAATCAATATTGTACAACCTCTGATGTTGGCTTACAGGTTGTATTGGCGAGATGGTTCCCACAGACTTGTTGTGTCCACAACAGCAGCAGCAGCAGTTGCAGCAGCAGCAGTAGTGTTTGTTATTGTAAATGTTGACTAAACTCAACCATTTCTATTCAAATAGAACTATAATACACAAACAGACACAGTAAAGGGAACTTGGTGTGTAACAGTTTCAAATCCTTGTTACATTTTTAGCAACCCCAAAATTTCCTCACAGATGGATGGAACAATTAGTGATTTGATACCAGACTGGAGGTTACCATACGTAACCTCCAGTTTTAAAGTTCATATCATCATCATCATCACCATCATCATCATTATAGGCGCAGGAGTGGCTGTGTGGTAAGTAGCTTACTTACCAGCCACATGGTTCCAGGTTCAGTCCCACTGTGTGGCACCTTGGGCAAGTGTCTTCTACTATAGCCTCGGGCTGACCAAAGCCTTGTGAGTGGATTTGGTAGACAGAAACTGAAAGAAGCCTGTCGTGTATATGTATATATGTATATATATGTGTGTGCGTGTTTGTGTGTCTGTGTTCGTCCCCCCAACATCACTTGACAACCGATGCTGGTGTGTTTACATCCCTGTAACTTAGCAGTTCAGCAAAAGAGTCCGATCGAATAAGTACTAGGCTTACAAAGAATAAGTCCTGGGGTCGATTTGCTCGACTAAAAAGGCGGTGCTCCAGCATGGCCACAGTCAAATGACTGAAACAAGTAAAAGAATAAAAGAATAAAGAATTATTTTAACATCCACTTTTCCATACTGACATGAGTCAGAAGCAATTTGCTGAGATGGAGTTTCTATGGCTGGATGCTCTTTCTGTTTCCAACCCTCAACTCTTTCCAGAGAAAGAAATATTTCCCCATGACCAGACACACTTTCATGGAAGATCGGAAATGAAGTATGCTGCTTGCCTTGGCATGGCACTTGCTTACAACTATCCTGCCATGCCAAGGCAGGGAGACAGTAACATACACATGCACATACACACATATATACATACATATATTTCCACACACCACTCATACAGCAGGATTCTTTCAGTTTCCATCTACCAAATCCACTTACAAGGCTTTGGTCAACTTGTGGCCATGGTTGAAAACACCCAAGTTGTCATCTAGTGTTTACGTGTCACTGGCACCTGTGCCGGTGGCACATAAAAAGCACCCACTACACTCACGGAGTGGTTGGTATAGGAAGGGCATCCAGCTGTAGAAACTCTGCCAGATCAGACTGGAGCCTGGTGCAGCCTCCTGGCTTCCCAGACCCCAGTCGAACCATCCAACCCATGCTAGCATGGAAAACGGATGTTAAACGATGATGATGATGATGATGATGATGATGATGGGATTGAACCCAAGACTATATCATTGGGAAGCAACCTTCTCAACCACACATCCTTGTCTGTATCTGTTTATGGCAACAGATGTTTGTCAAGTCTTAAAATTAAAATTTTCCTCCACAACAATTTTTAAGTAGGAAGTGGTTTTAAATTTTCAATTGACATTATTATACATAACGTAACGGCATTGGATAGAATAAAAGTACTCGACACAGTTATGTCACTTTACAGTATGTGTTTCAATCTCACTCGTATCCACTTTGCCTTTTATCCTTCCACATCCAATGAAATGAAACACCAGTCAAGTACTGATGAATGGGGCGATTTAATTAACTCCTCCTTCTCCCCTATCCAAACATGTGACCTTGTATCTATGTTAAGAATCATTATTATTATTATTATCAATATAAAAGGGCTGTGTGCTGACAGAATTGTCAGAGCATCAGAAAAGTGTAGTATTTCCACCAGCCCTTAAAATGCAGAGTACAAATGCCACAGGGCCCAACATTGCACCTCATCCATCTGGGGGATCAATAAATGAAATACCAGTCATATATTAGGGATGATGTTATTGCCTTACTCATTCCTCTCAAAATCGCTGTACATGTACCTAAATCAGAAACAATTAAAAAGGGTACTATAGATAGCAAGCTGGCAGTCAAGAGATCCTCAGACAGAATGCCTTGTGGATACGTTGGGGTTTCTGCGCCCTGAATTCAAGTACTGCTGATTTTAATTTCGCTTTTCATCCTATCTTCTTCTTTCCATTTCATGCTAGGTGGCCTACAAGGCTTTCACTCTCTCTCTTTTCATGCGGCCGTGTTGACATCTATGATCCACACCTGGCTTCAGGTTCCTTCTCTTTTCAGGTTAGTAACCACAGCATTTCCAAGGTGTTGTAGATTCTTCTAAGTGTTTGAAGTTTCTGTAAATAGACATTTTTTTTCTTCAGGTCAGATTATTTGTCTGACAGCCGCCATCTTTAAAGGAAGGGATTGATTTTATGCCGCACTTTCCTTCTTATTTTATTGCCCACAAGGGGCTAAACATAGAAGGGACAAACAAGGACAGACAAAGGGATTAAATAGATTACATTGACCCCAGTGCGTAACTGGTACTTAATTTATCAACCTCGAAAGGATGAAAGGCAAAGTCAACCTTGGCAGAATTTGAACTCAGAACATAACGGCAGACGAAATACAGCTAAGCATTTCACCCAGCGTACTAAAGTTTCTGCCAGTTCGCTGAACTTTCCTTCTGTTAAACAAAGTGCTGCCCACACACGCAAGCTCCATCTGCCAAGGAACAGAAATCAGGATTTTCTTCTCCATAGTTTCCCAGGACAATACCCCAGTGTAGCTACAGTGTAATGACTGAAACAAGTAAAAGAATAAAAGAATATATTTCAAGATTTAAAATACTTTCAAAGGCAATTAAAACCAAATCTTAACCCAGAATGTATCTTAAAATGAAGGTCATGGCTTTTTTTTTTATTTTTCGGTTTTATCAAAATTTCTAAGACTTCTTAAAGTTTAACACTACATTTTCTTTTTTAAAAAGTTTAATAAGGAAATTATATATTTCATGTTCAAATATCAAATTTCGTTGATGGTGCTGATAAGAAGGATGTAGAAGAAGAGGCGAGAAAAGACGATGGAAATAAGGCTGAGGATAAATGTGATGACAATTAACATGACAACAATGGTGATGATAACGATGATGTATAGTGCATGAGTATCGCTCTGTTTTAAGGTTTAACATTTTCTAAAATGTTCTTAAAGGTTAAAGACTGCTGTTGTAAGGTTTAACACTCAGCAGTTTTTAAGAAGGAACTTTCTTTATTGATGTTGGTTTTAAAGTTGTAATTATGTAGTCGTTTTGATTAGATAATTAAAAAAAAAATTATTAAAGTACATACACACACACATGCACATGCAAATATAAGTGTTTGTGTGCATGTATGTTTGTATATGTATATATATATATATGTGTGTGTGTGTGTGTGTGTGTATAAAAGGGCACCATTCAAGTGTGATCATTAACTAAGTCGCCTTACTGGCACCTGTGCTGGTGGCATGTGTAAAAGGATTCAAGTGTGGCCGTTGCCAGTACCGCCTGACTGGCCCCAGTGCCGGTGGCACGTAAAAAGCACCCACTACACTCTCAGAGTGGTTAACATTAGGAAGGGCATCCAACTGTAGAAACTCTGCCAGATCAAGATTGGAGCCTGGTGCAGCCATCTGGTTTGCCAGCCCTCAGTCAAAATTGTCCAACCCATGCTAGCATGGAAAGCGGACGTTAAACGATGATGATGATGATGATGATGATGATATATGTACACATACATACACACACATACACACCTGATGCTACCTTGCTTTTTTTAAATGACTTATTTACTGTTCACTTTCTGTGTATTATTCTATGCATTGTTCATGCACTTTTGGCTACTTTTTCTGATGATGCACTTTTGGCTCGTTTTTCTGAGCACCTGAGCAATGTATACAATAATTTCATTATAATATTTTTCCACACACACACACAACACACACACACACACACACAACACACACACACAAACAAACATACATATAATCCATGTCAATTGTTTCTTTTGCACCCTATGATACAGTCTACTTTTTAATCTCCCTCACTGCTTTTTCTTTTCATTCTTGTTGATCTACAAAATATAATATAAAATAAAATAGATAAATAAAAAAAATAGTAAAATATGAAGAAGCAATGACTGTTTTTTTAAAAACAAACCAAGCTGTACCATAAGATACAAAAGAAATAATTAGGAACCATTATAGTCAATCTCAGCACACAATTGCATAATATAATATAAATACACACATGTGTGTGTGTGTATGTACATACACACACACACACACACACATACACACATGCATATAACATGCTTGCCATGTAGCTCAGTATCATAAATTTTGTCATCTCTCATATCTATTTTCTCTTCCCTCTCTCCTTATTTTGACTTTTTCTTTAATAAAAGGTATAATCTGAAACCTTAGATTCACTTCTAATCCTTTCATTTGGGATTTTATTTTCAGTAGATCCCAAGATCTAGGCGGCGGCCGGGGTTCGATTCCCTGATTGGGAAAGCTACTTTGGCCGTTGCCAGCCTCGCCTGGCCCCCGTGCCGGTGGCACGTAAAAAGCACCATCTGTCCATGGCCGTTTGCCAGCCCCGCCTAGCACCTGTGCCGGTGGCACATAAAAAGCACCCACTACACTCACGGAGTGGTTGGCACTAGGAAGGGCATCCAGCTGTAGAAACACTGCCAGATCAGACTGGGCCTGGCGCAGCTTTCTGGCTTCCCAGACCCCAGTTGAACCGTCCAACCCATGCTAGCATGGAAAGCAGACGCTAAATGATGATGATGATGATGATGATACACATTCAGTTATTGTTTCGTTACATTTTTAAATGGTTTTTCCCATTCATATTTCACTTGACTAACTTCATAAATTATTTTATTTGTCATATCATCTCCTTAATATTCTTCCTTGTTTTACTTGCCTTTTTTGATGTACTATTTATGTATGTATATGTGTGTGTGTGTCTTTGTTTATACATACTCATATACATGTTCAGGTGGATTATAAGTTTACTGTGGTAGTTTTTTGCTGGTAATCTTAATCTGTTGCCAAATTTATTACTGCCTCCTGGACCTTGAGAATACTTCCCTCCTTCTTTCCCATAAGCCTAGGAGGTCATGCAAAGGGTCATAGACACTGCCTTCCCTCCTGACTAAAAAAAAAAAAAAGAATGATATATGCGCAGGAGTGGTTGTTCGGTAAGGAGCTTGCTAACCAACCACATGGTTCTGGGTTCAGTCCTGCTGCACCTTGGACAAGTGGATTTGGGAGATAGAAACTGAAAGAAGCCTGGTTCTTATTCTACCAGTATCTTTTGTTGAACAGCTAAGTTACGGGACATAAACACACCAACACCAGTTATCAAGTGATGGTGAGGAACAACCACAGATACAAAGATGTGTGCATGGACACACACACACGCACACACAAACACACATGCATACACATATATACCCCAAGCATGGTTTCTTGTTACTCTTATTATTTCACCAGTCTTGGAGGTCTGATAAAAAGCCATGAGCACCACCCTTTTTTTCTTTATCTAATCTATATCCTCACCTCAAATAAAACCACCCTGACATACATGCATATGCACACAAACACACATGTCATCAAGCAGGGCCTTAGTCTCAAGCATTTGTCTTATGAAGAAAGGCTGAAGACGCTCGACCTTTATTCTCTCGAAAAACGCCGCCACCGTGGTGATCTCATTCTTGCTGACAACATCATAAACGGAAAGTGTAACCTCTCGAAAGAGCTGTTCTTCACTCCTGCTCCAGAGCGTCGGCTGCGGGGTCACTCCGAAAAGCTCTATCTGCAACAATTTCATCTCAATCGAAGGAGAGGGGCTTTCTCCGTCCGGGTTGCGGATCCGTGGAATAAGCTGCCGGACGAGATAGTGAAGATGCCGACGACCGCTCGGTTCAAAGTCTCTCTTGACCTGAAATGGCCTGAACTCCTTGCACGAACACCACCCTGTACATAACTCCATGTCCCCCTACATGGCTTTGCTTTTTGCTTTTTGAACCAAAAAATTAACTTAACTTAACTTAACTGTTTCATGTTAATGTAGTCGAGTCAGCCGAAATGAGTACCAAGTTAGTCCTGGCACATCTTGCTTTTCCTCCAACTGTTTCATCTTAAATGTCCCACTGGGTCTCTAGTGTGAGGACCAACAAGGTGTCTCCATCAGCTCATAACTATACAAGTACCTCAAATTTCTTTGTACTGCTGATTTGTTCTTTATGGTTGCCCCCACGTGATTGTCCTTAGCTGGGCTTTAAAATTCAATGCTTGGACACATACATGCATACACATGCACACACACACACACACACACCACACACACACACCACACACACACAAACACACACACACACACACACACAACACACACATCTGTGTGTTATATATATGCACATGAAGGTGGCGAGCTGGCAGAAACGTTAGCATGCTGGGCGAAATGCTTAGTGGTATTTCGTCTGTCTTTACGTTCTGAGTTTAAATACTGCTGAGGTCGACTTTGCCTTTCATCCTTTCAGGGTTGATAAATTAAGTACCAGTTGTGTACTGGGGTCGATCTAATCAACAGGCCCCCTTCCCCCAAAAGTTCGAGCATTGTGCCTAAAGTAGACATGGATATATATGTACACATCTGTTTAACTGTGTGTCTGTCTATATGTCTCTGTATGTGTGTGTGTGTGTGTGTGTGTGTGTGTGTGGTGTGTGTGTGTGTGCTTCCTACTATGCCATAGCAAATTATTTGCTTTGCCATTATGATTTAATTCTAAGTAGAATGATAGTGTTATTTAGTACAAACATAAATATGGTTTATCCTTGACATGTTAATTGAATATAATGATGTATAATTTTCTATAGGCCTGGCTGTGTGTTTTACAAGTTTCAGCCTCAAAACGACATGGTTTTGGGTTCGGCCCCACTGTGTGATACCTTCAGCTGGTGACTTCTGATAAAGTCCCAAGCCTCACGAATGCCTTGTGAGTAGATTTGTTAGACAGAAGCTGAAAGAAGTCTGTCTAAAATACATATATAGAGATGTGTGTGTGTGTGTGTGTGTAAATGATTCGTTTAGGTATAATGAGACTAAGAGCCTGTAGAACTCAATATGCTTATGGTCCAGAACACAATGTTATATGAATAACACTGTAAAGAACCAAAAGTTTATGTAATGAACTTCGTTACCTTACAGTTGTTTCTGCTGTAAGATATATATATATATGTATGTCATCATCATCATCGTTTAACGTCCGTTTTCCATGCTAGCATGGGTTGGACGGTTCGACCGGGGATCTGGGAAGCCAGAAGGCTGCACCAGGCTCCAGTCTGATCTGGCAGTGTTTCTACAGCTGGATGCCCTTCCTAATGCCAACCACTCCATAAGTGTAGTGGGTGCTTTTTATGTGCCAGGTGAGGCTGGCAATGGCCTCGATCAGTTGGTACTTTTTACGTGCCACCGGCATGGAAGCCAGTCAAGGCTGTGCTGGCATCGACCATGTTTGGATGGTGCTTTTTGTGTGCCACTGGCACAGGGATCACAGCTACAATTTCCATTGATTTTGATGTTGATATACTTGACTCAATGGATCTCCTCAAGCACAGGGTCGAAACGGTGTTTCTTTACTTGCCACCTACACAGGAGTCAGTCCAGCGGCACTGGCAACGGCCAGGTGCCAGTCATAGGATTTGGTTCAATTTCGATTTCACTTGCCCCAACAGGTCTTCGCAAGAAGAGTTTAGTGTCCAATGAAGAGAAGTTTGGCATGTGTGCCAGTCGTTGGATGAGGTTTGATTTCGAATTCAATTTCAATTTCAGTTGCCTCAACAGGTCTTCGCAAGCAGAGTTTTGTGTCCAAAGAAGAAAAGGTATGCATAAGTGGGCTGACTACATCCCTGGTGCACTACAGAACTAGTCCAGGAACTTTGTGGTGCCACCTTGTGCACTAAGACACATCCAACTTTCTAACTATTCTCTTTTGTTAAACTTTTATCCTTGATTTCTCAGTCTTACAACATCATTCTTACTTGGTCATTCTTTTCACATCAAATATTCTCAAATTCAGTTGTTTTCCCTTCATTTCCTAGCTTTCAGATGACTGACCAGAGTTATGCAACGTTCTGCATTCTACACGACAAATAAACTTTATGTTCTTCCAAAACTTTACATTGATTGGCTTTTTTTGCCAACATAGACCACCACCAGTTTCTTGGATTCCATATTTTACCCTATTGCAATATTGGATTTTAGACCCTAATAATGAAATTACACGTGGAGGCACATGGCCTAGTGGTTAGAGCAGTGGACTTGCGGGCGAGGGATCACAGGTTCGAATCTCAGACCGGGCGATGTGTATGTTTATGAGCAAAACACCTAAGCTCCACGCGGCTCCGGCAGAAGGTGATGGCAAACTTCTGCTGACTCTTTCGCCACAACTTTCTCTCACTCTTTCCTCCTGCATCTTGCAGCTCAACTGCAATGGACCGGCTTCCTGTCCAGGTGGGGAACCTATACGCCAAGGAAACCGGGAAAGCCGGCCCTTATGAGCCAGAAATGGCTCGAGAAGGAACAAACAAACAAACATTTTATTGCTAATATTGTTGGGGTTTTAATACAAAATCAGTAGTTGGAATATTGATAGCTTAGCAAACCTTTTGTGAAATGTCAGTGGTTCAGTGAACCAGTTGTTAAAATTTTGGCAGCTCACCACTGGTTATTGCCCTTTATGTTGTTTGTGTATGTAGGTTGGGTGGTGGTGTGTAAAGGTGTATGGCTGTGTGTGTCTGTGTGTGTATGTAGGTCTGTGAACATGGATGCGTGTGTAGATATGCATGTATATGTATTTCCATGTGCATAGGTGTGGGTTAACACATGTTTGAATGTGTGTAAGTGGGTAGGAGTGTGTATGTAGATGTGAAAGTATGTGTGTGAATGTGTATGTGTGTGTATGTGTGAATGTGTGTGTATGTATAGCTGTGTATATGTGTGTTACCAATAATTGGCATTATTGAAGATAATGTCATCTCTCTCTCTCTCTCTCCCTCCCTCTCTCCCCCTATCTCTTTTCCTCTATCTCTCCCTCTCCCCCCTCTCTCCCTATCTCTCTCCCTCTCTCTCTTCTTCTTTCTTTTTCTCCCTCCTTCCGTCCATTTCTTCTGTTTCTCTTTCTCATTCTTTTAATATACTTTTCTTCTTTCTGTCTTTCTTCAAACATTTTATCACTTTCATCTCTGTCCTCTTTACCTTTTCTTTCCCTTACAACCTTTCTTCACACTCAACCCCACTTTCCATTCACTCTCTCCAGATCTCTCTCTCTCTCTCTTTCATTCTCTCTCACTCCCCTCCCTCAAACTCCCCCTGTTCACAACCTCTCTCTCCACCCAGTTCTTTCTCACAACACACAGACTCACCTTACTTGACATCCACCACCACCCCTATTCAACCCACCTTTATCCACACCACCTGGCACACCACACCACACCACACCACACCACAATTCTTCAATCTTCTCCCCAATACTTAGCGGCTACCCCCCCCCGTTCCATTCTGTCCCTCCTCCCACTCTCCTCCTAACTCTCTAATCATCCATAACCCACCCCTCAACAACCAAACAATTACTTCAGACCACAATAAAACACATTATGGCCAATTGGCACCAAAACAGAATTACTTGCTGTCAACTTACCAAACTACAGAAGTAATGTAGATTTTGAGAGAGAGAGAGAGAGAGATCCCCTACCACCACTTCCACTCATCACATAGGTTGGCTGAAACTTTTGACATCTCTCATTTGCAATTTCTTCATGTTTTAACAACAAGATTTCTCCCTCCTCCCCTCTCTCACTTTATATATTTCATTCTGTAATAGCTACCTCTGAAGAGTACAGAGTTACATAATCAGACTGCTACCTAACACTTTGTTGAACCTCTGGTGCGAAACTAATTGGTAAGGTCAGCTGTAATGGATATATAATACTGTACACTTTGATTAATATAGTATACACACACAAACACACACACACACACACACCACACACACGTATATATATATATAGGCACAAGTGTGACTGTGGTCTGAAGTTTGCTTCCCAACCATTTAGTTCTGGGTTACGTACATATATATAACACACACACACACACACACATAGTGTTGGTGTCATTTTTGGAATAGTGGATCTTGAAGCAAATAATGCTATAAATAATCAGAGGTTGTAAATAATTGATTGGAACCTTTCCAATCAATTCTTTTCTAGCAATCAGTTAATTGCAATTGGCATACAGGCCAAACAATTATTGCAATTAATTGTCAATTATTTTGCCGAACATAAAAAACACCATATATTTTATAGTACTCTTTACTCTTTTACTTGTTTCAGTCATATGACTGCAGCCATGCTGGAGCACCGCCTTTAATCGAGCAAATCGACCCCGGGACTTATTCTTTGTAAGCCCAGTACTTATTCTATCGGTCTCTTTTGCCGAACTGCTAAGTAACGGGGACGTAAACACACCAGCATCGGTTGTCAAGCAATGCTAGGGGGACAAACACACACATACATAAATATATATACATATATACGACAGGCTTCTTTCAGTTTCCGTCTACCAAATCTACTCACAAGGCATTGGTCGGCCCGGGGCTATAGCAGAAGACATTTGCCCAAGATGCCACGCAGTGGGACTGAATCCGGAACCATGTGGCTGGTTAGCAAGCTACTTACCACACAGCCACTCCTGCATAAGAATTAGCACTTCCTTCTCTAAGCCTAGATTCGAAACCGAATCCAAGAATCCTCGGTCGTCCAAACCACAACGATCAACGGGCGCGAAAAAAGGTTTGCTTTGTTCTGTCAAAAAGTGATTGATCATCTCCCTTTGACCTGCGACCTCAGCCACATCAGGCGAAGTTCAACTGGACAAGCGCTGACCTACTTAGGTACTAACTCTGCTGCAGTATGTCTGTCTTTCTAGCTGCCACAAATATTATAAGACCAAGTGAAACAGGAGCAGTGGGGTGAAATCATAATCATCATCATCATCATCGTTTAATGTCTGTTTTCCATGCTAGCATGGGTTGGACGGTTCAACTGGGGTCTGGGAAGCCAGAAGGCTGCGCCAGGCCCAGTCTGATCTGGCAGTGTTCCTACAGCTGGATGCCCTTCCTAACGCCAACCACTCCGAGAGTGTAGTGGGTGCTTTTTATGTGCCACCCGCACAGGTGCCAGACGAGGCTGGCAAACGGCCACGACCGGACGGTGCTTTTTACGTGCCACCGGCATGGAGGCCAGTCGGGGAGGCGCTGGCAACGGCCACGTTCGGATGGTTCTCTTATGTGCCACCGGCACTGGTATCTCAGCTACAATTTCCATTGATGTTGAAAGATTTCGATTTCGATTTTCACTTGCCTCAACAGGTCTTCACAAGTAGGGTTTGTGTCACAAGAAGGAAAGGTATGCATAAGTGGGCTGGCTACGTCCCAGGTA
>NC_043015.1:30282644-30295144 GCF_006345805.1 Octopus sinensis
TAATTAAATGTTAATGATTTACACCATCTAATAACGTATGTTGTAATATATATGACATATTGCGCTTACCTCCACGTGCGCTCCCCAACGACTTAGTTTCTTCACAACCTCCAGAAAAATCGGTATTTATTAATGAAATTTTCTACAAATACGCTTCACATGGTGCAGATTCCAATTATATCGGAATTTGTTGTGAAAAGAAAAAAAAATCCGTGGTTGGAGAGAGGAGTTTCGGAAAATTCACACGAGTCGACTTTGTTTCCTCATAACTTTCAGAAAAATGGGAATTTTTAAACGAAATTTTCTATAAATATCCTTCAGAGTGTGTAGTTTACGATTATATCGGAATTTAATAAATAATAGTAAAAGGAAAGATTTGCTGGGCTCGCGCACATGCTTATAACTCCGAACTGAACCTTGAAATTTCGTGAAAAACTGTGATATGTGTCAGTATGTATGTGTGTGTGCTCATGATTTTCCTTTTCACATCAAATTTCAATATAATCGTAATTTCCACAGTGAAATTCCGTCGAGGTCGACTTTGCCTTTCATCCTTTCGGGGTCGATAAATTAAGTGCCAGTTACACACTGGGGGTCGATATAATCGACTTAATCCGTTTGTCCCCTCTGTGTTTAGCCCCTTGTGGGTAGTAAAGAAATAGGTATATGTAAAAATTCCATTTAAAAATATCCATTTTTTTTTCCTGAAAGTTATGAGAACCCAAAACCGACTAGTGTGAATTTTCTAACACTACCACCACCATATACACACACACGGAAATTTTTTTTCCCACGACAAATTCCAATATGATCAGAAACTACACCACCTGAAGAATATTTGTAGAAAATTTCATGGAAAGGTATCCATTTTTATGGAACTTGTGAGGAAACAAAGTTAAGGGAACAATGCCTGTTGTGTAACGGCATTTGATGTTAAATTATTATTTATTTGGTGCATGGCCCAAATTATGATGACCAATATCTCATAAGACCAGCTGTGGAAAAAGATTGTCCGTATCTAGGTGGTCGCATGAAGTGTTTCCAATAGCAGCCAAATCTCACTCAAATCATATCATTGCGTCTTGAAAGAGGAAGGGTCGCATTAGATAATGTAACTCCTCTTACAGGCTACTCATTAAAAAAAATTATTTTTAACTGGATGGTCACGGCTGGAATGACGTTGATCATGGGTCTGCTCTGACAGGACTGACCTAGGGCTGGCTAATCAACAACACTAATGAAGGCGTGTGGGTATGTAGACGCGTATATGTGAGACACACACGTCCACCCACCACACTCTCTCTCTCTCTACACACAAACATTCATATCTATTATGTGTGTGTGTATGACTTGTATGTGTTATATATATATATATATATATATATATATATGTATATGTATATATATATACCGGAGTAAACACATAAATGTGAAACAAGGTGGGAAAAAAAGAGTACTCAAATACCAAGGGTAGAGTAATATGCTTTATTTAACGGGAACGTGAAACTCCGAGTAACATGTTTTGTCGAATTTCTGCTGCTGTTAAATAAAGTACACATACATACATACATGCATGCATGCATTCACATACATACATACATACATACATACATACATACATACATACACACACACACATGCACACACACACACACACATACATTATATATGTGTATATATACACACACATACGCTTTTATGCAACACGTTTGTTCTTCCTAATTTATTTATTTTATTTTTCATCTATTTTTTCTTCTTTCTCCATTCATTTATTTCCTTCGTTTCGTTCTCTCCTTCCGCATTCTTCTTTTTTTTTTCCTTGCTTTTTTCCCTCGTTCTTGTTTTCTTTCGTTTTAATTTCTCTCAGATTTTAATTAGAAATTTCAGAATTTCGTTTCTATACGTGTAATGTTTATCTATGTACTCGTGTGTATGTGTGTGTATGGATACATGTATATGTGTGTGACTGAGTTTCTGTGTTTCTGTGTGTGTGTGTATGGATACATGTTATGTGTATGACTGTGTATCTGTGTTTGTGTGTGTGTGTGTGTGGATACATGTATATGTGTGTGACAGAGTATCTGTGTTTGTGTGTGTGTGTGGATACATGTATATGTGTGTGACTGTGTATCTGTGTTTGTGTGTGGTGTGTGTGTGGATACATGTATATGTGTGTGACTGTGTATCTGTGTTTGTGTGTGGTGTGTGTGTGTGTGGATACATGTTTATGTGTGTGACTGAGCATCTGTGTTTGTGTGTGTGTGTGTGTGGATACATGTATATGTGTGTGACAGAGTATCTGTGTGTGTGTGTGGATACATGTATATGTGTGTGACAGAGTATCTGTGTTTGTGTGTGTGTATGGATACATGTATATGTGTGTATCTGTGTTTGTGTGTGTTTATGTGTTGGTGTCTCTGTGTAGACGTGTATTTGCGTGTGTAAGGCCTTGTGTGTATTTCAGTATCAGTCAGTATTTGTATCTTTGCGTCTATATGACTAATATACTTTATGTATAACCAATGGGTACGTGTACATTCGAGCGAAAGGGTAGATGTGATGAGTATCCGTGTCTGCTTTTATATGGAAAAAAAATGGTATCTCTGTGACACTGTCTTCGTGTTTACAATGGTTGATTGACTACCGACATTTTGATTTTTGCTTTTTTATTAGTTGTTGTTGTCATCTTTTGGTAGTCTTTTCTGTGTGTGTTTGAGTCTTACCTTTCTTTTTTATCTTATTATTGATTTTTGTTATAGTTCAGCATAATGCATCATTTTCATTAGGGAACGAAGGAAGATGTGGTGGAAAATGAAATTGAGAGACATTCATACCTTTCTCAAGGACATTCCATGTTTATAATTAAAAGAAAAATTATTATAGCTGGTCATTACCAACTCATTTATTTAGTTTATTCTCAACATAAAAAATATATAAAAAAAGACATTCCTTTGCTCATTAATTTTTAATTACGTGTTGATGTGGGTTGCACAGGTCTGTAATATCATAAATTTTCGTTCTGAACGTTTAGGTTGTTTCTAGTTGTCTGGGAGGTCCTATGTTGTCATTGACTGACCTAAACACTATTAGTATAACCTCACCTCAGAATCACATGTACTGCAAAAGGAAAAAAACAAAAAAAATTATACCATTTTCTCTCTCTCTCTCTCTCTCTCTCTCTCACTCTTTCTCCCTCTCTCTCTCTCTCTCTCTCTCTCTCTCCCTCGCCTATACATGTGCACACACATCGTCGTCATCATTGCCACCATTATTTTACATCTGCTTTTCTATGCCATCAGTAGTTGGATGGGTCGTCAGAGGACCAAATAAGTTCATATTAAGACTTTCTGACCTCTTGATTGGGTCATGGACTACATCTCACTTGTACATTCTGTTTTGGAATGTTTTCTTGAATGCTCTTCCTTCTGTCAACCACTTTACAGAATTTATCGTGTATTTTCGCATGGCACCAACACTAAATATTTTGTCTTGTCCTTGGTAAGACTAAAAACGCCCTTCCTACTCTACACTGTCTCCATTCATTTGCCAACCACTTTAGAGAGAGTACTTGGGGTAATTTTATTGTGAGACTGACACAGGAGAAGTTATCCTGTCCCTGGCAAGAGTCCTCTCTACTCTCTTTGTTTGTGTTCTACCCTTCTTTATTTCTGATAGGTGCACATGAACGAAGACACTACCATTTTAGTTCATCTTAGCAAGATATTTATTCAATGAGTGCTCAAAGGCTCAATTGATAGTCAGGGGCATAAGGAGTTTCGGCACAGCATTTTGGTGTTGCTGATTTGACATGTGTCACTGATTCAACATTGACTTACTTGATATCAGAGGCGGCGAGCTGGCAGAATTGTTAGCACGCCGGGCGAAATCCATAGCCGTGTTTCGTCTGCCGTTACATTCTGAGTTCAAATTCCGCCGAGGTCGACTTTGGCTTTCATCCTTTCGGGGTCAATTAAATAAGTACCAGTTATGCACTGGGATCGATATTACCAACTTAATCCCTTTGTCTGTCCTTGTTTGTCCTCTCCCTTGTGGGTAGTAAAGAAATAGATATCAGACGTTTTAATATTTTTTCTTCTCCTCTCTCTCTCTCTCTTTCTCTCTCCCTCTCTCATTCTCTCTATCTGCATGTGTATATTTCTGAGCATCCATGTGTGTGTGTGCATGCGCACACACCTCTAATGCCAAAATGTACTGCCGCCAAAACAGGTTGACTGTCCAGTTAGCTGTGCCAAGTTATCAGCATCCACGCTTAATTGTCTCATTCCTTCTAGTGAGTGCTATGACTATGTTTATTTGGATTTTTTTTCTAATGGAAAGAATGGACCACAAATATGCCATGTAATAAAAATATGGAATATTTCCACTGGTTATTTCTTCTAAGTGTTTTGTTAACTATTCACTTTGCGTGATATCATTAAACTTAGACTGCTACTGTTTCATCTACAATATGTAGCTGTTATTAACATTGTGAATGTGTGTGTATATATATATAAAGTTAATCCAAACAAATATAGTATTATTGGATGCTCAGGAAAGAAGGAGGGTTTAACGTTTCGAGCGGAGCTCTTCGTCGTAAACATAAGAGAAGGGAAGACAGAGGAAAAATATCACCAACGGTACACACGTGGAGGTGCAATGGCCCAGTGGTTAGGGCAGCGGACTTGTGGTCGTAGGATTGCGGTTTCGATTCCCAGACTGGGCGTTGTGAGTGTTTATTGAGTGAAAACACCTAAAGCTCCACGAGGCTCAGGCAGGGGGCGGTGATTTAAACAAAATATTTTCTTATAATTACAGCAATGGAAGCTGTAATTTTTCAACACATTTTTATTAATTGTATTAAAAATGTGTTATTTATCCTTTACGCCATGACTGATATGGTACTGGGAATAACTCTATAAATTCTTCTTCCCTTTATGTCCAAAGCCTCTTTTTATATCATTTACTGGTTAATCTCGATGTGACATGATGTGTACTGGGATCATGGGAAGACCAAGGGAGAAAAATTACTTTGTATGTTGTAGATGCACAGGAGCTCTGAGCAATAACATCACCCATGAAATAGATTGCCTCAAAAGTTCAGAAGGTTCCCTAAAAGTAGATGGTAGTTTCTATTAACTTGGTCAATAAAACTCAACCATTTTTGCATATTGGACCAGTTTCATGCAAGACAATTTTTTTACTGCTCAGGGTATCACATGCATAATAAAATGCAATCATCAGTATCATCATCGTTTAACGTCCGCTTTCCATGCTAGCATGAGTTGGACGTATGACTGAGGGCTGGCGAACCAGATGGCTGCACCAGGCTCCAATCTTGATCTGGCAGAGTTTCTACAGCTGGATGCCCTTCCTAAAGCCAACCACTCTGAGAGTGTAGTGGGTGCTTTTACGTGCCAGTCAGGCGGCACTGGCAATGACCTCGCTCAAATCCTTTACACATGCCACCAGTGTGGGTGCCAGTAAAGCAAAGCTGGTAACGATCCCGCTCAAATGGTGTTTTTTACGTCCCACCAGCACGGAGGCCAGATAGCTGCTCTGGCAACGATCACGCTTGGATGGTGCAATAAAGTGCATAATATATGATTTAATTATTACGTATATAATACATATAAATTACATATGCAGTACATAATTGATACAAAAACACTGCAGACTGTGATAGTCAGTAGAAAAGAAATAAAATTTTGTAAGTTATTCTTTCTGTGCAGCTCAGTATGAAATGATTCGTGGCCTGGAACAGCTTCAGGGCTCATTGGTTGGGGACCTCTGACCTAGGTGACCTAATTCTCATAGGTGCCAGAGTAAGAAGAACAAGGCAGAAATGGTTTAGAGAGCTGTGATTTTGCATGCAACAAAACAGTTCTCTCTTCAAATGAAGGGCAGATTACATGATGCATGCATATGAAGTGCAATATTGCATGGTTGTGAAGATTGCATATCAGTGCAGAATGAGGCCAGCATGCTCTGGTAAATGTGTAATCTTAGTGAAAGTGAACAATGGAATATTTATGAGCTGAAAGAAAAACTGGATATGATGGGTACTTCCTATAGTGAAGAAGAGAACAGACTGCTTTGTCACAAACACATAATGCAAATGGATGATGACAGATAGCAAAATGTGTCATGGAAGAAGTGCTGAAGGCTGGTCGCAAGAAGTTGAACATTATGAAGATGATGACAGATCACAGCAAGTTGTGAAATTCTGCACAAAAGAAGAATCTTTCAATCCATGCATGCATGGAAAAGCAAATTTAAAAATGAGGATGCTAATGAAAATAGATTGATAGATAGGAACATATGGAGGACCAGTGATGAAAGAAACAATAAACATGTAGTATGAAGTTAAATTAATTTATTGATTGAGTGTGTATTATCATGTGTACATGTGGTGTGGAGTGGTGTGTGTGTGTGTGTGCGAAGGGTTTCCATTTATTCATCTCATTATTGATAGCTGCAAAATTAATTAGATCTCTGTTTGTTTGGAAGAAATTAGCACGAAACACACTGGTTTTAGTGAACAGGGTAGGGTAGTTTGATGCAGATTGTCTCTCAATTGCTTTCATTGTTTTTACAAGACCATCACTCCCACACCCCACCCAGCATCCCTACCACCATCACCACTTACCACTATTAGCTTTAATTGTTGGTGTTGTTGCTATCATTATCATCATCATCATCATCGTCATCTCATTATACACTTTGTGTGTACATTATTAATATAATTATATCTAGCAGAGAATATTTTTTTCCCACTTGTTACACCCCACTCCTTACATTGGAGATTTTGTTTTTTTCCTTTCTAACATTTATCGACTTCATTTTTCATGTAACCAACAGTTTTGGTTAATCTCTCAGACTTCATTGGGCAACTTTGACCACTGATGGATAAACATGTCAAAGAAAGTTTGCTTTACTAATTAACCCTTTCGTTACTCTATTTATTTTGAGATGTTCTGTGTTTCTTTCAATTACTTTAAATATAACAAAGAATTTAGTAAAATAACTTAGTTATCATTCAGCTTGTATTAGGAACATAAATTGTGACTAAGGTTTGGTGGAAGATTTTAATTCAAAACTTATGAAAACAAGACATTTGTATTCAGAGCCAAGGCTGGTTTCAGCCGGGTTGGTAACGAAAGGGTTAAAGACTGCTGAATAAAGAGGCCTGGTTTGTGACAAGCTTATTCAGTCCCACCCAATCTTTTTTTATAAAAATCATAGATGTTCGTTTAGAAAACAGAAGAGTATTTCTGGAATAATGATGTATGTTGTTCAACTACGGGTCAGCTTTGATCCAGTGGACCATAGCTGGTGATTGGAAGGCCATTCAGCCATAGAACTCTCTATTTTTACTCTTTTACTTGTTTCAGTCATTTGACTGCAGCCATGCTGGAGCACCACCTTCAATCGAGCAACTCGACCCCGGGACTTATTCTTTTGTAAGCCCAGTACTTATTCTATCGGTCTCTTTTGCTGAACCGCTAAGTAATGGGGACATAAACCAGCATCGGTTGTCAAGCAATGCTAGAGGGACAAACACACACGCGCATATATATATATATATATATATATATTATATATATATATATATATATATTTATATATATATATATATATATATATTTATATATATATATGACGGGCTTCTTTCAGTTTCCGTCTACCAAATCCACTCACAAGGCTTTGGTCAGCCCGAGGCTATAGTAGAAACAAAATTGCCCAAGGTGCCACACCGTGGGACTGAACCCGGAACCATGTGGTTGGTAAACAAGCTACTTACCACACAGCCACTCCTGCGCCTATACTAAAAAATGAAATGTATGAATAAGATGTGGTAACCGACTTGTCTTGGAGAGCAGTACCTTTGAATAAGAACTGACTCTCATAGTGACAACTCATCTTAACCATACCAGCATGGAAAAGTAAATGTAAAATGATGATGATGATGATGATGATGGTGGTGGTGGTGGTGATGGTGGTGTTGGAGGTGGGGGTGGTGGTGGGTGTGGGGGTGGTGGTAACAGTGACAGCAGTTTTGTTCTTGTCTTAATCATTCAGTTCAAAGTGCCCAAGGTGCAACACAATGGTCACTCATTGTGTTGTGCCTTGGACATTGTAGTACTCAAAGGTCCTTACAGCCATGTGGTTGGGAAGCAGACTTCTTAACTACACAACCATACCTGCACCTTCTTAACCACACATCACAAGTGCTATAACTATATATTTGATGCTATAACATCATCATCATCATCATCATCATCATCGTTTAGCGTCCGCTTTCCGTGCTAGCATGGGTTGGACGGTTCAACTGGGGTCTGGCAAGCCAGAAGGCTGCGCCAGGCCCAGTCTGATCTGGCAGTGTTTCTACAGCTGGATGCCCTTCCTAACGCCAACCACTCCGTGAGTGTAGTGGGTGCTTTTTACGTGCCACCTGCACAGGTGCCAGACGAGGCTGGCAAACGGCCATGATCGGATTGGTGCTTTTTACGTGTCTTTACGTGTCAATTTATCACTGTAGTAAATTCGACTTTGGTGGGATTTGAACAACGGACATTAGATACAGCTTATCAACTTAGAGTGAGACATGCAAAACTGTGAGGAAGTGATGATGATATTAAACAAGCTGAGATCAATCCTTTCGTTGATGAGCTGGGAGAGAAACTAGACTGATCTCAAAGGGAAAGGAAATTAATTCAAATCAATAGCCTGTTCCTAATTATTTTCCTTAATGTTTGATCTGTGATAACTTCAAACATCCTGATTTACTGCCACTGCTGCTGCTGCTGCTGCTGCAGCTTCTCCTCCTCCTCCTTGTACTACTGTACTACTACTACCGCCCACCACCACCACCACCATTACTGTCACCACTAATTATAATACTAATTATAAATAATCCTTTCTACTGTAGGCACAAGGCCTGAAATTTTCGAGGGAGGGACTAGTTGATTGCATCAACACAAGCGCTTGACTGCTACTTATTTTATCAACTCCAAAAAGATGAAAGGCAAGTTGACCTTGGTGGAATTTGAAACCAGAAAGTCAAGCCAAAAGAAATGCTTTTTAAGCATTTTGTCTGACACACTAACGATTCTACCATCTCAATAATAATAATAGTCCTTTCTATTATAGGCTGGAGGTATGAGATTTTGGAGGAAGGGGTATAGTTGATTACATCGGCTCCCAGTGCTCAACTGATGCTTATTTAAATAATAACCTCAAAAGGATGAAAGGCAAGGTCAGCCTCAGATTTTGAGCTTTAAACATAAAGATGGACAAAATGCTTAGCATCATTTTGTCCAGCATGCTAATGATTCTACCAGCTCATCACCTTATAATATTGTATAACTGTTCAATATTTGGTAGATTGAGGCAAATTTACTGAATCACCTGCTATACCTCCGTGTTGCTGGAGTGTATGCAACATTGTGTGTTCTTTTCTTCTGTAGGGAGTGTGCAAACTCTTCCTGGTACCGTATTGTTAGCTTTCTTTCATTGAGGTGTGGTGCTGTCTTTTGTTGTGTTACTGCTTGTATTGTGTGTTAAGTGTGTAATGCTTGCTGGTGGGAGTTTATTTCACTGGGTAAATGCTGTACAGAGTAGTAATGTTTATAAGCCAACAGAATGTGGCAGTCCTATAAAGGGCGATGTTACTGTTGTTTTAGACCCAGGAAAACCTCTTTTCCAGCTGGCTATCAACACACAGTCTGTGTCTGTATAGCATTTGCAAGGGAGGTCATCTCTCTCATCTCTAGCTTTACGTGACACAGACCTGGGTTTCTAGGTGGTTATCTGTCCTCAGCATGAGACAATCATAGGCTAGTGATGAAAGTTTTCTCCACTCACAAATGCTATATTTTCTTTAAGTATTTTATTTTTATTGAGCTCAAAAAGATGAAAAGCAAAGTTAACTTTGGCAAGATTTGAACTCAGAATGTAAAGATACGTAATGAAATACCACTCGGCATTTTGTCTGACGTTCTAACAATTCCACAAGCAAAGTTGACTGTGATGAAATTTGTACTCAGAGCATAAAAAGCCAGACAAAATACACTCAACTCTACTAATCGATAACCCTAATCAGAATGATTTCTTATTTAGGTACAAGGTCAGCAATTTTGGAGTGGGGGTTTTGGTCAGTTGTGTCAGCCATTGTTCGCAATTAGTACTTATTTTACCAACCCTGGAAGGATGAAATACAAAGTTGACTTTGGCGTGATTTGAACACAGATTACAGAGGGTTATGATTAAATATTACAAGTCGTTTTGTTTGATGCTCTAATGATTCTGCCAATCCATTTATTGTTGGTGTTGTTGTTGCTGCTGTTGCTGTTGAGTGAAGCGGTCTTTGTCCCAGAGCTTGCAAGATTGCACCTCTGTAGTGGGAGAAGTCCGAAACATGGTCCTTTGCTATTCGTAAAACCCACAGAAGAGAAAGCAGGCCAACCCCCGACACCGAGAGCATCAACAGATGGATGAATGCGCATCCAGGCTCAGCAGTTGCGTAGGAAGTCGGGGACAAGGAACAGGAAGAAAGAGTGAGAGAAAGTGGGGGCAAAAGAGTACAAATGGGGTCGCCACCACCCCCTGCCGGAGCCTTGTGGAGCTTTAGGTGTTTTCACTCAATAAACACACACAATGCCCAGTCTGGGAATCGAAACTGCGATCCTCTGACCGCGAGTCCGCTACCCTAACCATTCGGCCATTGCGCCTCCTGTTGTTGTTCTTTCTGTTACTGTTACTGCTGTTGTTACTCTTATAAAGCATCATCATTGTCATCATCATCATCATCATTTAATGTCTCTTTTTCCTTGCTGGCATGGGTTAGATGGTTTGACAAGAACAGATGAGTCAAAGGGATTTGGCATGGCTTTCACAGCTGGGTGCCTTTCCTCATACCAACCACTTCACAAAGTGCACTGGGTGCTTTTTGCGTGACACCAGCACTGGTGAGGTCACCAAGTACTCACAAGACAAGACCCTTCAACTGAGTGTCGTATAGAATGGAGGGATAAGAAACTAGAATAGAGGAATAAGAACAGGTGTCTTGCTGAAGAAGTGAATACGTGGCTCAGAAAAGAAATTGTATCTCAACATAATAGTTAATCCTTTACACTTTTATCATTACATTTTCTAAATTAATTAAGAAATCAGATCAAAATCAAAATCAAATTCGATGACTGGTTCCATGCTAGCGGGGTGCAAAGAGCACCATACAAGTGTGATCGTTGACAGAGCGGCTAACCAGCTTCCGTGCCAGTGGTACATAAAAGGGCACCATTCGAGTGTGATCGTTACCAGCGTCGCCTTACTGGCACTTGTGCCCGTGCTAGTAGGGTGCCAGGAGCACTATCCGAGCATGATAGTTGCCAGAGCAGCCAATTGGCTTCCATGCCAGTGACATGTAAAAGGGCTCCATTCGAGCGTGATTGTTACCAACGTCGCCTTAATGGCACCTGTGCCAGTGGCATGTGTAAAAAGATTCGAGCGAGGTCATTGCCAGTACTGCCCGACTGGCCCCCGTGCCGGTGGCACATAAAAAGCACCCACTACACTCTCGGAATGGTTGGTGTTAGGAAGGGCATCCAGCTGTAGAAACTCTACCAGATCAAGATTGGGGTCTGGTGCAGCCATCTGGTTCACCAGCCCTCAGTCAAAATCGTCCAACCCATCGGATGTTGATGATGATGATGATGATGAGTTCTATGTTTTACTTTCTTTCTATTTAAGTTTTTCCAATATTTTACCCCAATATGTTATCTTTATATGAAAGAGGCTCCAATGTGACAATATAGTTTTATTTTCAATATTAATAATCAATATTAGGAATTTTTCATGAAGAAAATCACTTTCATATGTATTTTAACATTTGATAATAACGAATAATGAGGTTATGTGTGTGTATATATGTTTGTGGGTGGTTGCTGTTGCTGCTGATCATGATGATAACGATGGTAGTTGGTGGTAGTAGCAGGAGTTGTGATGGTGTTGTTGTTGTTGTCATCATTGATGATAATGATGATGATGATGATGATGGGTGGGGCGGGGGTGGAGATGGAGATTGTGTTGATGCGGATGATTTTCAGGACTGCAAAGACAACAACAATGATGATGACATTGGTTATGATGGTGATGAAGATGATTATGAAAACAACCGTGATGACGTCAATGATAACGGCAAGGGTGATGATAATGATGATGATGGTGGTAATAGTGGTGATGGTGGTTGTGATGGTGATACTGATGATGATAATGATTATTTCATGTCATAATTAATCCTATTTTTACTGCAATATTCTACAAATGATTTAGTTTTCCCATTTACTTCACTGTACTGAGTTAATTAAAGGACATAAACATTTAAAAAAAAAAAATTTGTTGAGATTTTTAGTGTCAATGCTTAGCCGTCATCAGTATTTATGGTGTTGAAATAGATGTGTTATATAAGCTTTTGGTCACTGATAGAGGACCTGTTAACATTC
>NC_043015.1:30300144-30335144 GCF_006345805.1 Octopus sinensis
GCCATGCTTAAGGAGACCTATTGAGTCAAGCACAACAACATCAACAGTAATATCAAAGCCAATTCAAATGGAAATTGTAGTTGTGGTTGGGGAACAAGCTGCTTACTACACATAGTGAACGAGTCATGAATACATACACAGGATGCGATGAATAAACTGTCGGCTAAATTACGCAAAAATGAAAATAACACTGACATCTCATTTTAACAGATATATTTACCAAAATTACATAAAGATATCTTGAAATACTAATGAGTAAATTTATTCAATAAAATCGCCATTGGCTTCAACCACAACTTCCAGATGACTTCGGAATCTCCTCCATCTCTTTGGGTTGGTCTCCTTGTTTAAGTTGGTGAATGCTGCCATAATCCTTGCCTTCAGTTCATCTTTGGAGTTTTGTTGGTTTCTCACTCAACTGTGCCTCACACATAATAATCAAGGGGGTTTCAGTCTGGGGAGTTGAGTGGCCAGATGTTAGGGGTGATGTGGTCACAGAAATTGTCTGACAGCCATGACTGGGTTCTCCTGCTTGTGTGGAATGGTGCAGAGTCCTGTTACCAGACATAGGGTCTTCCAGCAGCCATTCTCTTGACCCAGGGCAACACTACCTCCTCCAAGCACTTGAGGTAGGCCTCTGTGTTGAGATTGAGGCCGTGTAGGAAGATGGAAGCATAAAATCGCCATCACTAGAGATCACTCCAAACACCATTATATTATGTTGAATGGGTGTCTGATTTTTATCACTCTTGGTATATGTCCTCAGATTGATACCCGAACACTCTGAAATGTTTGTATTGGAGCTTCTGGCATGAATGCCAAGCAGTACAGCATGTCCTTTCCAAATTTCTAGCAGAGTGAATTGCGTCATGGTGTTGTTTTTCTCACAGACAGTGCCCAATTGACCCTTCTATTCTGTGTAGTTGACAAACTCAAAAACAGACACATGCTCGAAATGAAAAATATAAAACGGCAACACTTTACCCATTGCACTCTGTATATATGTGTGTGTGTGTATGTGTGTTTATATACTCATATGTTCATGTCATCACCATAATCATCATCATCAAATATCTAATGTCCATTTCCTTTTTTCCCTGCATGCATGAGTCAGACAAAATGATACAAATGCACACACAAGACACATATATTTAAGTGAATATGTGTGTGCATGTATGTGTACACATACATATACAAAGGGCTTCTTTCAGCTTCTGTTTGCCATATCCACTTGCAGCGTTTTAGTTGGTCAGCACTATAGGAGAAGACACTTGTCAAAGGTGGGACTAGACTGTGGTTGTGATATGAGATTTGTAGCCATACAGCAGTGTGTGTGTGTGTGTGTGCAAACATACACATACAGACAATCATAATAACTAACATAATTAAAATAACTTTGTAGTTAGTTATATATATGACAGAATTAATCTGTTATGAACATTTAGAAGCCTGATGCAAATTTTGTATCTTCATCATTGAAAAAAAAAATCAATTATAATTATTTATTTCTCTTAAAATTTAATAATTATTTCAATGTTATTCTATGGGGATATATAATGGTGACTGCTTATTCAAGTAAACTTTTGTTCTTTGTGGGCCATGATAACTAGTGCCATTCAGGGTATATCTGAAATTAAGCTGCAAAATATATTTTTAGAATTTCAGAACTGCATCACAATTTGTAAATTTAATGAGGGTGGACATGTAAATTAATAACCCCGTGAATAGATATATTTAAAAATGTAATAAATTCTCTCTTATCCATTTTAATGATTAATTCTGCCATATATAGTGATATAAATGCAAATGTATGTAGGTATGCAAGCATGCAAGTGCATATACAGGTACACACTCTCTCTCACACATATCTATATATCTAATGTAGGATATTATATGCTTGTATACATACTCATATATATATATATACATGTGCGTGTGTGTGTGCATATATATATGTACACACCCTCTCACACAATATGTATACTGTATATATATATATATGTATACTGTATATATATATATATGTATACTGTATACACACGCACACACACACACACACATTTTCACAACAATGTTATTTCCAGAAAGAATCAGAAGTGGCTGTCTGAGAATTTCTACACTTTCACCACCCCTATTTGCTGTAATTCTATAGATTACTAAGTTTGAGGTGTGGTTGCAAAAGACACCACCCACTCTGTCTGCAACACCAGGGCCAAACTGGTGGCCAGTATCAAGGAGGTGTTTAAAGATTTTCCCAGGGATACATGTGCCAGGTTCTGGAGTTGTTTTGAGGCCATGGTGAATGTTGAGGGTGGCTAATTTGAGTAAACTGTTATCTCCCAGCTATAATCTAATTTTTTGATGTTTTAAAATACTTTTATTTTTGGATGGAATATTGTGCTTCTTTTTATGCAAACTCAAATTTAGTCCAAACACCCTATATATATATACTAGCACTATGACCCGACAACGCCAGTTCATAGTGCTAGTGCATGCATATACAGCTGCGTGCATGCGCACATACACGTGAGTACTGTCCAAATCTCTGACCAATCACATGCAGCTAGCTGGCATTCAATTGGCGTATCAAGTTTTGTGCATTTTGATTGGGTTTTGGATAGAAAATTCACAAAAAAGTCACTTCTATTGATTTTTTAATGGCTCTACGGGGTGACTGGGGAAATGTAAAGGTGTGTACGACCACCCTTGGACGGTTTTCAATGACCATAGAAAGTGTGAGCCCTCTAACTGAAAAACTGTGGATTTGTATAAAGGACACTCATGCAGACATTTTGCTGTTTATATATATAGAGATATATGTGTGTGTGTTTGTGTTTGTATGTATGTACCCATGTGCACAAATACAAATGTTAAACAGCAGCCTTTTCATTATACCTATGACATGGTTGTTCAGTTGCTTTAGTCCATTGGTGTCTGTGGAAACCAACTGTGACTAATGTTTCACTCGCTGACCTGACTGGCCTCTTACTTTCAATTGTAGTTGTTGTAGATCTACCCCCAACTGAACACGTGTCTATGATCAAAGTCTTCTGTCTTCTTTTCTTTATAATTCCATTCACAAAGCAAGATCCCCTGGCTTTCATCCCTCTTGTATCAATAAAATACAAATAAAATAAAGCACCAGTCAACTACTAGAGCTGATATAATTGACAAACTCCCACCTCTCAAGACTGTTGGTCATGTGCCTAAGTTAGAAAGAATTATTATTAATTATCTTGTTTAACGCAGCAACTTCACTGGAGAATGTAACAAAGTGTCAGCTGTCTGCAACTAGTGGACCAAGTTTCACTTTTCATTCAGATTCTGTAAACTCTGTAGAGGATTTGTGCAGTTTCAAACAACAGTTTTCTGTAGACCCTCTATCTTCACATGTACACCTATCTTTCCAATCTTGTTTGTAAGCTTGATACTTTAACAACAGGTACAACACTCACTCTCTTCAATAGCCACAGTCTTTTTATTTCCCCCACTTCAAATCTCATCTGACTTGCGTCTCTTCTTTTTCTTTTCTTTTTTTTTTTATGCTGTTCTTCATTCATCACTAGGGCTTGCAATATCTATGATTAAACACGTTTTTTTCCTTCTCTATTCACAACTTTTAATTTCCTTCTTTATTCACATAAGCGCAGGAGTGGCTGTGTGGTAAGAAGCTTGTTTACCAACCACATGGTTCTGAGTTCAGTCCCCTTGGGCAAGTGTCTTCTACTATAGCTTGGGCTGACCAAAGCCTTGTGAGTAGATTTGGTAGACAGAAACTGAAAGAAGCCTGTCATATATCCTTCTTTCTTTTTTCTTTTATTTTGTTTCAGTCATTTGACTGTGGCCATGCTGGAGCACCGCCTTTAGTTGAACAAATCGCCCCCAGGACTTATTCTTTGTAAGCCTAGTACTTATTCTATCGGTCCTTCTTGCAGAACCGCTATGTGACGGGGATGTAAACACACCAGCATCGGTTGCCAAGCGATATTGGGGGGACAAACACAGACACACACACACATACACTCACATATATATATGATGGGCTTCTTTCAGTTTCCGTCTACCAAATCCACTTACAAGGCCTTGGTCGGCCTGAGGCTATAGAAGACACTTGCCCATGGTGCCACGCAGTGGGACTGAACCCAGAACCATGTGGTTGGTAAGCAATATATCTAAGCGTATGTGTCTTTACGTCTGTATTTGTCCCCCATCACCACTTGACAATCAGTGTTGATGTGTTTACGTCCCTGTAACTTAGTGGTTCAGCAAAAAGAGACCAATAGCATAAGTACGAGGCTTAACAAAAATAAGTACTGGGTCGATTCATTTGACTAAAAAATTCTTCAAGGTGGTTCCCCAGTCAAATGAATGTAACAAGTAGAAGAGCTTGACTTTGCCTTTCATCTTTTAGAATTGATAAAATAAATACCGGTTGAGTACTGAGGGTTAATGTAATTGACCAGGCTCCTAACCCCAAAATTTCAGGCCTTGTGCTTATAGTAGAAAGGATCAACAGCAGCAGCAGCAGCAGTAGCAGCAATAGTCATAGTAATTACAGTTGTAATACTATATTGCTGAAGACTAAGTCATATTTAGTTCTAGCAATTTGTAAATTCTTTCCTTATCTTCCATCAAACTCAGATGAAAAACAAGTTTTTCCTTGTACCATAATGCAATAAAATTTTGTGAGTAAAAGGTGTCAGCAACTTGAACCATCCATAATTACTTTGTATCTGTTAAGCCAATAGGTGGTTGCTCAACCTGCTTGAAATAGCAGTCAAATTTCCATTAAATCACACCCTACTATCATAAAAAAAAAGAATGCATTAGATATCCCTAAAATGATGGGCTAGTTAGTTAATTTTTTGGCTCAAAAAGCAAAAAGCAAGGCCATGTAGGGGGACATGGAGTTATGTACAGGGTGGTGTTCATGTAAAGAGTTCAGGCCACTTGTGGACAAGGAAGACTTTGAACCGAGCGGTCGTCGGCATCTTCACTATCTCGTCCGGCAGCTTATTCCACGGAGAAAGCCCCTCTCCTTCGATTGAGATGAAATCGTCGCAGATAGAGCTTTTCGGAGTGACCCCGCAGCCGACGCTCTGGAGCAGGAGTAGGAGTGGGGCTAGTTAGAGCTTACACACTTTTGATAAAATGTCTGCTTACTCAGGGTTAACCTGGAGCTAAACAATAACAAATCTATATCTGAATATTTGAGGATTTAAACAAAAGAAAAATGAAAATTTTAAAACTGATAAAAAAAAGTTAAATTTTATTGGTTTATCTCACCCAGTTACTGTTAAAACCACTTATTTTATATTGATAAAAGGTATTATCCCTTGATAAGTGAGTTTATCTACTATAGATAGTACCAATAGTATTGGTTATGAAAGAAAATTCGGATGACTTCTTTAGTTTAAACTCACGATAATAGAGTCTATGGTTCTATTTCTATATAATCTTATTTTCTATTCTGAATAACATTTCATATATATTCAAAATAATATTGATTAGTTAGTTGAAGTATTGATTATTATAATTAATAAATTTTCTAAATAAATGTGGATATTTTGATCAAAGCAAGAATAGTAAAACTTTCCTTTGACCAGAGATTTCTGAAAAAAAAAAATCAATAATTTTTCTTTTCTTGTTATTCAATTCCTTAAATTGGTGACAGCTTCAAGAAGAGGTTTGTTTTGTAAAAGCTTCCTTTTGCAAAACTCTCTTTTGTAAAGGCCTGTTTCATTTCTTTTCAAACTTTGAAGAATATTTACTGAAATTATGCAAGCATGGCTGTGTGGCCAAGAAGCTCGCTTTTGTAACCACATGGTTTTGTGTTCAGTTCCACTGCATGACAATTTTGGTAAGAGTCAGACTCAAAATACAATAGTTGCATTTTTTGAGTCTGATTGGTTGCCTGAAAATAGATGTCATACTATACAAGCTTGTCCAACTATTATGTTTTCAGAGGCATGAAACTAGCATTTAAATTATTACATAAGGAAGTTGTTGTGAGATTAAATGCCTTGTATTTCTTTGTTAGAATACTTTATTTTTGGCGGAACTTGGGTTTAGTCACCCCATTAACCCCTCATAACTTTTTTATTTTTTGGAATTTTCAGAAAAATTTTACGAGTTTGTGTTCTGCACACAGGAATTCATAACAATATCAGGTGGTCATGAAACGTGCAAAAAACAACAGATAAATCATCTTTAAATCACACACAAATAAAAAGTCTTTTTTTTCCATAATTGTATGAATTCCCATGTGTAGAATACAAATTTGCAAAAAATAAAAAGTTATGAGGAGGTTATATGGGATGTTTAACCCAGAATTCTGCCTTGTTTTCAAACTGCAAGTTCAGCAAGCAAACCAAGGCAGATGGTTTGCAAGAAAAAGACATACGCATATACATGCAGACATACCCATAACTGCACAAACATTAGTCATCTACAAACACGTCAGAAATAATTCCACCACTGTCATCATAACTAATTAATGGATCTAGTCATCAGTCTTATTGTGTTGAGATTATCTCTAGAATCAATAAGCACTAATACCTCAGATAATCTCACCATCTTAAACCAATCACATAAACAGATGTGCTTTTGCATCCTGTTTATTTATCTATTTCTGTCTTGTTTTATATATGAACACACACACACACATACATGCATACATTAGTAATGAACTAAAAGAATGAGTACTCAATATCATCATCATCATCGTTTAACGTCCGCTTTCCATGCTAGCATGGGTTGGGCGATTTTGATTTCGGTGAGCTGGCAGAAATGTTAGCATGCCGGGCGAAATGCGTAGCCGTATTTCGTCTGCCGTTACATTCTGCGTTCAAATTCCGCCGAGGTCGACTTTGCCTTTCATCCTTTTGGGGTTGATAAACTAAGTACCAGTTATGCACTGGGGTCGATGTAATCGACTTAATCCGTTTGTTGTCCTTGTTTGTCCCCTCTGTGTTTAGCCCCTTGTGGGTAGTAAAGAAATAGATTTTGACTGAGGGCTGGCAAACCAGATGGCTGCACCAGGCTCCAATCTTGATTTGGCAGAATTTCTACAGCTGATGCCCTTCCTAACACCAACCACTCCGAGAGTGTAGTGGGTGCTTTTTATGTGCCACCGGCACGGGGGCCAGTCAGGCGGTACTGGCAACGACCTCTTTCGAATCTTTTTACACATGCCACCAGCACAGGTGCCAGTAAGGCGATGTTGGTAACGATCACACATATATATATATTTGGGTTCTTTTTATTCTTACTTGTTACTTTGGAGGAAGGTGGTATTGCTCATGACCTTTACAGGCTGTCAGAGTGAACTGTTACATGTGTGTGTGTGTGTGTACGTGTTATGGTGCCAATAAAAAACACCCAGTAAACTCTGTGAAGTGGTTGGCATTAGGAAGGGCATCTAGCTGTAGAAACCATGCCAAAGCAGATATAGGGTCTCAGCACAGCCCTCTGGTGTCAGTTCCTGTTGACCTGTCCAACTTATACCAGTGTAAGGAAAGGGACATTAAATGATGATGATATATGTGATGATATATGTGTGTGTGTCTGCACTTCCTTTTAGTGAAAACATTATTTGAAAAGAAATGTGAAGAGAAAATATCTAAACACTACCAAATTCTCGTGTTATTGAAATTCTCAGTTAAAATATTCAATTGAAACTGTCTATTATGGAAATTATAGAGCAGTTTAAAACCAAATAAAATAGTTCTATGAGGCACAGGGGAAGTGTAGTCGTGATGTTGCAAGAATGAATAGTTTCCCTTTTGGTTTGTTGAATGACGTATCAAAAGGAGATGTTAGCTCAACGAAGCTAAATAAGTGTCGGCAGTGTTAATTTTTGACAACTTTGTTTTTTTCCTATAAAGTGTTTATCACATTAAATATTCTTAGTTTCTCCATGACAGAAATATCTTTAGTTTAGCAACACACTGAAGAGTATTTTTAAACTGTTTCCTATTGACTGTTTAAGCTAGGTTAGTTTGGTTTGGTTTAGTAAGTTTGCTAATGAGGGTAGTACTTACTTGTACTTGTGGCGACATTCACCCTGGGTGGTTTGAGTCGGCTTCTTCTACTCATGGAAGGAGTTTCGTGGGAATATGTGGATTTCACAAGCGGTCCCCAACAATCCCGCATGTAGAGACATCCTATTTGCCGCAGACGCAGGGACAGAACGACCGAGGAGCCGCCGGTTGCCGAAGCAGACACTCCAAGGATTTTCCTGAGAGCCCCGTCTGCCAGGTTGTGGCCCTAATACCACTCGGTGTCAGACCAATCCACCTTGGGTGGCCCTACCAGGAACCGAAGTTCCCGACAGCATAGCTCTGACACTACCCGTTGCCAGCGTCCCCACCATGGTGAGGAGGGGATGGACTTTGGGGACGCAATGAGGGTAGTGCTAAGAAATTTCATCATTATTATTAGTGTTCAATATATATTTTCATATTGGCACAGGTTTTGCAGCTGATGTTTCTTCTTTGCTCTGTGACTTTAAACATGCTTAACTACAAACTCCGAGTCTTATTAAATCAAATACAGTTTTTGTTGTCTTTTGCTTCTTAGGCAAGAAACATCATTTGATTTAGTTACTGAGCTGAAAACTAGATGCTATCAATTATAGTTCATAATTGAGTGATTAGTATATACAAGTTGCATCCAACCATAAAAAACACTTTTGACAATAATTCATATACATATATCTGATGTGTGTCCATAATTCATATACAAATATCTGATGTGTGTCATGTGTGTAGCTCTGTACCTGTAGAAATAAAACAAAAAATGTAAAGAAAACAAAACCTTTTAATGACCCTATTTTTGTAATTCAGCTCTCATTTGTAGTGGCTCCTTTTATTCAGTTTTCTTTTGAATCTACTCTATTCTAATTAGCACTGATCTGTGAACATTTGTTTGCTTGGTTTGCATATATTTCCAGTATATAGTTAAGTATCTTAGTCCTTTCCTTTTGTTTCCAAATACCGAGTAAAGGTTTTATTGGAAATAGAACACGATTTCTTTCTCTCTCTCTCTCTCTTTAATTTTTCTTTCTTTCCCTTCTTTTCCCCTTTGTCTCTCCTTCTTTCTTTCATTCTTCTTTAGTCCTTCCTTCCTTTGTCTGTACTTCTTTGTTTCTTTTTTTTGCTGGGGAGGGGCGTCATAATTGGAGAGAGACATAATTTTAGGAATGGAGTGAAAAATGAAAGAAGTTCAAGCATTTTCAAACCATACCAGTTGAGGCCCCCTCAGTTTTTCAGTTAGAAACCTATCTATTTTTAAAGTGTCCATATTCAAATTAAAAGCCATCAATCATAATTTTATTAAAGAACCTATTGTTAAGTTGTGGTCCAAACACCAGCTTAAATACATTAGTTGACACATACATAAAAGAAGCTGCATATTTTGTGAAACTCCTTCAAAATATTGACTGTTTTCAAGATTAATTTGATTTTAGATGTTTTCAATTTAAGTATAGTCACTAAAAGGCTAAAGAAACGATGACCTGCTTTTAACACAATAAAACAGGTTGCCTGCTTGCACGAGGGCAGGATGTGAAATATGGGAGTGAGAGAGCTTAGGGTAACTGTTGAAGAATTAATATTCCTTGTTCAATCATTTACATTTACAACTCTAACTTACCTTACCCACCTTAATTGTAAGCTTTATAAACAGATACAATTGTAACCAGTATAGGGTGCGTGCATAATGCAATTGCTGAACGCTTTGTACTGAGTGTTAATGCACTGAGTAAGAATATCCTGCCATTGTATGATATCTAGGGCAGCAGATGTATTTCAACATTTTAATGTCAGGATAAAAAAACAAAGCAGAAAAACTTAAAATGCTGGGGTATGCTTCAGCGCACAACACTTTAGAGCACCGGGTTTTCAACCAGGGTCCACATAAGATTTTGCTGTTCAAATTTATCTGCAATAAATTGGTTATACTGGTTGTGTGGTAAGAAGCTTGCTTCCCAATCATGCAGTCCTAGGTTCAGTCCCACTGTGTGGGACCTTGAGCAAGTCTCTTCTACTATAACCTCCCTTCTAAGTGGTGCATGGCCACAGTCAAATGACTGAAACAAGTAAAAGAATAAAAAACTAATATACAAAATATTTCAACAGTTTTTAAAAAATCCAATTCCTAATATTTAACAACACACGAACTCATATAAAGAATCTTGCAAACCAAATCCAAAAATGAAATCCTAATATTTAATTAGAACATTGAATGTTTATAAGGGTCCAGTAGTATCCAGTAGAGTAAAATAGAAAGAAAGGAATCTATAGGCAAAAAATGGTTGAGAGCCTTTGCTTTAGAGTAACAATAGGTGCAGGAGTGGCTGTGTGGTAAGTAGCTTGCTTACGAACCACATGGTTCTGGGTTCAGTCCCACTGCGTGGAACCTTGGGTAAGTGTCTTCTACTATAGCCTCGGGCCGACCAAGGCCTTGTGAGTGGATTTGGTAGACGGAAACTGAAAGAAGCCCATCGTATATATGTAGATATATATGTGTGTGCGTGTATGTTTGTGTGTCTGTGTTTGTCCCCCCTAGCATTGCTTGACAACCGATGCTGGTGTGTTTATGTCCCCACCACTTAGTGGTTCGGCAAAAAGAGACCAATAGAATAAGTACTGGGCTTACAAAAGAATAAGTACCGGGGTCGAGTTGCTCGATTAAAGGCGGTGCTCCAGCATGGCCACAGTCAAATGACTGAAACAAGTAAAAAAGAGTAAAAAGATCAATAAAGGAGTTTTCATGCTTTCATTTAACCCATCAGAAATAACAGCAAAATCTCCTTCAAATTATACCCTACTGACTTATAAAAGGACAAACACATTTGATAATGCAATCCTAGACAGATACATAACACCTGAACAAAACACCAGATAACCATGGTTAAAATATTGTTTGACCATGTCTGCTGGACTGGGGATGACCTGGGTGTAAACAACAAGGGCTATGCACAAATGGGTAGATAAAAGGGGTGCAGTGGATTGGAGGAGGAAAAGTTGAGAAATAGATTAATCATAATTGAAACAGTTGTGTGAGGTAGACATAGGTAAACTGGTACAGTCATGTAATATATATGGATGATCCATGATGGATGGATGGAGGAAGTTGCTTCAGCAAGTGACAGATGGTCACAAAGGTAAGGATGAAGTTATGGAAGACTTGCTGCTGCTTCTGTTGAGCGGTCCAGTCCGAGCCATCCAAAACGTGGTCCTTTGCTATTCGTAAGACCCGCAGAAGAGAAAACAGGTCAATCCCCGACACTGAGAGCATCGACGGATGGATGAATGAATGCACATCCAGGCTCAGTGGTTGTGTAGGAAGTCGGGGGACAAGAAACAGGAAGAAAGAGTGAGAGAAAGTTGGAGCAAAAGAGTAAAACAGGGGTCGCCACCACCCCCTGCCAAAGCCTCATGAAGCTTTGGGTGTTTTCGCTCAATAAACACATATAACGCCCGGTCTGGAAATCAAAACCGCGATCTTCCAACCACGAGTCCTCTGCCCTAACCACTGGGCCATTGCGCCTCCACTGCTGCTGCTGTTGTTGTTGTTGGTGGTGATGGTGGTGGAAACAATAGATCAGGTCTTAGAATTTTAGTCATCACAGAGATATGATAATGCTGATGATGACATTGATGAGGGTCATCAAATGAAAGATTACTCACACACACACACACCAAAATAGATTATAAAACAACAAAAGCTTAAGTGAATGGTTACTGTATGAGATCAAAGAAGTAATTATATATTTCATAGTCAGATTTGATGGATGATTTCATGTTGTAGATCATTGATTGAATGCTGAAGACTTGCTGCATGGAAACATAGACTTGAAACTCATGACAGTGACGACGACGATGATGATGATGATGATGACGACGACGACGATGATGATGATGACGATGATGACGACGATAATGGTGGTGGTGGTGGTGGTGGTGGTGGTGATGATGATGACAATGATGACGATAATGATGGTGGTAGTGGTGGTGGTGTTGATGATGATGATGATAATGGTGGTGGTGGTGGTGGTGGTGGTGGTGATGATGACGACGACGATGACGATAATGATGGTGGTAGTGGTGGTGGTGTTGATGATGATGATGATAATGGTGGTGGTGGTGGTGACAATGACACCATAACTATGATGTTATGATAAAGATGACAGCAGCAGCTGTGAAAGTGGGAAGTGGGGGCAGGGGTCAGTAACTCTCCTGTTGTTACTGTGTTTGTTGTTGTTGTTGTTGTTGTTGGGGTGGGATGGGTGATGATGATGATGATGACGGTGGTTGTGATGGTTTATGTTTGGCATCTTGCAATATATAATTTAAATTTTTTTCCTTCTGGTAGTCTCAAATTTCATTTCTCTCTCTCTCTCTTTCTCTCTCTCTCTCTCTCTCTCTCCCTCCCTTTCTCTCTCTCTCTCTCTTTCTCCCTCCATCTCCTTCCTCTCTCTTTTTAATACTAAAAGGGAACGGCATAGCTATGAACAGCCCTGAAACTGTATTAGAATAAATGAGTTAACAAGATAGCAGAAAGTGTCAACGGGGGTTATTCACCCTGCTAGAAATAGCAACTAAATTCCCCTAAAATTACACCCTACTGTCTTAAAGGAAGAAGGAGACATTAGATAATTTAGCCATAGATATACTGTGGCTAAATAAAAATTGGATTGGATTGTCACAGTTGAAGTGGTTTTGTCTATAGACCTTCTTGATCATGTTTGGTAAGGAGCAACACAACAATTATTATATTAGAAGCTAAAATAGAGAGTAAAATAGTTTCTGAATTTAAATCCTGTATGTTATAAGAAGTTTGCTTCCCAACCACAAGGTTCTGGGTTGAGTCCCACTGCATGACACCTTAGACAAATGTCTCCTACAATGGTCCCGAAATGACCAATGCCTTGAGAGTGGATTTGGTTGAAGAAAACTGAAAAAAAGCATATCATACATACATACATACATGATGGCCGTCCACTCATGACTGAGGAAGACCATTGCCGACCTTCAAGAACATTGTGCGCTCTAGGACTAACTTATATTTTGCATTTGCGGCTCCGTTGGTGGCTAATGAGCCCTGCTCTTGACAGGCATACACGACTGCAAACATTGCAGACCAAGCTTTCCCCACTCACTATGCATACATACATACATACATACATATAAGTGTGTGTGTGTGCCTTTGTGTTTGACCCCACGACTAACTGGGACCCATAGGAAAAAAATGGTTGAAAACAGATAAGCAAAGAAGTTTTTATGCTTTCATTTAACCCATTAGAAATAACAGCAAAATCCCATCCTACTGTCTTACAGAAGGACAGACACATTGGTGTTGGTTTGTTTAATATACCCATAACTTAGCTGTTTGGCAAAAGAGACTGATAGAATAAGCCCTGGGGACGATCCTATTTCTTTACTACTCACAAGGAGTTAAACACAGAGGGAACAAACAAGGACAGACAAGGGGATTAAGTCGATTATATCGACCCCAGTGCGTAACTGGTACTTATTTAATCGACCCCGAAAGGATGAAAGGCAAAGTCGATCTTGGCAGAATTTGAACTCAGAACATCACAGCAGATGAAATACCGCTAAGCATTTCGCCCGGCGTGCTAACGATTCTGCCAGCTTGGACGATCCGTTTGACTAAACCCTTCAAAGTAGTGCCCCAGCATGACCACAGTCTAATGATTGTAATTTAACATTTGAAGCTAATTTCAAAATTAGAAATTGGGTCGAATAAAGTGAAGAAGTATAAAACAGACATAGACGTGGCTGTGTGGTAAGTAGCTTGCTTAGTAACCACATGGTTCCGGGTTCAGTCCCACTGCGTGGCATCTTGGGCAAGTGTCTTCTGCTATAACCCCGGGCTGACCAATGCCTTGTGAGTGGATTTGGTAGACGGAAACTGAAAGAAGCCTGTCGTATATATGTATATATATATATGTATGTGTGTGTGTTTGTGTGTCTGTGTTTGTTCCCCTAGCATTGCTTGACAACCGATGCTGGTGTGTTTATGTCCCCGTCACTTAGCGGTTCGGCAAAAAGAGACCGATAGAATAAGTACTGGGCTTACAAAAAGAATAAGTCCCGGGGTCGATTTGCCCGACTAAAGGCGGTGCTCCAGCATGGCCGCAGTCAAATGACTGAAACAAGTAAAAGAGTAAGAGTAAAAGAATATAGATAAAACAAAAATATAAACGAGGGATGAAGCAAACGGTCTGAAAAATTTGAAATAATCATCACAATTAATAATCTCAGATATATTATTGTAATATTAAGTTCCCATGGCTGATGATGAAGGTCAACTTAGTCTTTTTATCCTTGTAGCCGTGGGATGGTGAAGATTGACAGAAATATATGCTACTGGGGTACAACAATTTAGGCTGGTGGAGTGGTTGGTGGCCATTCCTAGTTTGGCAGCTGATGAAATATAAATTAATTCAGTTGTCTCTCATAACACTGCAATTACTGTGAAAGTGAATCTTGCATTTATAATGTCCCGCTTCTATTTTGAGTGCTAATAATCCTATCCAACTTTGAGACTCTCCCACCATTGCTTCAGTCAGAAGTATTTTGTTGTCGTTACATGGGACCATCCAAGTCACATACATATACATCATTTAAAACAGTTTGATCGGGATCTATGCGACTTAAAGTTTTGTAGGCTTCCAACAGAAGCTCATCTCTTTAGGCTTAGAATAACCTGTTTTAGAAAATAGATGTAACTCATGCTAAATGCGTTGAGTGCCTTTTTATATCAATTGTCCATTCATTCGTATATGTATTTATATGTGTGTGTGTGTGTATATATATATATGTGGAGGCACAATGGCCCAGTGGTTAGGGCAGCGAACTCGCGGTCGTAGGATCGCGGTTTCGATTCCCAGACCGGGCGTTGTGAGTGTTTATTGAGTGAAAACACCTAAAAGCTCCACGAGGCTCCGGCAGGGGGTGGTGATCCCTGCTGTACTCTTTTACCACTCTTTCTCTCACTCTTCTGTTGGCCTGCTCGCTTAGCCAGCAGGGTGGCGTCATTCGAAGGCTAAAACAATGCGAACGCATTGTGACCAGCGATGTGTAGCAACATCTGATAGCCTGGTCGGTCACGTGATCACGTGATATATATATATATATATAAGAGGAAAAAATATAATATAAGATAAGAGGAAAAAATCTATCAGAAAGTAACTCTATCTCTCTTAAAAAAACATCTTTTGATAAGCATAACAAATGCGCAACCGGTAAAAAGAACTTTCACCTAATTAAATTACTTAAATTACTTAAATTATTTTGTCAGCATTTTCTTCATTTCCTTTTATATATATATATATATATATATATATATATATATATGTATGTATGTATTTGTATATGTATGTCTATATGAATGTACTTGGATATGTATGTGTATATATATATATGAGTGTACACTCACACACACACACACATACACACAAACACACACGATATAACATTATTTCAGTGGAAAATAAGGGTTGGATTTAGGAAGAGCATTTTCTTATAGAAGCTACTATGCCTATATGCAGGAAAGAAACACCAAATACATCCAACCACTATAAATTTCACTTCAATTTACACAGGTTGAAAGCAGCCAAATTGGACTGACAAAAAAATTCATAAAGTAATTCTGATAGTTCTAATTTGATCAATTTCTGGATTAGTTTATTAAACTAATCCAGAAATTGATTAGTCTTGGTGTGTTTATGTGCCCATAACCTAGCGGTTTGGCAAAAGTGACTGATAGAATAAGTACCAGGCTTTAAAAAAATGTCTTGGAGTCAATTTCTTCGACTAAAAACCCTTCAAGTAAGTACCCCAGCAAGGCAACAATCATATGACTGAAACAAGTAAAAGATAAAAAATAATGTATATTGTTTTTGAAAACTTTTTTCTCTTTTTATCTCTTTTTATTTCTCTTTTTACTCGTTTCAGTCATTTTGACTGTGGCCATGCTGGAGCACTGCCTTTAGTCGAGCAACTCGACCCCGGGACTTATTCTTTGTAAGCCCAGTACTTATTCTATCGGTCTCTTTTGCCGAACCACTAAGTAACGGGAACATAAACACACCAGCATCGGTTGTCAAGCAATGCTAGGGGACAAACACAGACACACAAACACATACATATATATACATATATATATATATATAATATATATATATATATATATATATACGACAGGCTTCTTTCAGTTTCCATTTACCAAATCCACTCACAAGGCTTTGGTCGGCCCGAGGCTATAGTAGAAGACACTTGCCCAAGGTGCCATGCAGTGGGACTGAAGCCGGAACCATGTGGTTGGTAAACAAGCTACTTACCACACAGCCACTCCTGTGCTTATCTTTGAGAACGACTTAAGTCAAAACACCTTACACTGAGGTATCCCTGTATATATTAAACTTGGGCAAACAGAGTGACAGTCGTGACTACAAAGTTTCAGCCTGGTAGAATTTCATTAGATTTCTCTAGCTTTGGATTGCCCGAGAGGTTGTCAATGAAAACTGCATGGGGGCCTGTCATTGTATGTTTGTCTGTATGTGCATGTATGTGTGTGTTTGTGTATCTTTGCATTTGCTGATTCAGCTTATGCGTTCTTCTTGAGTTGATAAGAGTAAGTATCACACACTCCATCCAGTAAGACCTTGGCCACACTGGCTGAAGTAAAGAACTAATATTATCGCAAGTGACTCAGTCAGTAATATCTCTTTATCTTCCCTCCTTGTCTTGGCCTTATGCCTCCAGATGAGAAATCAATGTGTACGCACACGCGTGTGCATGTGAGTGAGTATGCCTCTATGCGTGTGTGTGAGTATGTGTGTGTGTGTGTGTGTGTGATTATAATGAGTGAGTGTTAATAAGTTAATATAGAATGTTGTTGCAGATTCATGGAGAAATTTTCCATTAGTCTGCAACAGGTGCCATAATAAAGTTATTGTTTATCAAAGCAGGCAATTTGCCAGAGAACTGGCAGGTTAACTGAAGCTTACGCAGCCTGCCTTCGTAATTGGGTTGCATTGATTGGAAAACCAAGATGTTTTATGAACAATATTATTAAAATATTGTCTTCCTTTTCTAATTAACTTACTGAGGAAGCAGCACTAATCAACTTAATTATATGTTTCACCTCTCAGATGAAAAGTGAGGTTTTTGTATCTTATCATTGCTGTTGTTCTGTGTTCTGTAATGAACAGAAAGCCAAGAAATCCTGTCCTGTTTAAGTACAACTGATGTTGTTATTGCTTAATCCAAAATCTGCCCAGATTACAGACACACACACACACACACAGACACACACACACACATACACATATATTTTCATATTTATACAAATGCATACACATACACACATACACTTATACATCATATGGCTGTATGGTTGAGAAGTTTGCTTTGGAACCTTGTGGCCAGAGGCTCTATCACACTGCATGAATGTTGCTGGATAATGTTCTATAATACAACCATAAGTTGACCAGTACCTTGTAAGTGAAATGAGCTGACAGACACTGAAGAAGATTGCTGTGTGTGTGTGTGTGTGTGTGTGTGTGTGTGTGTAACTATGCATTTATATATATATGTGTGTGCCGGTGGCACTTAAAAAACACCCACTACACTCACGGAGTGGTTGGCGTTAGGAAAGGCATCCAGCTGTAGAAACACTGCCAGATCAGACTGGGTCTGGTGCAGCCTCCTTGGCTTCCCAGACACCATTTGAACTGTTCAACCCATGCTAGCATGGAAAGCCAACGTTAAACGATGATGATGATGATATACATGCATGCATACATACATATATATATATATATATATATATATATATATATATGTGTGTGTGTGTGGTGTGTACTTGTGTTTGTGTTGATTGATTTTGTATTTTCTTCATGGCTTACCTGTGTTCATTGACCATAAACTAAACAACAGCTTCACAATCAAATATGCCTGCAGTCATCTATGTAAGCATGTCTCGGCTTTTTGAAATGTTTTAACATGTTGAGCAATCTTTGGAAACAAAAAGGCGTGTATCTATGTAACTATGTCCAGGTTGTTTGTTGGTCAGTAGCCTAGGAGATTGTTACCTTGCTAGGGAAGCAGATGAAGGTTGGCAACAGGGAGAGCATCCAGCCGTAGAAAATCTGCCTCAGTGAATTGCATCTGATCTATGCAAGTATGGAAAAGTGGATGATAGAACAACAGCATTGCACACACACACACACACACACACATATCATCATCATCATTTAATGTCTGTTTTCTATGCTGACATGGGTTGGATGGTTTGACATGGAGCTGGCCATCTGGGAGCTGTCCAGGCTCCAGTTGTCTGTTGTGGAATGGTTTCTATGGCTGCATGCCCTTCCTAATGCCAACCACTTAACAGAGTGTACTAGGTACTTTTTACATGACCCCGGCACACACACACACACACACACAAACACAAAATGTGGGAGTTTAGTTCACAGGTGATCTAAACGACTAGGTACGCTAGGTAAGTACTGCAACGGATTACTAGGGCTCCAAGGTTATTTTTCAAAGTCGTTCTCAAGCATGGTCGCACCTCAGTAACTGAAACAAGTAAAAGATAGAAGAAAAGCAGAAGAACATATTGAAAAATAGGTTTCTACATATCCAGTTCTGGAAACCAGACATGGAGGTCTCTGGTGGATTGCTTGTGATCTTAGATTTGCTCAGTCTGCCTGCTCTGGGGCTAAACATGTCTCTCAACAGTGAAAAATGTAATAATGGAACTTATACAGATTTGGGCTACACTGAATTTTTGATACCTTATTACATCAGTCAGTAGTACAGATTAATTTATTAATGTACAGTGAAATGAGACTTTCAAGTATCTATCCAGCATTTGGCCAAGTCCATTTTGTAATTTTTTATCAAGCATTTGGGCCAGATTCTCTTACCAGTCTCACAAAGCCTGGAAGCAGTCATCAGTGTTACTCTTACTTCTTTGACAATGCAATTCATCATCATCATTCAATGTCCATTTAACATGCTGGCATAGGTTGGATGGTTTGACCAGAGCTGGTAAGCCAGAGGACGCACCAGACTTCCTTGTCTGTTCTGGCATGGTTTCTATAGCTGGATGCCCTTTCTAATGCCAACCACTCCACAGAGTGTACTGGGTGCATTTTACGTGGCACCAGTGCTTATAACATAGCACCAACACGAGTGCTTTTTATGTGATGCCAGTATCTGTATCAATTCTGCTGTGGCGGACAGGTCTTCTTGAGTACAACAAGGTACCAGAGAATGACCAAAGGTGATCTAGAGTTAAACAGCAACAAACAACTACAGGATCGGTGCTTTTTCTTATCAATGGCTTGCAAGACTAATAAGCAAATCTGTTGAATGTTGTTGAAACCATCTCTTTTACCTTGAACATATTCTGCTTACGTACAGCTCAGCTTATCCTGATTAGCCAAGGTCAATGGATAATCTCACTCAGTCAACATCTGATAACAGCTAATTTACCTCTGGCTCAAACTTTATGTTGTAATTCTTTTCCACATGTACTGCATTCAGTTTCTGTCCGAACATTTTAGTAATCTGATTTTTTTTTACCTTTTCTGTTACTATCGTTAACCCATATATGCCCATAAAAAAAATGAAGTCTTAAAATTTCACTGTATTTAGGTTAAACGCTATGGTAAACTTTCACAACCAGGAAGAGAAGGACAGTATGCAACTGTTAGCTACGGGTGTCGACTCCCCACTGGACATTTCATAATCTCAGTCAGATGCTTCCTGGTGAGTTCAAACAAGTAGGAACAGGTTTTGTGTTGTGAAAATGCAACCAGGGGTATATATGGGTTTTAATGTTGTTTAACTCTTGCTCAGCCCCTATCCAGCTGGGACAATTCCATCTGTTTTAGTAGATGTCTAAAACTGGGAATCTACCACTTATTTACTTCAAGTTGAATTACGAGCTTTTAACCTGATAGAAATAGCAGCCAGATCTCCCTTCCGTCTCATCTTACTGTATTGCAAGATCATGCATTAGACAATGAAATCTGTGATACACTCGGGGATAAAAGAAGGATGTTTTGAATGCCTTTAATCCCAGGTCTACTCAATCAGGCATGTGGATCAGTGGTTAGAATGTTGACCTAACAATCATAAGGTAGTGGGGTTTTTTATTCTTAGCCCTGGTAGCAAATTGTGTTTTCATTTCACATTGTTCCAGTCTACTCAACTGAAAATATGTACCAGCCTACTGCTATTGCAGTCAACCCTCTCTCTCTGCAGCCACCCTTCAATGTTAAGTTAGGTTGAAGATGAGAAGGTATATATGTCTGCTTGTGACTACATGGACAGACACAGAACTTACTACCAAATCATGCTCTGCAATACAATCAGAGCTGACTTAGGGTTAAACAATAGCAACGACTGTAACTGATAGCTTTAATGATACTTATTTCAGTCATATATATATTAGGATTGAAAGATCAAATTGCCTTTAAAAGAATTTGAATTCAGAATCATGAAACAACAAACTATAATTATATCAAGTTTGTGCAATTATAATTAACGTGATGGTGAAAAATATCTACATAATTAAATTAATTGATAATAATTTATGTGGTGAAGGGATAAAAAGGTTAGTTCATTGAGCTGATTGCATCTCGAAAAATATGGGAGACAACTTCAGATATGTTTCAATATTATTTTACTTCTTCATTGAAGTAAATCTTTCTCTGTACCTGTCAGGTAAGTGATAAGAGAATCGTTATATTGATGTTCAATAGCATGCGTTTTGCAAGGTAAAAGTTTATGTATTATAAATAGTTTGTAAACAGAGAGAGAGAATCTATATCCAATTATAAGCATTGTGTGGCTGATGTCATGTCGTTGGGCATTACACATGCACGTGCTCACGCACATACACACGCACGCTGTATTTGCATATATCTTTTCATTCAATTGCTTCCTTCGGCTGAGCTACAAAAGAGATGGATGCCAGCCTGCATTCTGAATTAAGATACATTGAATGAGGCTGATGTCCTATTCAACAGAAGAAACAGTCTTGTCTCTTCACTGCTTGATATTTATCTAACTTAAACATATTGATACTATCCCCTCTTTTAAGAAAAACTTAAACTGCTGTTAACTAGCGCTCCTTCCAGAATGGAGTGGGAGTACCGTTTTTTGAAAATGAGAAATATAAAAACAAGACTGTTGGGTCATTATTGATAGTGGAAGAAGTAAACTTTCAACAGTTTTTTTTATTCCATTTTTTTTTCAAAATGTAGGCAGTGGTTTAAAAGGCATAATGTCTAAGTAACATTCCCCACAGCCCACATCTTCAATGACATTAAACTTTAATGATATTTAAGTCGGTGCCATTTAAATTTTAGTTGAATAAAAAAAATTTAATGGCGTTTAAAGATCATTAAATTTGACACCTTGCTATTTTCTACAACTGTGATGTAGTGGATAAGAACGGCAACACACAAAATAATCTGTAAAACATTTTTTAGTTAGATTATGAATTTACATATATATAGGCGCAGGAGTGGCTGTGTGGTAAGTAGCTTGCTTACCAACCACATGGTTCCGGGTTCAGTCCCACTGCATGGCATCTTGGGCAAATGTCTTCTGCTATAGCCCCAGGCCGACCAATGCCTTGTGAGTGGATTTGGTAGACGGAAACTGAAAGAAGCCTGTCGTATATATGTATATATATATGTATGTATGTGTGTGTATATGTTTGTGTGTCTGTGTTTGTCCCCCTAGCATTGCTTGACAACCAATGCTGGTGTGTTTATGTCCGCGTAACTTAGCGGTTCGGCAAAAGAGCCCGATAGAATAAGTACTGGGCTTACAAAGAATAAGTCCCGGGGTCGATTTGCTCGACTAAAGGCGGTGCTCCAGCATGGCCGCAGTCAAATGACTGAAACAAGTAAAAGAGAAAAAAAAATACAATGCAAGTATCAAAAGTGGAAGGTAAGCTCTCAATGAACAGAACCTGTAATTTGGGTCTGTTTACCATTGTAAAAGTTTCACTTTCTTTTATTGGTAATTCCTTTACAACAGGATGTAATTCCTTCAGTGCATGGCCAACATTAATCCACCACCCAACCAGTAATCTCTCCTCTGCTAAAAACCATTTTCCTTTATCCAATTCAATTCCACGGTTATTCACCTTGCTGGTCCTATAAATACACACATTTTTTGCCCATGTATATTAAAAAAAGCAATGAGCATGAACAGAAATCAACACAGGAGGAACAAGTTTCAACAAAAGAGTTATATTAGAGAAAAAAAGGGAAAGTGTCTTGATGTGGATTTTAGTTCTCCATCAGATGAAAGATAGAACAGAAAAAAATAAAAGGGGGAAATTTATTGTTTTGGTAAAAAGCATTAAGGCTTGAAATTTCAGTACCCCTTCCTTTCCTTCATAGCATAACATACTGACTTTTTACTCTTTCATTCTTCTTTTCTTGTCTGCTTTTTGCTCCCAAATTGCCTTAAAGATAAATAATATACTCCCATAGCTTATGCTGCACAGTATTATCTCTTGTTCCTTTGAACCTAGACAAAGCTACATTAAGCCATTTCTTTAAATCATCTTCGAGATGCTATCACAATCCTCACACACTAATAAGGGAAATAGTTATTGTACATACTTTTGTTTTCAACAAGGTCTGAGAGGCAACAATTGTGTCTCTACATGGTCATTCAACCTGCAAGAAATAACAGTCAAATATCTTTCAAATCACACTATATTGTCTTAAAAAGAGAAGGATAGTGGTCATGGCTGGAAGTAAAAATTTATAATAGCAAGGTCTCCTATTTATATGAGAGAGAGAGAGAGAGATAATGTCCATTTCTTATTCAAGAGACATCATTGATGTTAGTCAAGAGAAATGACTATCGCGAGAAATTGACTACTGGACTCAGTTTGCTACAAACTTACTTCTGCGATAGTCATGGTTGTGTGGTTAAGAATTTTGTTTCACAATTACATGACTTCAGGTTCAATCTCATGACACAGCATTTTGTGTGTGAAATTTGGTAAATGGATATGTTTTGGAAGGACTGTTTCTGTTCTTCGGTGGTATACTTGATTTATTGTCCAGTAAAACACCAACATCTGGCCCTCATTTTTTTTAAGCGATTTTGTCCCAAACAAGGCTCAAGGCCACTCTAGCGTAAAAGACTACAAGGAAGGAAAAGAAGGGGCCTATAAATTCAATAGATGTCAAAGCTTAATGTGCTGAATATCATAGATCAGAGGAAAACAAGGTGATGCTAGTGAATTCCAGAGAGCAGCTGTTTGAGGAAAAAAACTATGAAAATAGAAGGCAGCGAGCTGGCAGAAATGTTAGCATGCCAGGTGAAATGCTTAGCAGTATTTCATCTGCCGCTACATTTTGAGTTCAAATTCCACCGAGGTCAACTTTGCCTTTCATCCTTTCAGGGTCGATTAACCCTTTCGTTACCAACCCGGTTGAAACCAGCCCTGGCTCTGAGTACAAATGTCTTGTTTTCATAAGTTTTGAATTAAAATCTTCCACCAAATCTTAGTCACAATTTATGTTCCTAACACTAGCTGAATGATGACTAAGTTATTTTACTAAATTCTTTGTTATATTTAACCCTTTCATTACTGTATTTTTTTTTAGATGCTCTGTGTTTCTTTCAATTACTTTAAATATAACAAAGAATTTAGTAAAATAACTTAGTTATCATTCAGCTAGTGTTAGGAACATAAATTGTGACTAAGGTTTGGTGGAAAATTTTAATTCAGAACTTATGAAAATAAAACATTTGTACCCAGAGCCAGAACCGGTTTCAGCCGGGTTGGTAATGAAAGGGTTAAAGTAATTGAGAGAAACACAGAGCATCTCAAAATAAATACAGTAACGAAAGGGTTAAATAAGTACCAGTTACACACTGGGGTAAATATAATCGACTTACTCCGTTTGTCTGTCCTTGTTTGTCTCCTCTGTGTTTAGCCCCTTGTGGGTAGTAAAGAAATAAGAAACTATGAAAATAAAAAGACATATGACCAACAGGAAACTCAACAAAGAAGCGATGCACTTGGAAAGAGAAGTAGGTTATACTTTTAAAGATCTTGTCAAAGGGTACTTTAGATAACATTAAGACCAGGTTTTTGATCTGAGGATAACATTCTCTTTTCTTTCTACCAGTCACACAGGCTCTGGAAAAGATAAAGGGAGCTACATTTTTCTCCTCTAGCTAAGCCCTTAAAAAGAAAAGAACAAGAATTGTAGGTTAGTGAAAGCAGCCTGCATCAGCAAGAACTAGATTGACATTAAAGTGAAGAGATGAGATAAAACTAGCTAATGTTTTATGATGGTGATTTGCTTTAGGAAGGAGAACAAAGGAGAATATTTTGTTCTTTGTTTTCATCTCTGATGAAGGGACATGAAATGTGAAACTCTTGTTTCATCCTACAAGACAATGTACATAAAGACATACATATATATCAACACAAACAAAGTTATACATGCATACACATGTGTGCACATGCACTCTTACTGTCACAGATATACACGTGCATGCACACCCACACACACACACACATAACTGTCTGTACGCATGCATGCACACAGAAACACATGATCACACACACACACACACACACACACACACAAACATACAAACACATAGATGCATGTTCATATACACACATGCCCACATCCTTAAATACATAATATGTTCACACACGCATGTATGCGCATTCATTTACACACATGTACAGTCTCTGATATATGAACACATGCACATACACATACACAATTATACACACACTCATACATACATACACAGTCACACACACATACAAATAAGCACTGTTACATACACTCACACGCATACAGCTATTCAATTTATACTTAACTCTACAGCTCTCACTGTTCTATGCTTCCTATAATTACACCTGCAGACAACCTTTGAATGCACCACATGAAATGTGATGCAAAAATAAAAAAAATAAAAACCAGTATGAAAATTAGGTAAATAGTTTAAATTAACCTTTACTTAGACTAGCACATTTGATGCTACTGTGTTATTCTTGACGATCTGCAGGTTAATGAGAAGATAAAGAATGTGTTATATAATAAGAGAGATGCTAAGATTTCTGTCTGGTGAGGGAAGTTGTGGTAAGACGTAGCAACAGTATTTGCGTTAGGGTGGAGGTTGCAGGAAGAAAGATTGGTGGGGAAGAGTGCTGAGTGTTGGTAGGAGTAAGAAGGAGTATGACTGTGTGTGTGTGTGTGTGTTTGTGTGTGTTGTAGATGTGTGTGTGTAAGCATGTGTATAGAAGGAGGGTGTTAAGAAAGAAGAAACAAAAATGATTGCGTATAAATGTAAGTGTACAGGTATGTGTGTGTGTGTGTGTGTGTGTGTGTGTGTGTGCATTAAGATATAGATCTATATGTCTATATGTATGAGATGTGTGTCTGTGATATTTCCTCCCACCACTCCTTGTTCTATTACTAGCCTTTTATACTTCCTCTTTTACTTCAGACCACCACCACCATTACCACCATCACTACCATTACCACCACCATTACCACCACCACTACCATTACCACCACCACTACCATTACCACCACCACTACCATTACCACCACCACTACCATTACCACCACCACTACCATTACCACCATCACTACCACCACCACTACCACTACCACCACCACCATTACCACCACCACTACCATTACCACCACCACTACCACCACCACTACCACTACCACCACCACCACCACCATTACCACCACCATTACCACCATCACTACCATTACCACCACCACTACCACCATCACTACCATTACCACCACCACTACCACCACCACTACCATTACCACCACCACTACCACTACCACCACCACTACCACCACCACTACCACTACCACCACCACCACCACTACCACCACCACTACCATTACCACCACCACTACCACTACCACACCTCACAACCACTACCGACATCTCCCCCACTACTATCATTATCATGACCACTTCCACCACTACCAACACCACCATCACAACCCCCCCCCACACACACACACTCCTTACTGTTCTGAAATATATGTAACACCCAAGTTAATATGACATTTATGAATTTGTTAGATATTTCAGACCAGGTGTTTTGAATGGGCACATGGGTGTATGGGCCTTCATGAATTCGTGGGATCATGTTCCTTTGTGTCCCTTTGACTGCCTATTTGACTGCCTGTAGAGGGACATGTTTATTACACTATTTTCTCTATGTGAGTTATGTATGCAATATATGTACGTTATATATACAGACAACATATGTGAGTGATATATTATGTAATGTATACGTGCAATGTATGAATACAATGCGTTTATTTAACGCTTGTATACAGTATAATATATGCAATCAGTAAATAATGTAGTGTGTGTATACTCTTTTACTCTCTTTTACTTGTTTTAGTCATTTGACTGCGGCCATGCTGGAGCACCGCCTTTAATCGAGCAACTCGACCCCGGGACTTATTCTTTTGTAAGCCCAGTACTTATTCTATCGGTCTCTTTTGCCGAACGGGGACATAAACACACCAGCATCGGTTGTCAAGCAATGCTAGGGGGACAAACACAGACACACAAACACACACACGCATATATATATATATATACATATATACGATGGACTTCTTTCAGTTTCCGTCTACCAAATCCACTCACAAGGCTTTGGTCGGCTCGAGGCTCTAGTAGAAGATACTTGCCCAAGGTGCCACACAGTGGGACTGAACCCGGAACTGTGTGGTTGGTAAACAAGCTACTTACCACACAGCCACTCCTGCGCCTATATGTAATTCGTATATGTAATTGTATATATAATGTAATGTGTGTATATGTAATTCATATGTACAATGTATGTATGTTTATACATATACAGGGATAATGATGTAAATAAACAAATAAAACTACTTGGGCAAGATATACAAAATATACATACATGTAATTATATAAATAGAGAAGAAAAAAAACAAATTCTGAAAATATTTGGACATGAATATTCATGTACTTAACTTATCTCTCCACCCTGAAGACAGAAGCTAGTTTTACCTAATGTTTATATGCTTCCACTACCAGTTGCATAGCCTTGACTTTTTGCAAACTACATCTGCCAATATTATGAAGTAATTCTTAGCCCCCCAGAAATAGTTGTTGCACTTGTAATGCCCTACCTGCTCCCCTTAATTTTCTGAGTCGTTGTCCGCTGTGTAAGTTTGCTGTGTTAATATATAAAATCGGTATATTTATGCATGAAACTTTCAGTTTTTGTTTTTTCTCTGTTTACATGTATAGGTGCAGGAGTGGCTGTGTGGTAAGTAGCTTGCTTATGAACCACATGGTTCCGGGTTCAGTCCCACTGTGTTGCACCTTGGGCAAGCGTCTTCTACTATAGCCTTGGGCCGACCAAAGCCTTGTGAGTGGATTTGGTAGACGGAAACTGAAAGAAGCCCGTCATATATATGTATATGTATATATATATATATATATATATATATATGTCTGTGTTTGTCCGACCAACACCGCTTGACAACCGATGCTGGTGTGTTTACGTCCCCGTAACTTAGCTGTTCGGTAAAAGTGACTGATAGAATAAGTACTAGGCTTACAAAGAATAAGTCCTGGGGTCGATTTGCTCGACTAAAGGTGGTGCTCCAGCATGGCCGCAGTCAAATGACTGAAACAAGTAAAAGAGTATATATATATATATATGTATGTATATTTTATAAATCTAGCCCAAGTGGTTTTATTTGTTCATTTGCATCATTATCTCCATATCTGCTCTTCTGGATTCCTCTTATAGCCACTCTTTACCCTGTGAATTTAGTCCTTAGTAAAGATCTTGGAATGTAGGTTGAAACCATTTAAGCGCTACTAAATGTTTTCTATATTGAGCATCTCTGGATCTCATCTGTTGACACTTTGTAGATATGTAGATATATATGTGTGCACACACACACACTTCCATAGATACATACAAGGGTTGGCTGAAAAGTTCATAGGCCAATCGAGTGACCAAATGAGGTTCATTTTTCAACATAGACTGCCTTACATCCATACACTTCTTCCATTAGCGTTGCAGTGCTTGGATCCCATTTGTGATCCAACACACACACACACACACATATATATATATACGACAGACTTCTTTCTAGTTCTGTCTTCCAAATCTACTCTCAAAGCTTTGGTCAGCCCAAGGCTATAGTAAAAGGCATTTGCCCAAGATGATACACAATGGAACGGAACCTGGAACCATGTGGCTGGAAAGCAAATTCCTTACCACACAGCCACACCTGCACCTTATAATTATCTATTACGATTTCATGTAGGGATAATAAAACTAATAATCAGTTAACAGAAGTCAACATACTTACTCTTTAGTAAAGCGTTTAGCAAATACAAGAGCATAATCTCAATTAATTGATACATACAAGCATAAAGGCGCAGGAGTGGCTGTGTGGTAAGTAACTTGTTTACCAACCACATGGTTCTGGGTTCAGTCCCATTGCGTGGCACCTTGGGCAAGTGTCTTCTACTATAGCCTCGGGCCAACCAAAGCCTTGTGAATGGATTTGGTAGATGGAAACTGGAAGAAGCCCGTCGTATATATGTATATATATATATATATATGCGTGTGTGTGTTTCTGTGTCTGTGTTTGTCCCCCTAGCATTGCTTGACAACCGATGCTGGTGTGTTTATGTCCCCGTTACTTAGCGGTTCGGCAAAAGAGACCGATAGAATAAGTACTGGGCTTACAAAAGAATAAGTCTCGGTGTCGAGTTGCTCGACTAAAGGCGGTGCTCCAGCATGGCTGCAGTCAAATGACTGAAACAAGTAAAAGAGTAAAGAGTATACACACATACACACACACACACAGAGTGAGAGAGAGAGAGAAAGACAGAGACAGACAGACAGACAGATAGACAAAGAGTGAAAGTGTCAGACAGGGGAATAATCAGGTTGAAAATGAACCTTCTTTCCAAGTTTTGTACTACTTTATACCAAACAATCATTGTCCTGGCCTTTGTGACTATTTTTCTTTTGTATATTATTTGACATAATAAATCTAACCAGACTATTCATAGCCAAAAAAAGTTTCCTTGAAGTAAGTAGTTTGGGTAATGGTACGGAGATGACAGAAATGCTAGTGATGGCAGCAGCTGAGGCAACAGAAGTAGTAGAGATAATGGTAGTGGTGATGATGGTACTTATAGTGGTGGTACTAGTCAATATAAATGGTGCAGTAACACTGTGTAATAGAGCATGTCTTATCTTGGCAAGACATCATCCATGAAATTATGGAATGGTGCCATGTTTCATTGCAGAACACATAAACTTGTACATGTACTCATACATGCATACATGTGCACTCAACACACACATGTAGTAATATATATATATATATATATATATATATACACATACATACATACATATATCATCATATATATATATATATATATATATATATATATATATATAATATATATACACATACATACATACATATATCATCATATATATATATATATATATATATGCATATACATATATATGTGTTTGTACTCCACCTGCCTTCGTCTTTTGTTTATTTTCGTAAACCTTCCCGTTATATATATATACATACATACATACATATATATCATCATATATATATATATATACATATACATACATGCATATATATCATCATATATATATATATATATATATATATATAATCATCATACACATGTGTGCAAGCACGCACACACACAAATGCATACGTGTTAGACAAGAGAATTTCTACGTGGTTGCTTGACTTACAAGAAATAGCAACCAAACTACTACAAATCCCACTCTACTGTCTCAAAAAAAAAAAAGTAATGTAAGAACCATTGGTTAATCTCTTGTTAGGGTTATCTATACAGATATCCTATAGCAATTATAGCCAGCACTGAAATTTGTTACATTTTGTATTTCAGATATGAAATACTGTAGCAAAAATCTGTGCTAGCTTTCTTTAGATTATCTTTGGAGATGACCCTAACAAGTGATGTAAAGTGCACTACTAACACTTTAGAACACAGTACTGACTTATAAAAATGTTTAATATACTTTATTAAATGTTTAATATACTTTACAGAGATGTACTTGCATAGCGAGTGACTTGATCTGAGATCGTGTGCTGGAACGAAAACAATTGCAGCACAAAGTTTTGTCAGTGAACAGGTCGCGGTCTCAAAGCGACAAAAATATTTTGACAAATTAAATTTAAATGTTGAAGTGAATCTAACAGTTTTTGTGTGTTTCTTAAATGGCCTATAAACACCTTCCATGCTGCAATTGTTAATATACTTTATCCTGGTTGCATAACCAAATACTGCATGCCTACAAGTCATTAATTGGGTAATGTCCTGGTCGTGGTTGCAGCAACACTGATGATAGATTGCTTATTCAGAGCTGGCCTAGGGCTAAACAATAACAATGACTTAGGTACCTAAATGAGTTAGTGAAATCATTATACATGGGTGCAGGTGTGGTTGTGTTGCAAGAAGTTTGCTTCTCAACCACATGGTTCTGGGTTCAGTCCCACTGTGTGGTACCTTGGGCAAGTGTCTTCTACCGTAGCCTCGGGCCAACCAAAGTCTTCTGAGTAGATTTGGTAGACAGAAACTAAAAGAAGCTTGTTGTGTGTATATACCAGTTTACTTGTTTACCGAAATAAGTAAAGGAAAGCCATACTTGCTTGTGAGTGATAAACTATGGTTTGGTTTACTTCAACAGTTGAAATAAATCCAAAAATTTTGCATAACTGTCTAAACCAATGGTTATCAACCATTTTTTACCTGTGGATCCCTTTGATTCCTATTTTACTCAAGTGGGCCCTTGTAACCAGTAGATGTTTTAAAAAATCTTATTATATTGGAATGTTATTAGGAATTGTTAAAAAATAAATTGTTGAAATATTTTGTGTATTACAGAAGTATAATTGATTTTATTATATATATATAAATTTTAACAACAAAATCTTACATGGACCCCAGTTAAGAACCACCGGGTCTAAACTTTATTACTGTAGAGCAAATCTGTGAGCTAAAGGTGGGTGGGTTGGAGAATTGGTGTGAAGGTAGAAGGTGAAGGAATAGGGGATGTTTTAAAAGAGATATTAAGCCAGAACTTTTGCAATATGTATACTTGTGTATTTAGTCATCCTGAATTTCTTTTATCTCAGAAGTGGCATTTTTAAGTGGTTAAAATGCTTGTTCTACTCTTATTGTGCATATACTGTGGATGTTATCAAATAAGTCACTTCAATTGTCTCCTCAGATAAGATAATTGAACTCAAACTAACCCACAGCATGAACTTATTCCTCCCTCCTTCATGATTGATTAGCTGAAATTAGACATGATTAAGTGTTGATAAATATATTACTATTTGAGGATAGGTTATTTTAACTTTTATTGATAAGTTAGCATAAAACATTCGATCGCTTATAGTCAAATCGTTCACTACCCTGATATTGCACACATGTCACGCCATACAATAATTCGTACTCTTACCTCACTATGTCACAGTTCAAATGTCACTGTGTCATAGTTCGAAATCTTCCTGTTTAATTAGTTTTCAGTGATGAAGCGAGTTAACCCTACTCATCATCATCATCATCGTTTAGCGTCCGCTTTCCATGCTAGCATGGGTTGGATGGTTCAACTGGGGTCTGGGAAGCCAGAAGGCTGCACCAGGCCCAGTCTGATATGGCAATGTTTCTACGGCTGGATGCCCTTCCTAAGGCCAAACATATTTTCATCCCAAACTTTTGCATATCCGTATGTGCATATCCAAAATATTGGTTGCCAGGAGATTAAAGGGGGGCCCACCCACAGCCACAATGCTATCATTTAATTTAATTTTTTTTTTTTTTTTGTTAAAAGTATTCTTTTCAACTGTCTACAAACATAGGTGGCTATGAAGAAAAGGTATAGCCACCTGGGTTTAATTAAAATATCCCTATTTTTGTTGTTGATTAGTTGCAGGTCAGTCCTGATCAAGAAGACTTATAATCAAAAGGTGTCCCAACCATGACAACCCCCACTCTCCTTTTTAACAACATAATGTATCCAGAGTCCCATTATGAATTGTGTCATGCCTTATTTAAATTGGTAGTGTGTGATCTGAAGAAGATATGGCTGCTATTTTCAGCAGATCAAGCGAGTGCATAAGTGGTTCCCTTATTAGCTCGTGTTTTTCTTTTGGCTGTCTTTAATTTTCTTTCTCTGTGTTGTTTACATCAATATATTTGGCATTTTCGGATATTACTGTCAAAATATATTTGACTTTTATAGTTCACTGCTTCTTTATTGACACATACAGCTGTCTCCTCTTATCATACTTGAAGACTACTCACAGAAGCTTGTTTTGTCTCTATCTGATGCAGTGGTTCACTAAAGAACAGCTGTTTATAGTTAGTTTCTACTTGGATCTTTTTTTTCTTTTCATAAGTTAGTGTCAGAGAAAGGGGTGGTGCAGTGCCCTTGATTTTGCGGTAATCCCTCCCTCCCACATAAAGGAGACTGATGTGACCTACGTTCATCATGAAGACCTTCGTGTGAATGTCTGCAAGAACTATGTTGACAATATCCTTGGTTTGTTTCTTTTTCAGTAAAGCCACAGTATACCTGCTTTTAAATTATAATCTTTTTGTTTAGTATGGTACTTCCTGGTTTGTCTGCCCCTCAATTTCTATCTGATAATATTGGTTTCAAATTTTGGCTCAAGGCCAGCAATTTGGGGGAGGGATTAATTGATTACATCATCCCCAGTATTCAACTGGTACTTTTTTTATCTACTGCAAAAGGATGAAAGGCAAAGTCGATCTTGGAGGTATTTGTACTCAGAATGTAAAGACAGATGAAATACTGCTAAACATTTTGACCAGTATGCTAGCAATTCTGTCAGCGCATTGGTTTCTCCTCTGACTAGGCAAAAGGAAATGAAGGAGTTTTCTGATTTGTTTTTCTTTTTGTTTGAGATAGATAGAGACCGACTGATTGCCTATTTTTAATCATTGTCAAAATATAGGGAAGGTGAAATTGACTCTCATATGATTTGAACTTACAATAAAAAAGGAAGAAATTTGATACAATTAGAAGCAGTGACCACCTTATTTCACAACACTATCAATGTCATCAACTGGAGCCTCTACTACACAAAACTGGAGTGTAGAATTTGGTGGGTGGAAAAATTCTGTGCTAAAATATATTGTGTGTGTGTTGGGGAGGGATGTATGCTACTATCTATGTATGTGTATCTGTCTACCTACCTACCTACCCTCCTATATGTGTATCTTTCATCAATGAATATCAATCAAGAATGTAAATCTTGTCAAGAAAACACAAGCACAGATGTGGCTCTGTGGTAAGAAGCTTATTTCTCAAACACATGGTTCTGGGTTCAGTCCCACTGCTTGTCACCTTGGGCAAGTGTCTTCTGCTATAGCCTTTGGCTGACCAAAGCTTTGTGAGTGGATTTGGTAGATGGAAACAGAAGGAAGCCTATTGTGAGTGTGTCTTTGTGTCTGTGTTTGTCTTTCCCCCAATGCTTGACAACCAGTGTTAGTGTGTTTACGTCCCTGTAACTTAGTGGTTCAGCAAAAGAGACCGATAGAATAAATACCAGGCTTAAAAAAAAGTAAGTACTGGGGTTGATTCATTCGACTAAAATTCTTCAAGACAGTGCTCCAGTATGGCCACAATCTAATGACTGAAACAAGTGAAAGAGTAAAAGAATAAGATACTAAAAACCTGGTGCTTCTCAAATGAAGTCTTTTGTGGCATTTGCTCAGCACCGAATTACAGCCGTTCCCCTTGTCACACTTTCTATCAGAAGTGCAATGAACCATTGACTGATCTGCTGAAAACCTGTAACTTATGACCTTATTGTTCGTTAATTGTGATATAAAATACAAATAAAATGAATAAATGTTCCATTTCCTCTAAAACACAAATTCACCTGAAGGTAAAGGTTAAAGGTTAGAGATAATTCTATCAGAGAATGATTATTCTTGTTATGGCCTCTATAATGACCACATTTTTATATCTGGATCCTTTATTATCAATTATTACCATGGTGTGACTTCCTTATTTTTATTATTTCATTGTTGTTGTTGCTGTTGTTGTTATTATTATTATTATTATCATCATCATCATTATTATTATTATTGTTATTGTTATCATTATTATTATTATTATTATTATTATTATTATTGTTATCATTATTATTATTATTATTATTATTATTATTATTATTACTGAGTGAGAGAGCAGCACATGCCATCAAAGTAACACTGGATTAAAATATACGAAGCCCAATATACCCACCATGACTACCCCATCTGATAAGAGCACATGCATCACAACCATGTGTGCAAAATGGTGATATTATATCAAGATAAACAGAGCATGACTTTGCAGGTGGGGCCCAGTTAGAATTTTCTTCAGGCTGAGTAGCCCATCCTGCTCAAAAGTTCCCTGAATAAGGTTTGTTTAAGGATGATGAACAAAACACCCATGTTACCAGAGGTGAATTGTTCAAATCCCAAAGAATTCCTCTCTACATATGGCTATAATGCTCCCCCACTACTTCTGCTCATGATCAGAGTTGCACATATCATCAGCTACTAAGGTTAAGGTCAAGCAACTGACAAGCAAATCTGTGGTATTGAACAGAATATTTGCCGTAGCCCATCTTTTATACCAAGACAAAACAGTGTACATGATACCAATTCCAATCAGTTAAGATCAGGAGCCATGTGAGCCACTGCCTAGTACTGCATCAGGGCATTTATTATTATTATTATTATTATATTATTATTATTAATTAAACCTGATTGGTATTAACACTCATTTATGTGAAGAGAAATATATCCATACACATAAAC
>NC_043015.1:30337644-30340144 GCF_006345805.1 Octopus sinensis
TTGGTAGGCAGAAACTGAAAGAAGCCCATCATGTGTGTGTGTGTATGTTTGTGTGTCTGTCTGTGTTTGTCCCCCCAACATCACTTGACAACTGATGCTGGTGTCTTTACATCCCTGTAACTTAGCGGTTCAGCAAAAGTGGCTGATAGAATAAATACTAGGCTACAAAGAATAAGTCCTGGGATTGATTTGCTCGACTAAAGGCAGTGCTCCAGCATGGTCACAGTCAAATGACTGAGACAAGTAAAAGAATATATATATATAGTGTCAGTTATACAAAACATGCTATAATGATTAGGATTTGAATTGAGGCATGTGAAGTGCTTAAGTTTGTTGAATAGATAACTCAACACAGTGTTTCTAAAAGCAGGGATCATGTCCCCATTGATGTATTTTGGTGGGTCATGGGTTACTTCAGAAAAAAAACTTCTTTTGAACACACATATATATAATCAGTCAGTAGTTCATAAATCTGTAAAGAAACACACTCTAAAATATTAGAGCAGTGATATTTAGAAGGTTGTTTGTTAAGGATAGTCAAAGAGTGACCATTAGTTTTGCACCAATAAAGCTCTTAGCTATATAGGCAACTCTTTGGTCAGAGGCACATAATCTCTCTACAACTGGAGGAAGGAAAACATCTTGGTCATTTTTTGTTTACAACCTTAACAGACCAAAATGTTTTTCTTCCTATAGTTGTTGATAGGTTATGTAACTTCAGCCAATGTATCTGACAAGTTACCCATACAGCTAAACCAATGTCCACTCTCTAACAAACAACCTTTGATGTGTGTGTATACATACACACACACATACTTTGTTCATTCATGATAGGATGTATGTTTTCTTGGTTGGGGTGGGAATCAAAGTGGGACCTTAGACAGAAAAGATTAAGACACACTAACCAACTCACCGACATAACTTGATTTGATTTTGAACCCATCTTGAACAGGTATACTCGTCCACAGTTTCAGTTTGACCTGCTCTCAATTTGACAAAAACTGTGTGGAAGCCTTTCTGATGGGTTGCACACATTTTTTAGTGTTAGACTTAATACCTAGTTTGAAACCATGACCTTGCCCTTAAGTGCCTATTCCAGAGTTCACCCTGTTGCAACCCAAACCATCAGAGGAACTGAGCACAAAATCATAATGTGTTGTAATGGTTGTTACTACCTCTTTTTCTCCCCCAACCTTTCTTGGAATTCCTGCAAAACATCATGTCTTCTGTCCTTCCTTCCTTGGCATGAAAATAATTAAAATATGCATTTATCAAAATATCTGTTTCTTCATAACTGACGACAAAAGAAGAAAAAAAAACTTAGAGGAAAAAGACTATTAATTACAGTTTATGGCTTTATCTCAGTAAACGTCAGTCTTTCTGATATCCAGTTTTTAACGCTAACTTCTTTTTATTGTCTCTTAGTCTCAACATTATTTTTACCCATTAAATAGACAAGCAGACATCTGTGCATGGTTTCTTTTTATTAAATGTAGTGGAAGACACTGATATACAGTTGTTTGGCAGAAATAGGCTTGAGCTGCTAAAGCATTATGGTTAAGATGTTTTACAACAAAACAGTTTGGCATACTGATATCAACTTTATAGTTGGCATTGTTGTTGTTGTTTAGCCCATACTCTTTTACTCTTTTACTTGTTTCAGTCATTTGACTGCGGCCATGCTGGAGCACCGCCCTTAGTTGAGCAAATCGACCCCAGGACTTATTTTTTGTTAGCCTAGTACTTATTCTATCGGTTCTCTTTTGCCAAACCGCTAAGTTACAGGGACGTAAACACACCAGCATCGGTTGTCAAGTGATGTTGGGGGGGACAAACATAAACATACAAACATATATACGACAGGCTTCTTTCAGTTTCTGTCTACCAAATCCACTCACAAGGCTTTGGTCGGCCCGAGGCTATAGTAGAAGACACTTGCTCAAGGTGCTGTGCAGTGGGACTGAACCCGGAACTATGTGGTTTATAAGCAAGCTACTTACCACACAGCCACTCCTACGCCCATGTATAAATTTATTTAGACATGGGGCTAAACAATCTGCTCAATTTATTTGAGCAGATTTATAATCAAAGATATTCCAGCTATGACCATCCCATATTTTTCCCATGCGCATAAGCCTCCAAGACTATATTTTCAACATATCATTTCTTAAGATGATAGAGTATGATGTGAAGAAGATTTGGCTGCTATTTCTAGCAGACTGAGTTACTACTTATTGGTTTGTCAAGTTGTTTGTTCTTAAGTGTTAGATAAGCTCCAAACAAAGACAAAGTTCCAATTACCATAAATGCTTGAAATCTCATCTGTTTCTCATAAAAATTGTACTGTAAAGACTGAGTTAGCTTTGATAGGATTTAAAGCTATGTTACTTAACAGTCTTTTGTTGCCATAACCCCTCCTACTATTTTAGTATATAATTCACAGCTTGGTCATACTACTTCACAGAGTGAAAGAGGAATGTTTTATCATGGGACATAATTG
>NC_043015.1:30345144-30347644 GCF_006345805.1 Octopus sinensis
CTGAGATTTGCCAACACTAACCTGATTTTCTCCCCTCCATACACACGCAAGCATGTATCTGACTCATACATTGTTCACTTCCCAGACATTTGTACATTACTGCATATGCTTTATATGCACTTTTTGACAAGTTGTGGTGCACCTGAGCACTGTATACAATAATTTCATTATTTCATTTTATTAGCCAGTGTAGGTCTGTCCCATTTCAAGATTGAGGATTGTAATTTGGGATATATTTGGCTACTATTTTCTACAGATTGGGTGACAATGTAAAAGTTCCCTCTCATTGATTAACACAATGCAATATTGTAACAAGTTTTGAACTCCTGTTTTTTATGTGTGTGTGTGTGTGTGTGTGTGTGTGTGTGTGTGTGTGTGTGTGTGTGTGAGTGTGTGTGTGTGTTTACATCTTGCCCACTTCTACACTAAAGTTGTGATGTTTAGATGTTGTTATCAGTTTTCCTATCAACAAATCATCCACTCACTTTGCACTTTCTAAGCAATGCAGGATAAGAGATCCCCTACTAGAAAAGCAGGTAAGAGTTAGTGATGGGAAGGGCCTCCAGCTGTAAAACAGTGTCTATATCCGTGCAAATGGGTATCGAAAAATGGGTGCAAAATAAAATAAAACAATACACAACAGGCTTCTTTACTTTCTCTCTGCCAAATCCACACAACCATGCCCATAACTTAATTATCATGGTTATAATTTAACATGACAGTAGGGGATTACACCACCGCTGTTTAGCCCTAGGAAGCATCGACGCTTCCTGACAGTAGGGCTAAACAGCGGTGGTGTAATCCCCTACTGTCACGTTAAATTGACAGTATACAACCATTCTATTGCCCCACCACCGTACATATCTCTATGAGATATTTAGAAATTTAATATTTCTGATATAATAATAAAGATTTCTTTTTAATAATAATTACGACTACTTCTTCATTGACAATATCTTAGTAAAAGCAAGGGCTGTTGCAAAATCTCATTTCCTTTCCTAATAAACTGAGTATTTTATCTCTGTTTTATAATTATTGCTATGTTTAACCTTTTAATTTTCATTTTTATGCATTTCTTTACTCATGTTTTTAAAACCTTTCATTTATTTCCAGGTAAGAAAATTATCATATTTTGTTTCACCTAAAGGTAAATATTTCTTTTGACTTAATTTGAATAACCATTTGGTTTTGCTTTCTTTCATTCTTCTTTGATCTTTCAGAGTTTCTGAAAATGACTTCAATTGTTTATTTCACCTTATTATACAGTAAACAGTCAGTTGGGAGGAAAATGGTTATATTAAAGAAAACTATAAAAACCGTTAAATCAGAGTTAAATTATTTAACACACAAAGCAAAAAGTAGCTTCCTTTTGTGAACAAACTTGAATTTTTCCTATAATCATATTAGCAAAGTATTGACTTCACTGTACTTACTGAAGTAATAAGGAGAGAATCGTTAGATAAGTGTACAAAAAGGTACACAGGTTGATGTAAAAGATAGAGAACAAAATGCTAAAAAACGCTATTTGTCTGAAAAAAAAACAATAGTTGGGTTAGAGTAAACATATTCAGCATAGGGATCATGACAAACTGACTAGAAATAACAACATAAGGCATTGACTAATAACTATTTGCATTATTTTGGTTAATATGGGAGACAACTCTGGACTTGTTTTATGCTTATTGTGACTTCATCAGCAAAGTATATTTGTTTCACTATACTTGCCGAAATAATGATTGTAGTATCACTAAGGAGACGTATAATAATGAATATTAGTTGGTGTAGGAAACTGTGTCTATAGTAACATTACATCAAATTGAAAGTATTCAATCAAACCGCCTTACTGCTGTATAGTTCTAACATAGCATCAGACCATAAATTGCAGGAGGTGGGGTTGTAAATCAATTAAATCAACCTCATGATGGTAATGATGATGATGATGATGATGATGATGATGACGATGACAATGATAATGATGACACTGACGATGAAAACAAGTGTATTACTATTGAATTACAAAGTCTATATATAAAGACTTACTCCCTCTTCCTCTCTCCTTCTCTCCACTCCTCCTCCTCCTCCTCCTCCTCCTCTGTCTATGAGTACATTCACATGCACACACACACATTATACTGATAGACAGATAAACATACATACACACACATATACATACATATCTCTCTCCCTCTGTCTTCTCTCTCTTTCTTTTTCTCCATATATATATATATATTGCCTAAATGAATATATATATATGTATATTGCCTATATATACTATATACTATATATGTATATTGCCTAAATGAATGAATGTTTTGACTTAAGGCAAAAATGGACTTCAGCCAAAATACTGTAAATTACAGACTAAAGACATTGATATCCTGTAATTAACTTGCACTCTTCCTTCTAATAATGTTCTTTGTCTCTCATCTCACACTCTCTTTGTTTATTCATAATATTTAATGTTTTTCTTCCATGTGTTTCCATTGCATGCTTGCATGCA
>NC_043015.1:30352644-30430144 GCF_006345805.1 Octopus sinensis
TAAAGAAGCTTTGCAAACATCAGTTTTTGAGATGGAATTTTAAATACTCTCTCAAGAACTGATGTTTGGTACAAAGCTTCTTTAAGTAATGCCTACAATACGTCAATGTGTGTTTGTGTGTGTGTACGTACATGTTCATATATAGATACATTTATTATGTGTATATATGTATATATACGTGTGTGTTTATCAGTATGTATGTGTGTGTGTGTTTATATATATATATATACATATCTTTATTATATATCTGTATGTATAATTACATACGTGTGTGTATATGTGACCGCATGTGTATCATTCGCGATTTTCTTTCTCTGTCTTCCCTTCTTTGGACTTTTTCTATATTTCTGATGAAGAGCTCCGCTCGAAACCTGAAGTCCTCTTTCTTTTCTTTTCTTTCCTGAAAAAGATGAACAGCATTGAATGTATGATGATGGAGTTTGTTACAACCATTACTTGAAGTCAAGAACAAGGGTATAAACAAACACACACACAATTTCTGTCTACCAAGTCCTCTCATAGAGCTTTGGTCAGCCCAGGGTTTTAGCAGAAGACACTTACCCATGAAGCTGCACAATGAGACTGAACCGAAAACCACATAGTGGGGAAGCAAGCTTTTTAACCACGCACCCATATATATGCATGTGTGTGTGTGTGTGTGCGCACGTGTGCATGTGTACATAAATAGATGCCATGTGAATCTGAGCAAGCATGACATAATGAGGATAATAATGATGGTGGTGACAGTGGTGTTGGTGGTGGTGATGGTGGTGGTGGTGGTGGTGGTGGTGAACATAAACAAGGGGACACAAATTTGGGAGAATTGTCCCTAAGTATATCCAGTTACATTGTCCTTAGTGTGTCCATCCTTAGATGCTTTTAGTGGAGTCCAGGTCTTCATTCAGGCCAGGTCTTCGGTTCGAGGATACCCTCCTCCCAGACAGGCATTTTATCTGCCTTACTCTACTCTTTTACTCTCTTTTACTTGTTTCAGTCATTTGACTGCGGCCATGCTGGAGCACCGTCTTAGTCGAGCAACTCGACCCCGGGACTTATTCTTTTGTAAGCCCAGTACTCCTTCTATCGGTCTCTTTTGCCGAACCGCTAGGTAATGGGGACATAAACACACCAGCATCGGTTGTCAAGCAATGCTAGGGGGACAAACACAGACACACAAACACACACACGCATATATACACATATATACGACGGGCTTCTTTCAGTTTCCGTCTGCCAAATCCACTCACAAGGCTTTGGTCGGCCCGGGGCTATATTCGAAGACACTTGCCCAAGGTGCCGTGCAGTGGGACTGAACCCGGGACCATGTGGTTGGTAAACAAGCTACTTACCACACAGCCACTCCTGCGCCTTCTACAAATTCTAGCATTTGACTACTTTAAATAATAATCTTAATGAAAAATGTGTCTGCAACAGTTAAAATTTGTGTGTTTGAATGAGTGTTTATTCAGAGTTTTTCCTTGGCAATTAGTGACTGTATTTGTTGTTGTTGCTGTTGTTGTTGTTGTTGTTATGGCTGCTGCAGCTGCTTCTGTCGCTGCTGGTAGTCATGTCCATGATGTAATTCAGTAATAGTAGGTTTACCAATAGTGGTGGTGGTAATAGTGGTAAGGTTGAAGTCAGCAATAAAGTCGAACGGTATTATTATAAAACAAATATACAAAAGCTCATAGTGATAATAATGCTATTAACCATGATGCTGACAATGGTGATGATGATGATGACAATGGTGATGATGATGATGACAATGGTCATAGTGAAGGTAATGATGATGATGATGACGGCCACCAAACATGTAGTGCAGTTATTGTGGCTTATAGGTCACAGCAATGCAATTTAGTTAGAATAGGTCACTAGAGCCCTACAATCACCAACAACATCACTGCCCCCCACCACCATCTCTTCCACCACCACCACCGTCACCACCACCACCATCACCACCACCGTCGCCACCACCACCACCGTCACCACCACTATCACCACCACCATCACAACCACCGTCACCACCACCATCACCATCACCACCACTATCACCACCACCACCATCACCACCACCACCATCACCACCACCACCACCACCACCACCATCACCACCACCGTCACCACCACCACCACCGTCACCACCACCACCACCATCACCACCACCATCACCACCGTCACCATCACCACCACCACCACCACCACCTCCCCATCGTTCCTTTACTGCACTTTGTTCCCTCGGGAAACCTACTCATTGAATCTATGAATACAACTAATATATATCTTTTGAAATTAAACAAAACTTAAGTGATATTAGTTGGAGGTTTGCCTGGTTGGACAGTCAGTGCCTCTGCGTGTGTGTGTGTGTGTGTGTGTGTGAGAGAATATTCTGTGTAGTTATGTTCCTGAATGCGTATGTATCTAGTGTTGTCAGTGTGTGTTGGTAAATTTTGTTGGTGTGTTTGTATGTGTTTGTTAATTTGTTTTGCGTTTGAGAATTTCTGTGTTGATAAAATGCTTTTGTGGTGTGTGTGTTTGTGTCGGCATTTGCGTCTGAGGGTCAATGTGTTTGAATATATCCAAGTGTGCATGTATGTATGTATGTGAATGCCTCTGTGTTTATGTTTGTTTAAGTATCTACATGTTGCCTGTGTGTATGTGTGTGTGTGTGTGTGTGGTAGTTAATTTTTGTATGGGAATGTAGTATGTTTGTGCATATATTTGTTTAAGTATTTATGTGTTGGTAAATACGTGTGTATGCGTTTGGTGAGAAAGAATGAGAAGCTAATTTGTATGAGAGCATCTGTTTTGTGCTGGTGTGCATGTATTTGTTTAAATGTCTATACGTGTCAGTAAATTTGTTGGTATGTGTGTTGGTAAAAATGTAGAGGCAGTCGTGTATGCAAGGGAATGTATGTTTGCATGTATAGGAGAGTCTGCAGTGCCTGGAGGGTACACAAGATAAGTGTGTGTGTGTGTGTGTGTGTATGTGTATGTGTGTGTACACAAAGATAAGTGTGTGTGTGTGTATGTGTGTGTACAGTAGAGTCTGCAGTGCCTGGAGGGTACACAAAGATAAGTGTGTGTGTGTGTGTGTGCGTGTATGTGTGTGTGTGTGTACACAAAGATAAGTGTGTGTGTGTGTATGTGTGTGTACAGTAGAGTCTGCAGTGCCTGGAGGGTACACAAAGATAAGTGTGTGTGGTGTGTGTGTGTGTGTGTATGTGTGTGTGTGTGTACACAAAGATAAGTGTGTGTGTGTGTATGTGTGTGTACAGTAGAGTCTGCAGTGCCTGGAGGGTACACAAAGATAAGTGTGTGTGTGTGTGTGTGTGTATGTGTGTGTGTGTGTACACAAAGATAAGTGTGTGTGTGTGTATGTGTGTGTACAGTAGAGTCTGCAGTGCCTGGAGGGTACACAAAGATAAGTGTGTGTGTGTGTGTGTGCGTGTGTTTGTGTGTGTGTGTGTGTGTGTGTGTATGTTTGTGTGTGTATGATTTTGCATGTGTGTATTTGTGTGTGTGTGTATGACAGTATGCATGTATGTATGTGTATATCTGCGTATATGATTGCATGCATGTGTATGGCTATGCACATGACTATATGCATGTAATGTCTGTCTGTATGCATAGTACGAATGTGTGTATGACTGTATGTATGTATGACATTATGCATATGAGTGAGTTGGTGGTGACCGTTGTACCATATGGCTACCAGGTCACAACTGACTGCAGCTGCTTGTGGCGGTGGCACTGGTGGTGGTGGCACTGGTGGTGCAGTAAAGGAGTTCACCTACTTAAAACAGTAGCAAAATAGCCACAATGGGGCTTTCTTCACTGGACATATGATAGTACAGATGGTTGAGTTAGCAAGGAACCAACCAGTAACAACAAAATACATGTGGTTCATATGCTATCACATTTCCTGTGTTGACCTCTTGAGGCAAGTGAAAATCAAAATCGATCAACATCAATGGAAATTGTAGCTGTGATACTAGTGCCGGAGACACATAAGAGAACCATCCGAACGTGGTCGTTGCCAGCACCGCCCCGACTGGCTTCCATGCCGGTGGCACGTAAAAAGCACCATCCGATCATGGCCGTTGCCAGCCTCGCCTGGCCTCCGTGCCGGTGGCATGTAAAAAGCACCATCAGATCGTGGCCATTGCCAGCCTTGCCTGGCCTCCGTGCGGTGGCATGTAAAAAGTACCATCCGATCGTGGCCGTTTTGCCGCCTCGTCTGGCCTCCGTGCTGGTGGCACGTAAAAAGCACCATCCGATCGTGGCGTTTGCCAGCCTCGTCTGGCCTCCGTGCTGGTGGCATGTAAAAAGCACCATCAGATCGTGGCCATTGCCAGCCTTGCCTGGCCTCCGTGCGGTGGCATGTAAAAAGCACCATCAGATCGTGGCCATTGCCAGCTTGCCTGGCCTCCGTGCCGGTGGCATGTAAAAAGTACCATCCGATCGTGGCCGTTTGCCAGCCTCGTCTGGCCTCCGTGCTGGTGGCACGTAAAAAGCACCATCCGATCGTGGCCGTTTGCCAGCCTCGTCTGGCCTCCGTGCTGGTGGCACGTAAAAAGCACCATCCGATCATGGCCGTTGCCAGCCTCGCCTGGCCTCCGTGCCGGTGGCATGTAAAAAGCACCATCAGATCGTGGCCATTGCCAGCCTTGCCTGGCCTCCGTGCCGGTGGCATGTAAAAAGTACCATCCGATCGTGGCCGTTTGCCAGCCTCGTCTGGCCTCCGTGCTGGTGGCACGTAAAAAGCACCATCCGATCATGGCCGTTGCCAGCCTCGCCTGGCCTCCGTGCCGGTGGCATGTAAAAAGCACCATCAGATCGTGGCCATTGCCAGCCTTGCCTGGCCTCCGTGCCGGTGGCATGTAAAAAGTACCATCCGATCGTGGCCGTTTGCCAGCCTCGTCTGGCCTCCGTGCTGGTGGCACGTAAAAAGCACCATCTGATCGTGGCCGTTGCCAGCCTCGCCTGGCCTCCGTGCCGGTGGCACGTAAAAAGCACCATCCGATCGTGGCCGTTGTCAACCTCGCCTGGCCTCTGTGCCGGTGGCACGTAAAAAGCACCATCCGATCGTGGCCGTTGTCAACCTCGCCTGGCCTCTGTGCCGGTGGCACGTAAAAAGCACCCACTACACTCATGGAGTGGTTGGCGTTAGGAAGGGCATCCAGCTGTAGAAACATTGCCAGATCAGACTGGGCCTGGTGCAGCCTTCTGGCTTCCCAGACCCCAGTTGCACCGTCCAACCCATGCCAGCATGGAAAGCGGACGCTAAACGATGATGATGATGTCTGTGTCTCAGTGGCTCAGTCTACTTGGCTCTTAGTAGGTAGTACCATAGGATAGTATAGTTCATTGTTATTATTGTTTAGCCTCTGATCAGACCTGATCAAGCAAACCAATAATCAAAAGAGTTCCAGCCATGGCATTTCTGTCTTTTTATTTATTTATTTATTTATTTATTGTACATCACGAAATATATTAGCCATTGTCAGTGAAACAGTAGGATATGATTCAAAGATTTGTCTGCTATTTCGCACAGGTTAAAAACAACCATGTTGATTGATACTGTCTATAATTGGCTTAATAACGAGCTGAATGTTGTAAGCAGTTGTAACATTAGGGAAATAATGAGCAGTTTGCTTACTTAGAATACTGGGTTCCCTTCCTTTGGCAGGAAATCCTACTTGCATTGGACCTAGTCCCTATTCAAGGAAAGATCTGTCTCTCATCAGCTATGGAAATATAGCAAAGATTATAGATATTGATAAGAACCAGCCCCTTATCGCAAACAGCACACGACCACTTCATTCACAGTATATCCTCCCTCCAAATCACAAACCCCAACATTCACCACTTCACACTCCAACAGCATTTTCTATAACACACCTTAACAGTTGTTATCATCGAGAGCTTCTACATGGTTAGTGGAATTACAAGAAATAGCAGCCAAATTTATTCTGACTTAAGTCCTATCATCTTTTTTTAAAAAAAGAAGGAAGGGCAACATTTCAGACAATGTCAGGTCACTTTCAAGCGTAACTGGTAACATGTAACCCAGTATAACCTGTCACATGATTGGGTTGTTGGTGACTGAACTGATTTATTGGACATCTTGCAGGAGGAGAAACAAAACCCATCAAAAGACAGAGCAACTCAAGGGAGTCACCAACCATCCAATAATGTGTGATAGTGTGTGGTCTAGTGGTTAGGAAGGCTAGTCTGTCACAGCTGAGTGGACTGGAGAAATGTGCAATGAAGTGTTTTGCTCAAGAACACAATGCACCACCTGGTCCAGGAATTGAACTCATGATCTGTCAACCATGTGTGCAACATTCTAACCCTAAGACAACACACCAAATATATATAATATATATCTATCTATCTATCTATATATATTGCTTGACAATTGGTGTTGGTATCCCCATAACTGATGTCCCCATAACTGATGTCCCCATAACTGATGTCCCCATAACTTATGAAAGTTTGTGAATGAATATATATATATGTGTGTGTGTGTGTGGTATGAAGCATGCCACTTTGGGCAAGTGTCTTCTACTATAGCCTTGGGCCAACCAAAGCCTTGTGAGTAGATTTAGTAGACAGAAACTGAAAGAAGCCCATTGTATACACACACACACACACACACACACACACACACACACATATATTTTATCTATGTGTATGTCTTTATATCTGTTCCCCCCTCACTGCTTGACAATCAGTGTCAATGTGCTTATGTCCCCATAACTTAACAGTTCGGCAAACAAGACTGATAGAATAAGTACCAGGCTTAAAAAATAAGTCCTAGGGTTAGAATTTCTCTTACGATACAGTTACTAGAACAGGGCTTGCCTGGAGCTAAATAATAAAACACCTTCCTCCATAGTATTACTGGTTCATCTCAGGTAAACCCTACGCAAAAAAAAACAAAAAACGATGTCTGGGCTTAATGTTATGTTACACTTATGTAAAAATCTTGAACATAGGTAGACAATTAAGGACATTCAACAGCAATCAACTTTGTCTCTAATGTACTTCAGTTCCCCACTTGTGTGCTGATAACAATGGCAGTTAACCTTTTGCCTGTCTGAACAACCCCAGACAGATAAAATTTAGTAACAACAGTTAAGTATAGAAAGGGTTATACAGAGTGCAAGACTAAGTGCCCCTGTCACATGGATGACTGATAAGATAAAAGGATCAGGAGAGTTTTGTATTTAAGAGAATGTAGAGGATAAAGGTTGAATGGATTAAGTTTTAATTGAACCTGTAAATTTTTAGTCTTTAAGTGGTAGTCTAAAACAGTCATACGATAGTTGAAGTGGTGATAGCTGGTACCTATTTCTTTACTACCCACAAGGGGCTAAACACAGAGGGGACAAACAAGGACAGACAAGCGGATTAAGTCGATTATATCGGCCCCAGTGCGTAACTGGTACTTAATTTATCGACCCCGAAAGGATGAAAGGCAAAGTCGACCTCGGCGGAATTTGAACTCAGAACATAATGACAAACGAAATACCTATTTCTTTACTACCTACAAGGGGCTAAACACAGAGAGGACAAACAAGGACAGACAAGCGGATTAAGTCGATTATATCGACCCCAGTGCTTAACTGGTACTTAATTTATCGACCCCGAAAGGATGAAACATTAAAGTCGACCTCGGTGGAATTTGAACTCAGAACATAACGGCAGGCGAAATATGGCTACACATTTCGCCCGGCGTGCTAACGTTTCTGCCAGCTTGTACCTGTATGATGGTAGTGCTGTGTTGTTACCTATAGTGGTGTGGTAGTGATGTGGGTGCCTCTAATAGTGTCTTAAGGGATGTGTGGATGCTTGTGGTATCTATAAAGGCTGTGTTGGTGCTTGTTGGGGTAGTGCTGTTTGTAAAGATGTATGAGCGGGTACCGAAAAGTTCTTGACTTTAAGGGTGTCAGAAAAGACCTGGTTGGGGGCCCAGCATTCCAAGTTCTTTTACAGCGCTTAGAAAAACTGAAGGGCTACTTCAATAAGTGTGTGAGTCTGAGAGGGGAATATGTTGAATGAAATCATAATTGATTAATCCCCTTGTATTTTCTTTTACCCAAAGCCAAGAACTTTTCAGCACCCCCCTTGTATTGTTGCATCTACTGGTGCAGTGTTGATGCACTTTGTAGGGACGTGTTAGTGCTGTAGTAGTGTCTATAAAGGATGTATTGTTTCTTGTAGTGGTAATGTTGTCTGTAGAAATGTGTTGGTACTTGTAACACTGTGCTGATACATTTCTCCACTACCCACAAGGGGCTACACACAGAGGGGACAAACAAGGACAGACAAACGAATTAAGTCAATTACATTGACCCCAGTGCGTAACTGGTACTTAATTTATCAACCCTGAAAGGATGAAAGGCAAAGTCGACCTCGGCGGAATTTGAACTCAGAGCGTAATGGCAGATGAAATACGGCTACGGATTTTGCCCCGATAGCTATCTGTTGGAATGTACTAGTGCCCCTAGTGGTAGCTGTCTGTAGGGATTTGTCAGTGCCTTTCATAGTGTGGTAGTAGGTTATCTGTAGTAGGAATGTATTGGTGCCTCTAGTGGTGTGATGATAGCTGTCTGTGGCAATGTGCTATTTGTAGGGATCTGTTGGTGCTCGTATGTTGTTATTTAAATGCAGGCCAATGATCAAATGATCAAAAGTGCTCCAGCTAACGAGGATTGTGTTGTATAGCGCACAGCAGCCATGTCCTTCTCTTACAGATATTTTCACCTGATCTTTGGCTCAATGATTTCTGGTCAAAATATCTCAAAATTTTACCCTTTTTACCTCCTTTTCCCCAGTCTAGAGGTACCTGCAGAAGTGTCATGGGCACTTTCCTAACCCACTCATTAAAGAAACGAAAGAAAAAGAAAGAATTAAGTGTACAGTGCAAATAACGAAGCAAGGAAGTAGTCTCAACGGGTTTGAAGTCAAACATTTTTCACCTGGTCATTTTATACAACGTCTACTTAATCATTTTACTTCTGCTGTGTGTGTGTGTGTGTGTGTGTAAGTGTGTGTGTGCATGACCAAATATGGGTTTGTATATGTATGTGTGTGTGTGTGTTAAACACTGACATACATATGTATGAAATAAAAATTTATCTTAGAAATATTTTAAATATTTTAAAGACAAAAATGAAAAATTCCAGGCATTTCTAACCGGTTAGAAAATGGACAGACTTATGTTGTAGTTGTTGTTAGTTGATTGTGACTTAGGTAATGATGGTGGTGGCAGTGGTGGTGGTAGTAGTAGTATTAGTAGTAGTAGTAGTAGTAGTAGTAGTAGTAGTAGTAGTAGTAGAAGCAGCAGCAGCAGCAGTAGTAGTAGTAGTAGTAGAAGCAGCAGTAGTAGTAGTATTCAAGGTGGTGCTGGTTTTGTTGATGGTTGAATGTGGTTTAGGTAGTTAATAGTAATGTTGTTCAGAATGGTAGCTTCATTGTTTATAGTAATCATTGTAGTGGTAGTAGTAGTAGTGGTGGTTTTGAGGATTGTGCTTTTGTTGTAGTTGATATTGTTTTTAGCCCTGGATGAACTTTGATCAAGCAAATCTATGATCAAAAGCATTCTGGGTAGTATTCACAGTTCTACATCAATAACTCACTTCCCCAGGCTGTTGGGAAAAAGTAACGGATCATCTAGCAAAATGTAATCTGTGATAGGCTAGCATCTTTTCCAAGGCTGTTGCGTTTCTCATCAATTTAAACCAGTCATTCTCAACCATTTTTTACCTATGGACCCCTTTGATTCCTATTTTACTTGGGTGGACCATCATAGCTTTTTGATGTTAAAAGAAATCTTATTATATTTTTATAATTAAATATTAGAAGAAATTGTATTTAAAAATTAAAATATTTTGTGTATTGTAGAAGTGTAACCAATCTATTGCACATAAATTTTAACAACACAATCTTACATGACCCCCCCCCCAAGAGTCATATGGACACCAGTTGAGGACCACCGATCTAAACATGTGAAACCAGAGCGGAGCGATAATGTAATGTAGTGTTGAACTGTGTTGTTGTTGTTGTTTAAGCCCCGTAGTATAGTGTGATGTGAAGTGGTGTTGTGTGGAGATAGTGTAGTGCAGTTTGATGTACTATGGTGTAATGCAGTACAATGTAGTGTATAAGACTTAAAGAAATTTTACCATTTTGGCTACTTGCCAAAGAAGACATTGGAACTTGGTACATTCTTAGTGCTTACCAGCTCCTGTCGGACCATTCAGTCCATGCAAATATGGAAAGCAGACGTTAAAGGTGGTGGTGGTGATGATGATAATGATGGTGATGATGATAGTGATGATGATGGTGATGGTGATGATGATGATGATTTCATTGTCAGCGAAGTGATGAGAAATGGGAGAGAGAAATCCATTCAAAAGACCCCCACCCCACCTTACAGTAGTTACCCTTTCGTTACCAACCCGGCTGAAACCGGCCCTGGCTTTGAGTACAAATATCTTGTTTTCAAAAGTTCTGAATTAAAATCTTCCCCCAAGCCTTAGTCACAATTTATGTTCCTAACACTAGCTTAATGATAACTAAGTTATTTTACTAAATTCTTTGTTATATTTAAAGTAATTGAAAGAAACACAGAGCATCTCAAAATAAATACGGTAACAAAAGGGTTAACGTTCTGATTTCAGATCTTTGTGGAGGTGTTGATAAAGTATATAGCAATCATGCATTGGGGGGCAGTTTTAATCCTTTAGCATTCAAACTGGCCATAATATCTGGCTCAAATATTCAACATGTTTTATGTTCAAGCCAGCCAGATCTGGGCTCATACCTTACCTTATAATGTCATTCTAAAACTAAACAATGACATCGGCGCAGGAGTGGCTGTGTGGTAAGTAGCTTGCTAACCAACCACATGGTTCTGGGTTCAGTCCCACTGCGTGGCATCTGCTATAGCCCCGGGCCGACCAATGCCTTGTGAGTGGATTTGGTAGACGGAAACTGAAAGAGGCCCGTCGTATATATATATTATATATATATATATATATATCTATATTATATATATATGTGTGTATGTGTGTGTGTGTGTGTTTGTGTGAGTGTGTTTGTCCCCCTAGCATTGCTTGACAACCAATACTGGTGTGTTTACGTCCCCGTCACTTAGCGGTTTGGCAAAAGAGACCGATAGAATAAGTACTGGGCTTACAAAAGAATAAGTCCCGGGGTCGATTTGCTCGACTAAAGGCGGTGCTCCAGCATGGCCGCAGTCAAATGACTGAAACAAGTAAAAGAGTAAAAAGAGTAAGAGTATCATCGAAGTCTCAAAGTTATGAGAAAATGCAAGATTAATTCAGAACAAATATGAATAAATAAGCTTAATATTTGACAGAGTAATCTGAATGGCAAAGGGTGAATAAACCGTAGCTCAGTGGCAAAGAAAGCTGTATATTCCTACTTGAAGTGAATGTCAGTTATCTGTACTGCAACACTGAAACTTGTAGTTTGACATTCCAGGATTTCCATTTAAATACTTTTGACCACTTCCTTCCATAACAGCTTAGTTCTTCTGTCCTGGCACCAATGGGAAGTCAGCAATGTTACTACACTGGTATTTCTCATTTTCTGCTGTTGCTTCTGTAGCAGTTGTTGTTGTTGTTGCTATTGTTGTTGTCACCCGTGATGAGAGTGATGATGATGATGGTGTCAATTACAGTGGTAATTGTAGTTGAGTGTGTAATGTGTCTGCATACATATATGTATATATAAATGTGTCTCCGTTTTTTCCCCATGTTTTTACCTCTCAACCCTTTCTGTCTAAGAACATAGGCTCGAAGCATCATGGACTTTTCCATTCTTCCTGAGGGTCAAACTTATACCTCTGCTTGTTGTTCCCTCTCCTGTCTTCGTCTTTTGTTTTCTGTAAATTTGAACTATATATATACACACACACACACACACACATGCATATATAGCGTTAGGAAGGGCATCCAGCTGTAGAAACTCTGCCAGATCAAGACTGGAGCCTGGTGCAGTCATCTGGTTCGCCAGCCCTCAGTCATTCGTCCAACCCATGCTAGCATGGAAAGCAGACGTTAAATGACGATGATGATGATATATATATATATATAACGTATGTATGTATATATACAAGGATATTACCTGTTTTTACTTGGTATAGTGTAAATTAGAACTGAAATGAATTTAGATAATACAAAACCTCACAGTGGATGAGATAGGAAGTTAAACACATTCTTCTTATGCTACTGATGTGCAGAGAAGGAGCATTTCCTGTTAAACCATTTTCATGGTTTGACAACTTAGGACCTTTACAATGACAAGACTCCATGCTAGTGAAAGCCCATCATACCCATGCAGGCACAGAAAAGAGATTATGAAATTTAAATGTTGATGACGATGATGATGATGATGATGATGATATTCCTATATATAACACATATTGTTAAATACCTGAATATACTCAAAACCACATAATCTATATGTACATATATTACAACAGGTATCTGTATATTACATACAAAATCATGAATGAGAGGAGATAGCTCTTATAATTGATTTCAAGTAATACAGTGCTACGCCTTTGTCTTGAGAGAATACAAACAGAACAGAACATGTGTAATACTTAAAAATGGTTGTAATATATGCATAGCCAGAATATCTTTCAGAGATTAAATGTAAATGAATTAAGATGAAAGCTGTTCTACTTCAATAAATTAAATCCTATATACAATGGTATATATTGATATGTTAATGCTATGGTAGTACTTGATATCATTCAGATAGAGCTAAGAGTGTGCATGTACAGACATGTATGTATGTATGTATGCAACCGCGTGATCGGGTATTCAGTCCGATTATTTCTACGTCCCCGTGCATGATACAGCCTTAAGACATTTATTGGATGGCCGTTGACTCTCAAGCGTTCCTTCGCCCTTTGACGGGTTTTGTTTTTCATCCCGCAGGGTGTCCAATAAACACCCTCCTCACCAAACAAGCTTAGTGGGGTTGCCAGTTTAGTCGCCGATGACCCGACCATGCAACAGGTTGTACTGGGTTACATGTTACCGGTAGCACTCGAAAATTACCTTTGTTAGGGCATCCTTCTATGAGAAGGTAACTCAGGTAACTGGGATAACTCCGACATAAAACCTGTGGCTCAGTGGTTACCGATGATGTTGACTTGTTCTTCTTTTCGGATTATGGCTGCTGTTGCTTAGTGAGTGGGATTGACTCAGTGCACAGCCTTTCCTCACTTTAAAAGAAATCTTCTTGCACAGGCATTGCACAATAACAACATTGATTAAGCTTCATGCAATGGCTATACTCGATAACGAGGGGGCAGCCACCATGCATTTATGTATGTATGTATGTATGTATGCATGTATGTATGTATGTATGCATGCATACATACATTTTTTGCTGTACATGCACACTGATGTTGCACATCCAATGGAGAATACTGTTTTCATTTGTCTTCCATCTACGCATGTCCTCCGCATTCAGAGCCCATGTCTCACTGCCATGGAGAATATCCGTTCATACACAAGCATCATACAATCTACCTTTTACTCTGTGAGAGAATCCCTTTGTTACCAACTGGGGTAGTAGCTCTCTGAACTTCCTCCATCCTATTCCTATTCTAGAAATAATACTTTCATAACATCCTCCCCCATTGCTAATTTGGTTACCAAAGTAACAGAAACTATCTACAACCTCAAGAGAGTCTCCTGTGCATTTCAGAGAGTCTAATTCTCATGTGCTTTGGTGCTTATTGTTCCTGCACATCTGCTACATATGAAGACAACTTAATCTCTTACGCTACCTGTGATTCCACTGCACCAATTATGTGCCCATAGCTTACACAGGGTGCGGTGAATGGAATTACTTCAAACTCCTTTCCTGCATATTGAGCAGAACCACTTACCTGACTGAAAGAGAGTCTCATCTACTTTCTTGCTAACAACAGCTTTAGTTTTTGCTAGGTTAACATTAAGGTCCTTTGATTCCAGGTTTTGCTTCCATACCTGGTATTTCTTCTCCAATTCTTCTACATATTCTGCAATAAGAGGGAGGTCGTCCAGTTTTGAAAACCTCTGTTATGGCCTAGAGGGCTATGGTGAATAAGAGTGTACAGAAAACTGAACCCTGGTGAACCTCATATGCATGTATGTATGTGTGTGTGGTGTGTGTGTGTGTATATATATATATATGAGTTCAGCATATATATATAATATATATATATATATATATATTATATATATATATATATATATATATATATTATGAATATGGTACTTCGGTTGAGGCACCAGAATTTAATACAGTATTATCCATACAATTTAAAATAAGGTGATTAGAATCAAAATAAGCAACAAGGATATCCAGAGGTAATGCAGTACGATTGTTTCACGCAACTCCCTATATATATATATATATATATATATATTCAAAATGTGACCACGTGTGTATCGATGGCGATTTTTTTCCTCCATCTTCCCTTCCTTGAATCTTTCCTTTTCCTATGTTTCTGACGAAGAGCTCCGCTCGAAATGTTAAATCCCCCTTCTTTCTTTCCTTTCTTGAGCGACCAATAACTCTATACTTGTTCCACGTCCTCTTGTTGTTGTGCTTTTATGTTTGGATTAACTATATATATATATATATATATATATAGTCAAAAATTGTGAAGCATGACTGTCACCACTACTACATGAACCCGAAGATTGCAGAATTCAATGCATGAAAGTACTAGTTCAATCAGAATGAACATTTAACATTCTACTATTTCATTTTATTTTATTCAATTATAATATATTATCTTATAATATATCATTATAAGATTGTAAATAAAACGTGAAAATCAGACAATGTTGGAATTCCTTTTATTATTATTATATATATATATATATAGTAAACTCCCTATTATCTGATACTCAAATAACTAAAACTCTCAAGCAACTAACACCCAGGAAAAAAACTAAAGAAAATATTTGTTACTTAGAGTTAAGAGAATTTGGGTTAATCAATTAATTGTCATTAACAGAAAGAAAGTTTCTAATGCATCCAAAATGGATCGTTGCTTCTCAAAATAGAGTGTTTTACTTAACTTCATTTACAGTATCCTTATTTTATTAGGTTAATAAAGTTTGTTCTTTACTGAAATTATATTTTTTATATTTTTTTTCCTATTTCTATCATTGCTAGAATATTCAGTATATTAACGACAATACTGATGTATTGATAGAATTTTAATGAGTTCTGTGAGGTGCTATGGTAATTTAAAAAGTAATGATCAGCTATCTGGGAAATTCAGTTATCTGGCAACCCTCCAGTCCTAGGAGGAAGCTTGCTGCATGCATCACACACACACACACACACACACACACACAATGCTTTATGTTATTGATATTATTGATAAGTTAATGTCATGATAGTGCTTGATAATGGTTGAGACAGAGATAAGTGTGTATATATATATATATGCGCATGTGTATGTGTATATACACACACATGTATATATGATGAGCTCTCCCATCAAACTTTGAGGTACAAGTAAGTATGTCAATCCACACACAAACAAAGTGGAGGCGCGTGGCTTAGTGGTTAGGGTGTTGAACTCATGATCGTAAGGTTGTGGTTTCGATTCCTGGACCGGTCAACCGGCCCTTATGAGCCTGGCATGGCTCGAAAAGGAACATTTATTTTTTTAACACACAAACGCACACATGATGCATTACATAATCCTCTTGATAACTTTGAAGGTATAGACATATATTGGAACACATTTACAATTGTAAAGTTTTTAACTAAATATAAACATATAAACATTCTACATAATTTTATATGTGGATATGTAGGATGCTAGTCTTCTTTAATTCTGTTCAAGAACTGTAAAATTCATCCCACGAAAACATCGTTTTCTTCGTCTGCTGCCAAGGCATTTTTTTCCAAATACGCCAGCTAAGCTTCATTGAACTGTCTAAAGTCGTAAAATACCCATTGTTTTTGTCCTGTTATTACTATTATTGTTTTTTGTATTTATATTCATGTGGCATCGTCCGTTTTTCTGTCCTTGTTTCGTATAAATTCGATTCTTTTTCCAAGAAATCTAATGCACGTAGCTTAGTTTTTCCTTGGGGCTGGCCGGATCAGAGCGATCTCAAGATTAATCAGCCGAAATTGCGAGGATGATCCGGTTCTTGACTGAAGATTGAAGGCTTTGAATGTCCCATCCGTGTTTTTTGTATGGTCTTCTAAATGTTTTACGTTCTTGTCCCAGTTTGTATTTTTCTACATATAATATATATATATGTATATTTGGTTTTGTCACATTTTCTGTATTTTTGTTAAATTTTCTGGTTGTTGTGTTTTTATAAAATTTCCCATATATATATATATATATATATATATATATATATATATATATATAATATATATATATATATATATGTCTGGCCATTGTGGTTTTTATGTTCCCCCATCTAAGCTATGGAAAAATAGATGTTAAACAAAGAATATATACTCACTCACACACACACACATGATAGGTTTCCATACAGTTTCTATTTTCCAAATTCCATTCATAAGGTTTTTATAGATCGGCCACTAGCAACAGCAGATGACCCTTGACCAAGATACAGACAGTGAAGTCAGACCCCCAAAACTACATATTTACAAAGCAAACTTCTTAATGACATTGTTATACCTAAAGCTTTTTACACACACACACACACATAGATGCATGTATGTGTGTGCGTATTATTGCCACAAAGGCAATTAAAGGAATCATTATTAACCATTAAACAAAAGAAAACATTATACTCCAGTTGAAACGGTACAGTATAGAAATGGTTAAGTGATGCGATATAATTGGTTTGTGTTTTCTTTTCTTCAATGACATTTATCTTTGTTGTTTTACACCCATTTATTTTCCCATGTTGGTATGGGTGCAACAGGTCCCGTTAACGAGGCTGGCTGTATGTAATTGCTGGAACAATTGTTTTTATAAGCTGGATGGTCTTCCTGTTGCTAAATCATTCAATCAACTGTAAAGAAGCCGGAACCAAAGAGGAAGCCTATTTATAAGTAGTTGCTCTACTTGCTAGCAACAGCAGCCAAGTCTCCCTCAAATAACATTTTATCATCTTAAAAAGTAGAAGGACAGGTTGGATAATAGAGGTCGACTTTGCCTTTCATCCTTTCGGGGTCGATAAATAAAGTACCAGTTTCGCACTGGGGTCGATGTAACCGACTTAATCCCTTTGTCCTTGTTTGTCCCCTCTATGTTTAGCCCCTTGTGGGCAGTAAAGAAATATATATATATATATTCGCCATGATGGATCGCTAGCCACTACACATTCTTTATCGTCTCTCCTTGTTTCTTTCTGTACTCCTTTCTGTGGAAGAGCATAGGCTCGAAACATTAAAGATTTTGTCACTTCCTGAGCGTTATACTAATATATCTGTTTGTTGTCTACACCACCTGTCTTCATCTTTTGTCTCTTTGTGAATTCTCCCCATATATATATATATATATATATATACCCAGGCCTATTACCCATTTTTTTTCAGAGTGGGTAGCTACAACAAGACACACACCAGGCATTCCTTTCATTTCCCAGCTCAAAGAGGCAAGCCCTGTTCTATGCTTGGGTCAAGGCATAGAACGCAACTCCCTATATCAACAGCGGGGCCCGACAGCATATGCTGGTTTACTTCTGCCGCATCATGCTGGTTCCATACCCCTTTGAGTAACATCAAATTCACTCATCTGTCCACAAACACTCTCCAAGCTTTCCTATCATTTATAAACTCTCTTGCTTCTCTCACTCCAACACCTCGAACCACCAAAGCTTTCCTTACTTCATCCATCTACACAAACTGAGGTCTGCCACTTACATTATGAAAAAAAAAACATTGGACCATGATATGACAAAGAAGTTTAGCTCAATATTCAACAACAATGGTGACAGAGAGAACAAGAAATGGTGATATTTTTGAAAGTCCAGCATTCAAAGTTCAAAAGGTCAACAGAACCTTTGAAAAGCTATGTTGTCTTCTAGACCCTAGAATTTTGAATTGCTCAACCTATGAATAATAGCAACCAAATCTTCATCAACTCACTCTTTATTGTATTAAAAAGAGGACAAATTAGATGATGTAGTCCTGAATGCATTATGTCTTTAACAAAAAGATGTAAGGATTACAGCTTGAATGCTTTTAATCAGGGTTGGTCTGGGGCTGAACAATAACAACTGTAACAACAATATCACGAATTTCAGATACCTTGTTTCTTTATTCAAGTGCCATTTTATTTTCTTCATTCTGTATATTATTGTTATATGAAATTGAATATACACTATTCCTTTGAGCATTTTGTAAAACTTTGCTTGAAGAAATATCCTTATTATATTTATAAAAAAATATTTATTTCATGGCTGTATGGATATAAAGTTTGCTTTGTTGCTATATGGATTAAAAATTAAAAATCGGAAGAGGATGTCGTGATAGTAATCATTGATTTCATCATCATCATCATCATCATTTAACGTCCGTTTTCCTTACTAGCATGGGTTGGACGGTTCAACTGGGGTCTGGGAAGCCAGAAGGCTGCGCCAGGCCCAGTCTGATCTGGCAGTGTTTCTACGGCTGGATGCCCTTCCTAACGCCAACCACTCCGAGAGTGTAGTGGGTGCTTTTTATGTGCCACCTGCACAGGTGCCAGGCGAGGCTGGCAAACGGCCACAATCGGATGGTGCCTTTTACGTGCCACCGGCACGGGCCAGACAAGGCTGGCAACGGCCACAATTGGATGGTGGTTTTTACGTGCCACCAGAACGGAGGCCAGTCGGGGCGGCGCTGGCAACAGCCACGTTCGGATGGTTCTCTTACGTGCCACCGGCACTGGTATCACAGCTACAATTTCCATTGATGTTTTTTTGTTTTTTATATCTGCTTTTTCATGCTAGTACCGCAAATCTTCCACATTCGGTATCAATATGTTAATACGATGTTGTGTCACAGATCTTCCACATTTAGCATTCATACCTCACTACTCTGAGGTGTTATACCTATTACACATGTTTCATTTAGTCTGCTTTTGCACTTACAAAGAAGCCCTTTGTTGCTACCGCAGGCAACATCTTTCAACACCTTCCACCCCTTCCCTATCCTAGCTACTATCCTTTCATTGCACTCCCCTCCACCATTAATTAAATCATTTAAACAACAGAAGCTATTTACTACATTTGGTAGCTCATGGATTTTATTTTATGGGTGTCCCTACCGTTAACTACTCTTATGCATTTAAACATCACATATGAAGTTCTAATTCTTTGTCATCTTTTGTGTAATGTTTGTGTGCCTTGAGTACACAGTATCAAGTTTTTAACTGCTCCCTTCCCAGATGGCAATGTGATTTCCTGCTCAGTTTTTAGTCTAGCACTTTGGTCTTTGTCATCTTGACCTTTAAACCTTGGACTCAGGGTTTCCAGAAATATATAACCCCAGTCACTATACTTTTATTAACTTGAACAACCCTGTCTATATTTCTTTATAACATTGTTGTCTAATGTATTAAGGTGACGAGCTGGCAGAATCGTTAGCACACCGGGCGAAATGCTTAGCGGTATTTTGTCTGCCGTTACGTTCTGAGTTCAAATTCCGCCGAGGTCGACTTTGCCTTTCATCCTTTCGGGATCCATTAAATAAGTACCAGTTATGCACTGGGGTCGATATAAGTCGACTTAATCCTTTTGTCTGTCCTTGTTTGTCCCCTCTATGTTTAGCCCCTTGTGGGCAGTAAAGAAATAAGAACCATTAGCATGCTGGGCAAAATGCTTAGCGGCATTTCATCTTATCTTTATGTTCTGAGTTCAAATTCCACCAAGGTTGATTTTGCCTTTCATCCTTTCAGGTTTGAAAAAATTAGAAATTGATCATCCACCTGGAATGCTTTTGATCAAAGCTCTGCTGGACCAAAACTGAGTTGGGAGCTAAACAGCAATAGTAGCAAAAATACTGGTTTTCAAAGCTCAATCGTGTCAGTGTTCATTGATATAAATTGATCCTGTATTGGCTACGTTATCGATGTTCAATTGATCATTCTTCTGTTTATTTTTTGCACAGATGTATTTTTATGTATACATTATTCATATGATACACAAAGAATAAATTTTAACTTGCCAACGCATATCCACATGGTCTCTCCCTCTCTCACTCATTCTCTTTTCCTTTCCTACTCTCTCTTTCACATGCACACACACTCTGTCTTTCTTTCACACACATACTCTCTTTCTCTCTCTCTCCTTTACTGTAGCAGCCAAGAATAAGCCAGCAAAGGAACCTCTTCCCATCAGTGTTAGAATAGACCTCAGCCGGATTTGAACTCAAAACATGAAGATAAAGGGCTGTAACTATGTACTGCTCAGCATTTTCTCTGACACTAACGATACTGTTGTCGACGTCATAAGAATTTATAAACTTTCGAGAGAATGATGTCAAATGATTTTTTTTTTTTGGAACAGTGGAGCTTGAAGTATACATAATTCAAAGTTCAAAAGGTCAACAGAACCTTTGAAAAGCTATGCTACCTTCTAGGCCCTAGGATTTTGAATTGCTCAACCTATGAAAAATAGCAACCAAATCTTCATCAACTCACTCTTTATTGTATTAAAAAGGGAAGGACAAATTAGCTGATGTAGTCCTGAATGTATTCATCACTGCACTGGATTCCATTGTCTGTTTTGATATGGTCTCTGCAGCTGGACGCCCTTCCTGATGCCAACCATCTTACAAAGTGCACCAGTGCTTTTTACATGGCACCAACATTGACATGGTCACCAAGTATCTATTTCTTTTACTGCCCACAAGGGGCTAAACACAGAGGGGACAAACAAGGACAGACACACGGATTAAGTTGATTACTTCGATCCCAGTGCGTAACTGGTACTTAATTTATCGACCCTGAAAGGATGAAAGGCAAAGTCGACCTCAGCGGAATTTGAACTCAGAACGTAGCGGCAGAGGGAATACCTATTTCTTTACTACCCACAAGGGGCTAAACACAGAGGGGACAAACAAGGACAGACACATGGATTAAGTCGATTACCTTGACCCCAGTGCGTAACTGGTACTTAATAATCGACCCCGAAAGGATGAAGGGCAAAGTCGACCTCAGCGGAATTTTAACTCAGAACATACAGACGAAATACCTATTTCTTTACTACCCACAAGGGGCTAAACACAGAGGGGACAAACAAGGACAGACACACGGATTAAGTCGATTACCTCGACTCCAGTGCGTAACTGGTACTTATTTTATCGACCCCGAAAGGATGAAAGGCAAAGTGAACCTCGGCAGAATTTGAACTTAGAACGTAGCGGCAGACAATATACTGTTAAACATTTCACCTGGTGTGCTAACGTTTCTGCCAGCTCGCCGCCTTGCAAGACAAAACCTCCTCAACTGGATGGAAGGAGTAGTATTGAGAACATGCAGCTTTGTGCTAATTGAGAGATAAAAGGTATAGAGGGAGAGAAATAGGTGTTTTGTTGTAGAGTAGATATATGGATACCTCAATTGGAAAAGAAACAAGAGTGGGTTAGAGAGTAAGATAAAGAGAGTGATAGTGAGAGAGATGGAGGTGAAGATGAAGATGTGTGAGGACATACCCTCAAGGAACACTGCGGGGGGGGGGGGGGGGTTGTGAGACTAGGTGAAGTGATACAGAGGTTTGGACCAGGTAAGTGGGCAGGATTGAGGTGAGTGTTGCAAATGATGAAGAGAAATATAGGGGAGGATCGGGGGGGGGAAGGGACGGGGCAGATTTGTGAGGGCATTGAGGGCGATAGCAGGTGAACCATGTATTAATGATGGAGAACAGTATGGGGACGGATGGGGGGGAGACAGGCACAAAAAGGTGATTGGTTGAGACAGTAGGCAGGGGAAGATAATAGGAAATAGGGGTGGTTTGGGGTCAGGAAGAAAGTTTCGGAAACATAAGAATATTTCTCTTTTTAAATCAGTTTAAAAACTACCCTTGGCGGACTTCAGACTTAGGAAGCACAAGTAGTTGGAATTTCTCCGTTTTGACGGTGATTTTTTTCCGATTTTTTTTTATTCACAGTGCCCTTGGAAATGCCCTGGATTATCTTTTTAGCAAAAAAAAAAAAAAATTTACGAAAAAATTACCCCCCCCCCCTGCACCGACCGATTTTGGTCCACTTTATGAGCACTACATACGATGATGGGGTGAGGGTACTACGAATACTATAAGAGAAACCCTTTTCTGTAAAAGAAAAAAAAAGTAAATATTTTCAGACGAAAAGGTATGTGATTAAAGGGAAATTTAGCTGTTGTTTCTAGCATATCCCATGACCACCTTCCTCGTTTCTTTCTCACTATGACAGGTTTTGATATTTTTCAATATTTCTCCCCATTAATAGCATAAACTCATTGAGCCTATTAAAAAATTTTGTTTGAAAATTTATGATTTTTATCAACCCTAAACCTTACTGATCATAGTATATGCTAGAAACAACAGCCAGATCTCTCTTAAATCATACACCTTTTCGTTTGAATTTTTTTTTTTTTTTTACCGAAAAGTCTTCAATGGTTTTTAAGTGCGTAGTGGCCACAAAAATTACCAAAAATCTATCCGGAGAGGGAAAAAATGGATTTAAAAAAAAAAAAAATCATCGCAGATTTTTCTCTTTTTGCTAAAAAGATAGTCCAGAGCATTTCCAAGGGCACCGTGAAACAAAAGAAAAACAAAAAAAAAAGAAAAAGATCTCAAAAATCCCCGTCAAAACGGAAAAATTCTAACTTGTTGATGCTCCGTAAGTCCGACGTCCACCCTACCCTTTTCTTTTCCTACGAAGTCTGGGAATTCGAAGAATTAAGGCGGCGAGCTGGCAGAACCGTTAGCACGCCGGGCGAAATGCTTAGCGGTATTTCGTCTGTCGTTACGTTCTGAGTTCAAATTCTGCCGAGGTCGACTTTGCCTTTCATCCTTTCGGGGTCGATAAATTAAGTACCAGTTACGCACTGGGGTCGATGTAATCGACTTAATACCTATGTCTGTCCTTGTTTGTCCCCTCTGTGTTTAGCCCCTTGTGGGTAATAAAGAAATAGAAATAGGTATTTCGTCTGGCCACTACGTTCTGAGTTCAAATTCCGCCGAGGTCGACTTTGCCTTTCATCTTTTCGGGGTCGATAAATTAAGTACCAGTTACGCACTGGGGTCGATATAATCGACTTAATCCGTTTGCCTGTCCGTGTTTTGTCCCCTCTATTCTTAGCCCCTTGTGGGTAATAAAGAAATAGGTATTTCGTCTGCCGCTACGTTCAGAGTTCAAATTCCGCCGAGGTCGACTTTGCCTTTCATCTTTTCGGGGTCGATAAATTAAGTACCAGTTACGCACTGGGGTCGATGTAATCGACTTAATCCATTCGTCTGTCCGTGTTTGTCCCCTCTATGTTTAGCTCCTTGTGGGTAGTAAAGAAAAAGGAATTTGAAGAAAAGCTGTTCCAAAACTACTCCCGCCCCTTTTCTGGCCCTTGTTCGAATTCAGACATGGTTGACTTCACTTTTTTGCATTTATATTCAAAAGAATTCGCGTTCGTTTTAATCGACTCTATGTCCTTGTGCTTATATATTTAGCAATCAATATCAAGTATTTGTTATGGGCTCTCTTTATCAATATGTCACTGTTGTTAATATTATTGCTGTGGTTACTATTATAACCCGGCTGTACTCATTTATCTTGCCTCTCTCACCATGACCAACACATTTTAACTTCGCGCTCCATTCATTCATTCATGCCCCAATACAAAGCAATCGTTTATTGTTCTCTGAAAAACTCGATCAGCTTTTATTTAGATTTTACTCGTGCGCAGGCGCGAGCGTGTGTGTGTGTGTATACGTACCTACGTATGCGTGTGTTTGCGTGGTGTGTTCCTGCAGCATGTGTGTGTGTGTGTGTGGTGTGTGTGTTTGCGTGTGTTTCTATGTTTCTGCCAGTAATCGATCGACCGTGCAAATGCTTTTACTCAATGCTGGAGTCTGATCGCTTTCAGCTTCGAACAATGTGAGAGAGAAAGAAAGAAAAGAGGAGGGAGTTTGTATGTATGTATATGATTGTGAGTGCGTGTAGGAAGAGGTACTCCTAGCGAACAGTGGTCCCGTTGCGCGCTCTCGCGTACTCGCGCATCCGCGCCAGCTAGTCGTGACTAGTCGATCCTTACTTTGTGTTTTTGTGTTATTTACTTTGCTTAAAAATTTATTTACTTTGTATTTTTGTGTTTTATTTACTTTGCTAGGTAGTCGTTGTAGGATCGACTAGTCACGACTAGCTAGCGCGACTGCGCGTAGTCGTTGTAGGATCGACTAGTCACGACTAGCTTGCGCGGATGCGCGACTGCGCGTGTGCGCACACTGGGACCACTGTTCGCTAGTAGTACCACTAAGTAAATAAATTTTTATAAACAAACTAAGGTTAAGGTTAGCGTTAGGGTTAAAAAGTCGTTTTAGGATCGACTACTTACGACTAGCTAGCACGGATGCGCGTGTGTGCGCGCATCGGGACCACTGTTCGCTAGTAAGTACCTGTAGGAGATAGTGTGTGCGCGTGTGTTGCTAACGCAAAATGTGGAAGCTATGTGTGAGAAAAGATATAAAAAGAAATAAGTCAGAGTGAGTCTAAAGGGTGAGTGTGAGTATGAGTGTGGCTGTGTGTGCGAGAAAGGCAGGTAAGATCATATGTAGCAAAGGGTATGTGTGTGTGCAATCGACAAATCATATGTAACAAAGAATATGTGTGTGTGCACAAATCATTTGTAACAAAGACGCGAGGATAAGTCGATATGTAACAAAGAGAAATGTGGAAGAAATGGAATCTTTATTATGATCAAAACGATCGTACATAGAAAGGGAACATTACAAGACGAACAAAAACAAACAAAATGTTATATGAATTCGAATGAGTTACCTGTAAAAAATTTTTCTTAGAAATATTTTATATAACGATTACGGAGATGTACTTGCATAGCAAGTGATTTGATCTGAGATCGTGTGCTGAAAACAAAGACAATTGCAGCGTGGAAGGTGTTTGTAAGCCATTTAAGAAACACACAAAAGCCCATTCGATTCACTTCAACATTTAAGTTTAATTTGTCAAAATATTTTCGTCGCTTTAAGACCCGCGACCTGTTATAACAATTAATGTTGTAACAATTCATTTTTTCCTTTAATTAGAACTTTTTTTATATATATAAATAAAACGAAAACAAAGAAAGAAAACGAATTAAAAATATGAAAGGGCGATCTTTCGTCTCTAGTGGACCTTTCCGTCGATTACACGACATACTGTCTGTCTCCACACACACACACACACACATGTACATCAATGCTTCCCATGCACGGTAACTTCAAAAGAACTTCCCTCGTCATACAATCGCTTTCTCTTAGTCTCTTTCACTCTCATTACTTCGAAAGTTCCCTCAAGCCCATATGTAAAAACAAAAAAAATGTTTTACGGAAATCGACGGAAAGGTCTACTAGAGACGAAAGATTGCCATGTGAAAGAAATGAGGTGTATGTAGGTGTAATTTGTATGTGAGAAGGAATAGGATTTTACAGAGAGAAAAACCGTATGTGGGCTGCAAAACAGTGCGATAAATAATGGTAAAGATGGAGCGAATGTGGCCTCTGTGTGTGTCTGTGTGAGTGTGTGTGTGGTGAGTTCGAGCATAACGGCTGGTAGTTGGAAACAAGAAAGGACAAGATAGAAAGCGTGGTAATGCAATCGCCCATTGGTTAAGCTAGACTGCGCCTACCAATGTTTTCTCGGTCGTACTACCACCGCTACTGCTACTGCTACTACAACTACAGTCGTGGTCGTCGTTGAGAACAAGCCATGTTGTGTGTTGATGCTGATACAAACAAGATAGAGGCATACATATGTTTATCTTAACATCATTTTGAACTGTAAGAAGCACGTCTCTTGATTCTTTTCTGGGTTTTTTTCTTTCGTTTTTATCTATCGTTTTCGTCCATTCATTGCATACTCACACAAATTTCTGCGCGCACAAATACTCAAACGTACACTGTCTCTCTTATTTGTTATATGATTGATTGATTCTAGTTTCAGCTCATGAGCTGTGGCCATGCTGGGGCACCAGAGGTAGGGGTCCACCAAGGTTCAGTCCTCAGTCCCCTCCTATTTATCATAGTCCTCCAGGCAATAACAGAGGAATTCAAGACAGGATATCCCTGGGATATATATATATATATATTATTTTTTTTTTGCCTCGTCGGGAAACGAACCCATCTGTCTAGCCCACCTTCTTTTACGTTTCCCGCTGCTGTTGCTCCTGTCTCTAAATTACTGCTGCTGCACGCAATCGTTGCTGCTGCAGATGGTGGAAGGGAAAAATGCTATCCGAAATCGTAGATAGCGAGGAAACAATAACAAACAATAGTAGCAGCAGTAGTTTGTCCATCACTATTATCACCATCATCACCAGAAACACAAACTAACAGACTCCTTAGGAACTCGGAGAGATCAAAGAGGTTAAGGTAATCTTTTTACTCTTAAAATCCGTCTCACGAGTCGTGCGTAATCTCTAATCGTCGGGCTTTTCGGAACAGCTATCATTACCTCACGGAGAAAGTAAAGGAGAAGCAATTTGGTGATCGTTTCCTTCTGTGAAAGAATTTTGTGTCGTTCTAAATATTTAAATTTGTTTGTTTTTTTCCATAACATTTTTGCCCCGCCCCCACCCAATTCCATATCATTTTAGTATATTACTCTTGTCTCGCGAAACGGATGTAATAATATTTTACGCGCCACGTATTGTTTATTTTAAGCTGTCTATAATGCAATCTTTGAGTTTGTGTTTCCGATCGTCAGTTCCGCGGCAGTACTATCATTGTTTTTTATTGAAGTGTAATTAAAAAGTTTAGCCCCCCCTCCTTTTTTTTCCCCCTTCTTCTTAAGGATTTCATATTGCTTGTCTTGTGGTGCTTTACGATAGCGAAGTCGAAACTGATGATGTTGATAATGTTTGTAGATGATGACATAACCTCAGTCAAACAGTCTGTCTAAGTCAATCTATACAAGACAGCTCTCACACACTCAAACACACACTCTCTCCCAGTTTCATCCAATCGCCCCCCATTCTTACTTTCTCCCTCTCGTTCGCTTCTATCGTCTTCGATACCTCTTTTTTTTTTCTCGTTGTGAATTCTTCAGTGCGAAAAAAGGCCAGCAAACCAGCTTTGTTAGTTTGAGAAGTGAAGAAAAACAACACACATGCACACACACACACGCACTCACATACACACAAACCGTTTGTTGCAGCCATTCAGTTGAGGAATTGTTCAGACAGATGTTACCACCACAACAACAAACAGTTGACTTGCTAAACAGTTAGCAGGGTAAGTTTTTTTGATTCCCCTCACTAAACATTTTTACTATAATGATCTCCACAAATAAACCGTCCAACACACCCTTTCATTTCTCCCCCATTCACCATCGTCAGATTATATTTTCCGATATCTTAACAGAAAAGACAAATTCTGTGGTGGTAGACTCTGTCTCTTGTCTATATATTTCTATATAGTCGTGGTCGACTTTGCCTTTCATCCTTTCGGGGTCGATAAATTAAGTACCAGTTACGCACTGGGGTCGATATAATCGACTTAATCCATTTGTCTGTCCTCGTTTGTCCCCTCTGCGTTTAGCCCCTTGTGGGTAGTAAAGAAATATATATATTTCTATGAATAAATAGAAAAATAGGTTCACAGGCGTTCAAACAGATAAACAAACCTCTCCGTGCTAATTTCTCTCTATTTCTCCCCTATATATATATATATATATACATCATTACTGTTTTCTCTTTCCCATGTTTTGCTGGTGTCTCGTACACTCATCCTTTCTCTTCAGATGTTCTCTTTGTCTCTATTTTTTCTCTTCTTTCTTCTCATAACTATTTACATATTGTATATTACAACTCTCACAATTCCCATCACTCTGTCTGCTATCCGTTCTCTCTTTCCTTTCTGCTCTCCATTCTACGACGGCTACACTTGTACCATACGGACGAGTCGACATCTGTTCCCTTTTCATCCCTTCTCTATCTCATTGGTTATCAATCCCCTTTTTTTGTAATAATCTTCCACGCTTCTTTTCTCTCTCTCTCTCAACCTTTTGTAATTCTCTACTTCTGATTATATATATATATATATATATTATATATATATATATATATATATATAATATATATATATATATATTATATATATATATATACATATATGTGTGTGTGTGTATGTATGTATGGAGCGAGAGAGATTACGCAAGTGCGTTCCTACCATGACCTCTGTAACGTATTTGTAGAAAAATTCATTTAAAACATACCCATTTTTCTAAGAGATATGAGGAAACAAAGTCGGTGTGACACACACACACACACTTGTTGTTATGCCTATGTGTGTGCGTGGAAACACACACAACACACACACAAAGACTGTATGTGTATAATCTTCAGCCCTTTCACATCATCCACTCTTTTTTATCTCTTTCATCTACCCTTTTCGGCGCCCTTTCTTTTGCAGTTTGCCTAGGTTAAACACACAAATCAGCCGACTACCTACCCTCATTTTCATTGTATGTACCTAGCGCACCTGTCTCCGTGTTTTGAGGTGACGAAACCATTAACTCCATCGTTCTTCACATATTTAAATATATATTATCCCATCCCGTTAGCTATAAACATGTATCTTATATTTTTCTGTTGTCTACCTTTTCTTTTTCCGTCTCCCTTCCTTAATACATCCTTTATAGGTATTTCATATGCATATATCCATACAACTAGAAGCTTTAAATAAAACACTGTGTGTGTGTGTGTGTATCGTTTGTAGAAAACAAATCCGAAAAAACAACCTCTAAGATGTAAAGCAGTATATATATATATATGCTGCTCTAAAAGTGGGGAAGGCCGGTTTATGAGATTACCTTAGATTTCCGATCCCTAAAGGGTTTAGTTTTATAGTGTATCGTCAGATCTGATGATACGCCATAAAGCTAAACCCTTAAGGGACAGGAAACTTAAGGTAACATCATAAACTGGCCTTCCAAATTTTATATATATATATAATATATATATATATAATATATATATATATATGGCTTAGATTTTCCCTTTGGGGCTGGCCAGATCGGAGCAATCTCAAGATTAATCAGCCGAAATTGCGAAGATGATCCGGTTCTTGACTGAAGATTGAAGGCTTCGAATGTCTCGTCCCGTCCGTGTTTTTTGTATCGTCTTCTAAATGTTTTACGTTCTTGTCCCAGTTTGTATTTTTTTACATTTACACACACATATATATATATATGCACACATACGTATAATTGAGTGTGTGTGTGTGTGTGTGTGTGTGTGCTGTTTCATTCATGCTTACTCCACCACCCCGTCTCTCCTCCCCTCTGTAAAACCTGTCCACGTTTTCAACTCACACGTGTTCACATGTAAAGCGTAAGTAATCAACTTACAGCAGATCACCTCTATATCTACTTTTCTATTTGTTGACCACTGTAACATGTTCACTCTTCCACAACACACACATACTCTCTCCCTCTATAAATGTATATATGTATAGATAGATACACATACGTGTATTTGCGTGTGTGTCTGTACACACGTGTCTATTAGCAACCCATTCGAATGCATTCATAGATATTAGATATACCGAAAGAGCGAAGATAAAGAATACGCACACCACCCGTTTTCGGCGTTTAGGGTTGCGCCGAAAACGGGTGGTGTGCTTATCCTTTGTCCCCCACGTACCGAAAGTACCAACTTGGATACACATATAAGGGGGTGGGACAGAATGAGTAAGTTTTACTGCATTTTTGCCTTTCAGAAAAAAACACGGATCATTTTTTTCTAGTGTTCGTTACCTTGCAAAAGCAATATCTGCTATGAAAATGACCTTCCCTTAATGCATTAATTAAAAACACGATAACATACTCAGAAAACTATTTCAGAAAATTCTCACCTTTCTCTTTGAGCATATAAAGACAAATTTACCTGGGCCCAAATGAGTAGGACAAAATAAGGTAAATTCGCTGCTTTAATTCTTTAGAATTACATTCGAAAACAAACTCATACACATCAATATTCATTCTTAGGCATCAGAAAAATTAGAAAACACAATAAGAATTTAAAATGTCTTAGTCAAATGAAAGAGGATCGTGGAAAAATGGCACACGGTAGGAAATTAACGAACTTCGACTAGGGCTAAAAATTCAAACATTAAATATATAGTTTCTTCATGATCAGCTGGAGTGGTGCTCTTCCTGGTATATTTAGGCACCATGCAATTACAGTGAAGAAATTATTGAAATTAGTTATTATTCATTCTGTACCGATTTAGATATCATTATGTGAAAACTGAAAATTAGACATTAATGTGCGGGAAAAATTGACTTGGAATCCAACAAAGAAAAAAAAAATATTGATTGTTAATCATCAAAAATTATCCAGATTTTTTTTTTTATTAAGAAGCTCAATTAAAACGGGGGTCGAAGTTGAGGAAACATTTCTTGAAAAAAAAAAAAGCACCTGTCGCCTATGTTTCAAACTCTCTGAACTTAAAGATGAACAACTGGGCTGACCAATGTTTGCCCCTTAAAGATACTCTCTGTGGAGTGGTTGGTGTAACTAAGCCAAAACAGACTGGAGCTTGGGGGCAGTTCTCCATCTTATTCCAGTCGAACCGATGCCAGCATGAAAACTTACGCTAAATGATGATAATGATGACATACATGCGTGTATGTATGTATGTATGTATGTATATATGTGTGTGTGTATGCAAAAATTTAGATTCAAATGAATATATGTATATATATATATGTGTGTGTGTATATATATATGTGTATATTATATATATATATATAATGTGTGTGTGTGTGTGTGTATATATATGTATATATGTATATATTTATATACACTCACATAGATATATATACAGATTACATACACACCCACCCATATGCACACATGTGTGTATACACACAGATAAACACACACACATTTAATGCTTCTCTATCCAACCTTTCGCATTTTTCTCTCTGTCTCACTCTATTTAATCTTTTATTTATTTTTATTTCTTGTCTCAAACGAACATTCCCCAATGCTTATATAATCGCTTAATTCTATAAATTAGTTGATTTTTTTTACCCCAATTTTTGCTGATCATTAAATAACCATGTTTTGCCACTAACCCATCCTATACCGTCTGTCCGTTGTTGAGTGTAAGTGCACCAGCCTTCTGGTCCATATATGTATCACATTTTGATGTTATTTACAGACACGGATATACGCGCGCTTCCACTCATACATACATACATACATACACAGTTCGACATATTCGGGGAGGGTTGTAGTTTGTCTTTTGAATATGTACAATCGATTTATAGATGTGTCGATATCTGTATGGGGCACAAATATCATGGTCTCTATGTATGTGTGTATATTATATTTGCGTGTGTCTTGTATGTGGTGGTTCCTTCCATTGTACAGATTACATAAACTGACACATATGCGTGTGTGTATGTATGTATATATATATTATATATATATATATGCTACTACTACTACTACTAATATAGGATGGAGTTTTTTTTTACAGAAAAATAAAATTTTCATCAAAAAAGTGGCTGCATGTTAAAATACCTTTAAAGGTTAAAATTATAAACAAGATCAAAAGAAAATTATTTCTATGCCAATATGCTAATAACAGAATTATATATAAGTTGTATATGTATACTCTTTTACTTGTTTCAGTCAGTTGACTGCGGCCATGCTGGAGCACCGCCTTTAATCGAGCAAATCGACCCCGGAACTTATTCTTTTTGTAAGCCCAGTACTTATTCTATCGGTCTCTTTTGCCGAACCGCTAAGTAACAGGGACATAAACACACCAGCATCGGTTGTCAAGCAACGCTAGAGAGACAAACACAGACACACAAACACACACACATACATATACATATATATACATATATACGACTGGCTTCTTTCAGTTTCCGTCTACCAAATCCACTCACAAGGCTTTGGTCGGCCCGAGGCTATAGCAGAAGACACTCGCCCAAGGTGCCACGCGGTGGGACTGAACCCGGAACCATGTGGGTGGTAGACAAGCTACTTACCACACAGCCACTCCTGCGCCTATGTATGTATATATTATATATATATATATATATATATACATACATACATACATAGACACATGCGCCCGCGTGTATGTATATATATATATATATATAGATATATATATATATATATATGTGTGTGTGTGTGTGTGTGTTGTTTAAGATAAAATGTCCAGTTCCTTGGTTTTGTGTTTATATTTTTCGTTTCTCATTGTGTTCGACGTATTTTTGGTGTCCTGTACCCATATATGCGTGTATATATACATGTAGAGGTAGGTACGTACATATATGTATGTATATATGCATGTTTTATTTATTAATTTATTATATATATATATATATATATATTATATATATATATATATATCAATATATAATAATTCGTTGCTATTATGCAAAAGTATCGTAAGTCCAAAACGGTGCTTTTTTTCAGAAAAATTAGTTTCACCATTCCATAGCAAAAACTGTGTACTACACATTGACGATATCTTGGCATCTGAAAACAGCTGGACATACGATAGTTTGACCAAAAGACCCGGCTATTGCAAGCAAAAATAAATATTGAAAAAAATCGCATTTGGCCAAATTTGGACATACTATAGTTCAAGATATATACTCATACAAGAATTTTCGCATTTCGCTAGCATCGTTCCGTTTTTTCGCACAATTCCTCAACACGCTAAAGTGTATGATAATGGCTTAAGCACAGAATTTTTTTAGCTTTCAAATCCTCTTTCATTCTGTGCCTCTCTCATCTATCCATGTCTTTATTTTTCTGTTTATTTGTGTCATCTTTTTAGTTTTTAATGTCTGCTTTGCTGGTTGTGTGTGTGTGTGTGTTCCAGTCGGATGCCCTTCCTGACGCCAACCCATTTAGCCGTCACGCTGGGGGAATATAGTTGTACTTATTCTCAAAAAAACACGATACACAGGGGCCTCAATATATCTATCACATGCACGTGTATAACTCATACAGATGTAAACACAAACAAACAGACACACACACACATACACGATACAGTCTCGTGTTGGTACACGCGCACCTAATATTTAAAATGGGGGGGGGCAGAGGGGGGCGAAAGGATCTTGTTTCTGTTTTTTTACTCAAACATGGCACTGACTTTTAACATGTCTAACGAAAGCAGCAGCAATTGCACATTATACCAGACTCTATGTCTATCTACCATAATCTACCGTTGCCAGATGTTTTTTTTCTTTTTTGTATTCTATCCTCTCCCATTTAAACACATCTTTTTTCATTGGTGATTGAGGTCTTGTTATTAACAAACAGACTTATTTATTATAATCAACAGATGATGTTATTAGTGACTAAATATATGTTTGTTATATCTGTTGCCTTCCGAGTGAGAGCATCTTGCTATTGTTACGCCTACTGTCCTATACTAACTGACTGACTAGTCTGTTGTTATTTTGTTCTGTTGTCTCACACTGATTAAGAATATGATGTTGGCTATGTTCATCGAATAACTACATTGTTGTTACATCTTTTGTCTCCTTGAGAGGAAAATAGATAAATTTATCATGCCTGCCATCCTGTAATATGTAAATTGTTGATAGGTCAGTATCCTATAATGGCTAGGATGCTGCTATACCTATTGTCCTATAAGAATGGTTTTGTTATGCCTGTTATATAACCAAAATATGGTGTGGCTGTGTGGTAAGAACTTGGCTTCCCAGCCATATTGGTTCCGGGTTCGTTCCTACTGCACGGCGCGTTGGGCTAGTGCTTTCTACTATACCCCCCCCCACCGGCCGACCAAGGCCTTATGAATGGATTTGGTGGACGGAAACTGAAAGAAGCCCGTCGCGCACGCTGTCTGTCCACCACCGCTTGACAACCAGTGCTGGTTTGTTTACGTCACCGTAACGTAACAGCTCGGCAAAAAGCGAACGATAGAATAAGTACAAGGCTTAGAAAAAAGTACAGGGGTCGTTTTGTTGAAGAGAGTGCCCCAACATGATAAAAGAAAGATTATGCCATTTGTTATAGGATTACAAATATGATTTTATGTCTTGTCCCGCAGTCACTGAACCTGACGTTATATCTGTTCTAGATAGGACCTGAGTATATTTTCGTTTGCTCAATAGCAAAGGACTGAGTATATTATGTTTGCGTAGCTCACAAGTGTTAGGGACTAGGCGTATTGTTATGTCTGTTATCCCGTCCTAATGTATACCAAGTACCCTTTTGACCAGGCTCCCGTGGCTTTTATGGGTTTTTCCTCGAGTAACCCTTTCGAAGCGCCTCCCCCCTTTTGGGAGTTTTAATTGTTACTTATATTTCGCTGTTATCCTGCTTTTGTACACGGACCTTTTTTTCAAACGGACAAAACCTTTTGTAACTTTCGTCCTGTGTTTTACCCCTTTATGTTTTTTAATTGATTGTTGTTAGCCCTTGTGGCCAATAAACGAACGAATTATTATTATTATTGTGTTTATTATCCTAACGGACCGGACATATTGTTTAAATATCCTGCAGTAATGGATTGGGTATATTAATTAGCTGTTGTGATATCTATTGTTCCACAGTGGCTGAGTGTGTGTCGCATAATAGTAGTAACTAAGAATACTGTTGTTATGTCTATTAGCCGCAAGTAGCTGCGTATGGATATTGTTTGTTTATTATACCAAAGAAACCGAATTCTTCTCCATTCCCATGTTCATACAATCTGTTGTTTGCCCGCCAAGGTAAACTAAAACCGTAAGGAAAAGAAGGTGCGTTTGCCGAAGCGAGTGTGGATTGGTCGACTTGTAGACACATGCACACACTCTAGTTTCACGTGAGACCACACCTACTCGTGGTGGTTCCCATCTGTGCGCTTGTAATGACCTTGGTGCTTTAGCTTGGAGAAAATTACAAGGTAAGAGTAACCGAAACGGTGATCAATAAACAGTGGATATAAGAGGGGGCGGGTTTAGCTGATTGGATACAAAGGTGGACGAAAGGTATATAGAGTTGGATTACCAGGTATTTTACGAAGTCTGTTGGTGGATGGAAATGTTGGTAGATGAGTAAGTAGTCGGGTAGACAGGTACAGACAGATGCGATGGTGTTGCGGCTAAGCGAATTAGCAGACTGCCTGGCTGGTTAACAATATAAGACATCAAAGGGGGATACCAATTCTACCAGATATAATGAAGGCTTTATTGCGTGTGTGCGCGCGTTTGTGAATAATATATATGCACGCGCGCATATCTGTCTATCTATTTATCTATCGATCGTTGCGATTTTGCAGAAATGTCGTAAGTCCAAACGTTGCCTTTTTCAGAAAAGGAAAAAAGTAGTTCCACCATTCCATAGCAAAACCGTTGTTTGACAATTTTTGATATTTTGGCATCTGAAGCAGCTGGAGATAGAATAGTTTGACCCAAAGAACCGGTTATTGCAAGCAAAAATAAATATTGGGAAAAAAAAAAAACGCATTTGACCAAATTTGGACAAACAACAATTTGACATAATAGCAACGATATATATATATATATATATATATATCGGACGATATTAAGAATGGATAAATATCTTATTATTTGAGTTCTTGCTGTTCTGCATGTACCCTGTAAATTATTATTTGTTTGGCTGGCATCTGCACACATCAGCAAATAATTTTGTTTGCAAATTCCTTATAAACAAGAGCTTCTGTTTCTTTTCAGATTCATTGATCTGGCGGGGTAGCTTTGAGACATTCGGCAAGGTCAGAGTGCCACAGGGTGCCACAAAGTCCCATTAAAGCTGTAAATCATGTGTGTTTGAAGCTTTTAACTATAGAGTTCAGCAGAGTCCACGAGTGTTTTCACATAGGGTCAAAGCCATTTCCCTTCACTTAAATGCTGAATGCCAGGGGGCAAGGCAGCAATACCTATTTCTTTATTACCCACAAGGGGACAAACAAGGACAGACATAGGTATTAAGTCGATTACATCGACCCCAGTGCGTAACTGGCACTTAATTTATCGACCCCGAAAGGATGAAAGGCAAAGTCGACCTCGGCGGAATTTGAACTCACAGCGTAATGGCAGACGAAATACCGCTAAGCATTTCGCCTGGCGTGCTAACGTTTCTGCCAGCTCCACTCTCTCTACCATCCTTAAAGTGTGATAGTATGCAATCATATTGTATTCTGACAATAAAACCTGTCATTGTTCAATTATACCCTCTTAAATGGACAACAAACTCGTCTATTATATTTCTAATTAACCATTTATTCTTAAAAATAGCCAATTAATTTTATTAAGTCTTTGGATCCTTAGATTATTATTTCCATATTTTTAATATCGTTGTTGTTTAGACTCAAGTCTGCTCTGAACAAGCTGACAAATGTTTGAAGGTGTTCTAGCCATGACCATCTCATTTTATTGTATATAGAGGATCACTTTACCCATGTCCTTCCTTTCTTTTAGGATAGTAGAGTTTAATATCCAGTGAAATTTGGCTGCTATTTCTAGCAAGTTTAATGACCACACAATCTCCCTTATTTTTGTTGCTGGTTAGCCAGAGGTGTGTGCTGAATGAGTAGACCATTGATCAGACATTCCAGTCATGACTATCACATCTATTTAGACATATCTTAGACAGCATTTTCCAAAGTGTCTTTCTCTTTTTGTAGATGGTCGGGTTGGTGATTTGAAGTAGATTTGACTGCTGCCTCCAGCAGATCCGGTGACCTCATAGACGTCTCATTGTCATTCCTCTGTGTGCCTGTGTTAGAAACAAATTTAATGTCAAGTCAAACAAAAGAAGTTCTGCTCAACCTTGCTAGATATGATAGCCATATCTTCCTCAAATCACATACTGCCATCTTTGAAAAGAATAATGGATGAACACATCGGTTAATGTAATCTGAGTAAACTTTATCTGAAAAATGGCATGTCACTTTTTTTTTTTTTTGTGGAAGGGTGGGGGGCAGACACAGGGCCCACCTGGAGCTGGACAGCTAAAACTAGTCTAAGATAAAAAGAATTACACACAGACAGACATCTGTAGATTGTTCACATGGTGGTATCTGGCTTTGTTTAAACCAGTTATCAAGTGAAAAGGTTAGTCAGTTACCTTTAGCTAAAGGTAATTAATTAACAGCTTTGCTTCACCCACTTTAGTTATCCCGGGGGGGGGGGCAGGTGTAATAGTGGAGTAGAGGAAAAAAAAAAAAAGAAATGAAAATTCCATTAACCGGGGGGGGGGGTCTTGTTTATTTCTTTATTGACCCCTTTCTCCATCAAGCACCCTCTCTCTCTCTCTCTCTCTTTCTCTCTCTCTCTCTCTCTCTCTCTCTCTCTCTTTCTCTCTCTCTCTCTCTCTCTCTCTCTCTCTCTCTCTCACACACACACACACACATATATATATGTATATATATATATATATATATATATATATATATATATATATATATCCATTTAATGATGAATATATAAACTTTCAACTGAACATAAAAGGGGATTTTGTCCTCCCCCAATGAAACCTGTTTGGGTAGAAATCTTCTACCCATACCAAGTTTTGTGTATTGCTGTTTTCCTTCAGCCATTCATCCACTCTGCTTCCTTCTTCATGTCTGCCACACTTAACACCTGTGACAATATTCAATATTTTGTGGACTCTTTCTCCCACAGGCTGTTGTCTAACTCAGTGAATAATCGGTGAACTACTACATATATATATGCATACACACACACATATATATACGCATTACTTTGCTTCATATATATGTATATAATATGGTTGAGCTAATAAAATAGCAATAATAAATGAGATTTAACGCCATTATGCTGAGTTTCATATTGCTGCGTTTAAATATTGAGAAATGGTAATGTGAAATTTGGAGAAATGACAATGTAAAATCTTATGATTTTACTTGCTCTTAAAAATCATTAATATATATATATATATATAGGTGATGGAGTGGCTGTGTGGTAAGTAGCTTGCTAACCAACCACATGGTTCCGGGTTCAGTCTCACTGTGTGGCATCTTGGGCAAGCGTCTTTTGCTACAGCCCCGGGCCGACCAATGCTTGTGAGTGGATTTGGTAGACGGAAACTGAAAGAAGCCTGTCGTATATATGTATATATATATATATATGTGTGTGTGTGTGTCTGAGTTTGTCCCCCTAGCATTGCTTGACAACCGATGCTGGTGTGTTTACATCCCCGTCACTTAGCGGTTCGGCAAAAGAGACTGATAGAATAAGTACTGGGCTTACAAAGAATAAGTCCCGGGGTTGATTTGCTCGACTAAAGGCGGTGCTCCAGCATGGCCGCAGTCAAATGACTGAAACAAGTAAAAGAGTATTAACTCTTTAGCATTTAATCCAGCCATTTCCAGCTCAAATATTCTATTTGTTTTATGTTAAAACTGACCAAACCCAACCTCTCACACCTACCCTACAATGTCATTATAAAAATATACAAACACATCATTGAAATGTTGAAGCTACAAGATAATGCCTAATTAATTCGAACCAATGTGAATAAATAAGCATTACATTTACTAAAGAAATCTGAATACTAAAGGGAAAAATTTATCTCGAATATCCTACCATAAAATGAAAGAGCCATCTAGATATCTTTTTGAGGTGCCTTTTAAAAATTTGTAAAATATTTTTTTCTGGCCCCATGCCAGTGGCACGTAAAAAGCATCATCTGATCGTGGCCGTTTGCCAGCCTCGTCTGGCACGTAAAAGCACCTACTACACTCACGGAGTGGTTGGCGTTAGGAAGGGCATCCAGCCGTAGAAACATTGCCAGATCAGACTGGGCCTGGTGCAGCCTTCTGGCTTCCCAAACCCCAGTTGAACTGTCCAGCCCATGCTAGCATGGAAAGTGACGCTAAACGATGATGATTTGTGAAGATTCATTATAAATTTCCTTATAGAATTCCATCACTAAGTTGGCATATGTAGGGTCTACTATAGTACCCATCACAGTTCTTAAAATTAGCCATTAATCTGTTTCATCAAATTTAAAGGAATTATTTTGTAATATGAATCTAAGCCCATCAAAGATAGAATCTTTTACAATGTATTTTGGTTATTCATAGTTGTATGTTTCTAACTAATATTTAATTGCATTGATTCTATAACTGGGAGGGATGTCTATGCATTCATTTACAACATCAAAAGAAACTTAATGTATTTTGGCCCACTAGTTTTGGTAAGCATATCTAGATCATCTTGAATGAAACTGTATACGCTTTAAGATGTCCAAAATATTACTTAGCTTCTATGTTACATGCAAGGCTTGCTATACTCAATCTTAATTTCAGACCATCTGTTGCATAATAGTGGTTTTTATCTCTAATTCATATTTTATATATTTATACTGTGAAATTTGATTTAATACTAAATTGAATTTTTCCCTGTAAGTTTGGAGCTATACACCCTAATATTATTATTATATATATAATGCATATATACATTATATTTATATATGTCTATCTATTATCTATTACTTGTTTCAGTCATTTGACTGTGGCCATGCTGGAGCACCGCCTTTGGAAGCCTAGTACTAGTACTACCGAACCGCTAAGTTATGGGGACATAAACACACCAGCATCGGTTGTCAAGCGATGTTTGGGGGGGAGGGCAAACATATACACACACATACATGTATACGACGGGCTTCTTTCAGTTTCCGTCTACCAAATCCACTCACAAGGCTTTGGTCTGCCCGAGGCTATAGTAGAAGACTCTTGCCCAAGGTGTCACGCAGTGGGAATGAACCCGGAACCATGTGGTTAGTAAGCAAGCTACTTACCACACAGCCACTCCTGCGCCTATGTATGTATATATATATATATATATTATGCATATATGCATATTTTGGCATTAGAACAAGTATACCAAGTCCCAGCATGCATTATGAGGCAACTAAAAGAATTGGTCACAGGGAGGGTAAATGGCCATAAATCGCTGCCCCTGAGAGGCTATTCAGCCTATGTCAGTACAGGAAAGTGGGCCTAGAAAGTTGATGGTATTATACACATACATGCATGCATATATATATAAAAGTGAATCACCCAGTATTATTTTAGTGCTCAAGGTATGTACGAAAAGATACCTGCAGTTTAAGTGCATTAAGACACACTACTTGTTTAACAACATCTATATTGAACACTTGGCCTGACAAACAACATCCAAGATGTTGCGAAACTTGTAATATGTCTTAACTCAGTTAAACCGTATCTTTTTTTTACATGTGTGTGTGTATAATTTAAACATTGAAGAAGGCCAACACAAAAAGAACCCAGTTTGACAAATATGGCATTATTTTAACACTTCATTTATATACGGGTGTGTATGATATGAAGGCAGACATTAGACAATGATGATGATATTTATATATGTACATATATAAATATCTATGTGTTTATTTGCATGTATATATATATCAGCTGTAGAAACTCTGCCAGATCAAGATTGGAGCCTGGTGCAGCCAGCTGGTTCGCCAGCCCTCAGTCAAAATCGTCCAACCCATGCTGGCATGGAAAGTGGACGTTAAACGATGATGATGATGATCTCCAGTCATACAGCAATATAAATGTATAAAAGAGGCATGTATGTATGTAGATTTTGTGTGTTTCAGTGGTGGTGGTGGTGGTGATTGTGGGAAGTTCATTGTTTGGATCAGAACTATCCTATTATGCCTTTTCTCCTTCCGCATTTCTTTGATCTCTTTAATTAAATTAAACAGGTACTCTTAATTTATCATCAGCTTTCAGATTTTAATTTAGATTCAATCTTCATTGAGTTAACAACACCACCCTCACCCCCAACTTCTTTCATGTTCCTGTTTTTTGCTTTCCCATCCTCCTCCTTGTCTCTTCTCTCTCCTCTTTTCCTCCCTCTCTCTCTCTCTCTCTCTCTTTGAGTAGAAATACAGAGATTCCCTTGGATCTTTTATTCCAGGTTTTCTTAGCAATGAGCAGTCAAGAAATAATTTTTACCTTGGGTAGAACATCAGTCCATGTCTGATATTAACCCTTTCGTTACTGTATTTATTTTGAGATGCTCTGTGTTTCTTCCAATTATTTTAGATATAACAAAGAATTTAGTAAAATAATATTGTTATCATTGAGCTAGTGTTAAGAACATAATTTGTGACTAAGATTCGGTGGAAGATTTGAATTCAAAACTTATGTAAACAAGACATTTGTACTAAAGAGCCAGAGCCGGTTTCAGCTGGGTTGGTAACGAAAGGGTTAAATAGAAGGATTTCAACTTAGCAATGTCATCTCACAAATCTCCCATCAGTTGCTGAAGTTGACTTTTCTATTCATCCTTTCTGGGTGAATAAAACATTGAGCTAATCGACTACATCCAATCTCATAATTTGAAGCTTTGTGTCTACGTTAGAAATCAATTATACTGCCTCCTTGCTGCTTATGGTGATGAATTTACCATTCACAGTGCCTTGTTGTTGCTACGTTGACAGAGCCAGTGATAATTGTTCTGGTCCTAGGTACCAGTCACCATCTCAAACAGTCAGCTTCATCTTACTGACTCAGCCGGTAATACTGGTGTTGTTTAAACATGAGCTGCAAAATTTTAAATGTTGCCCCAAAAGAAATAGAACAGGAAAATGCCTTTTTCTCTCTCAATAAACATGCAGTTGATGTGCTGGTCCAGATACTGTGGTAGTTTAAGGTTATTTATATATTTGTTGTTATATTTTTATATAGATCTGACTTGTCTTTTCGCCCTAGCTTTGCTGCCCTGATTACTCTTTACTCTCTCTTTTACTTGTTTCAGTCATTTGACTGCGGCCATGCTGGAGCACTGCCTTTAGTTGAATCAAATCGACCCCAGGACTTACTCTTTGTAAGCCTAGTACTTATTCTATCGGTCTCTTCTGCCGAACCGCTAAGTTATGGGGACATAAACACACCAGCATCGGTTGTCAAGTGATGTTGGGGGAGACAAACACAGATACACAACATATACACATACATATATACAACGGGCTTCTTTCAGTTTCCGTCTACCAAATCCACTCACAAGGCATTGGTCGGCCCGAGGCTATAGTGGAAGACACTTGCCCAAGGTGCCACGCAGTGGGATTGAACCCAGTACCATGTGGTTGGTAAGTAAGCTACTTACCACACAGCCACCCATTATTATTTTGTATCTACATAAAATCTTTCCTCTGTTTTATGCAGTCTTGTGAATTCTTTTTCATTTCTCAAATCATCCAAACACAAGAGGCATCTAATAATGGTAAAACCAGTAAGTGATTTGGGGTTTGAACTGTTCCTCGGTTACAGAAAGGATATCCCACATTACATCCCCATCTCACTTTTGTGTTCCTGGTTAGACCAAATCAAATGTGGAATCAGTTAAGATATTTCCACTTGCTCCATAAGGACTTGGCCCTGTTATAAGTATTCAGGCTAGCTCTCTGGTTTGAGGATTTTTTCTTCTCTCCCATCAGTCTTGAAGACCCTTCCTTCTCGTCATTTTAAAGAAATTTTTTTAACAAAATGTCCTGGAAGACTTCGAGAGTAGATTGGATTTCATTAAGTGAATGAGATACATTACATCTTCACCTGTAATGAATGCTAATTTGTTGCAGGCAGCATTCCCAGGTGATCATGCAGTTATTCCCACCACAGTTATGCAGACTGAAGCAATGTAAAATGATAGTTTGAACTCACCTTGTACCTCATCATTAACAATAATTAATTCTTGAATAGAAGTACAATGCACATGGGGTTGTTTTAACTGGAGAGGGTTAAGATAAGAGTGTAGTTAAGGTTTAATTTCAGAGCTGGTTGATGACAAAATATGTGTAAGATAAGAGTGCTAGGGAAAATGTATTTCTGTCTTGGAAAATATTTAGTATGGATCTAATAGATAGTGAGTGAGATGTAATGAAGGTGAAAGACAAGGAGAAGAAGGTGTTTGGAGGAAGTAAGGTAGCTTAGGTTTATTCTGAACATGAGATAAATTGGCCTTTTGTAGTTGTGCGAGAAAAGATAATGAAATGATACAGCTTGCTGTGGAAATAAAATAACACTAGCATGACATAACAGCAAGGAGGTGAGGAATAACTGTTGCCATTAGAACAGTTGCTGTATTGTTGTTTAGCCAGAGATTAAGCAGGCCTATAACAAAAAGCATCCCATCCATGACCATCTTGTTTGTTTGGGAATAACTCTAACTCCATTATCTAATGTGACCTTCCTGATATTTAAGACAACGGGGTATAATTTTTGATGTGATTTGGCTGTTATTTCTAGTAGCTTCATAGACTGTAGATGCTCCCCTTGTTAGTTTGAATAGTTACTATATCTGTTGAGATGTGGGTGGTTGAAAACCGTTTCGTTGGTTCCATTCTGTGGAGTATTCAGTTAGGGCGAACTATTGACATTATAGCTTCAATGTTGAAATACTAAACCACTTCACAAACATTCTTTCAACAGGTTGCTTTCCAGCATTTTCCAAGTTTAGAGTCTAAATTGCATACCCTCAGCTATTAAACATCTGTACATGCCCACACACACATGCACAAATGTGTTTGTGAGCAGGAGTGAACATAAATATAGTGTTTGTGTATTTGTAATGAAAGTGTACTATAGAGTATACCTGAGACAAGCAGTGCAAATTTAAATCCGCTTGATGAATGTAAACATGTGCCTTTTTCTCATTTCTCAGTAGACTGAATAAAGGGTGATTGGCCTGGCCAGTTTCATTCCTGGTTCAGACTCTCTTTGGAGGCTAATATACTCACTTTTATCTATAGCTTAAGGCTATTTATATAAAACTCTAATTAATCACTATTTCTGATTATGCATAAACAGAGATTTGCTGACAACCAACTAGGTCAGTAATAAAAAGTATGTGGGTAAAAAAAATTCACCCTGTATTATTTCTTGCAGCTTTTTCTGATGATTGTCAGGGTTATCTCAACTCTTGGTATGAAACTAATTAGTAAAGTGGCAGATACGAAAATATGATATTGTATTTTATTTTTAATAATAATGTTGCCAGTACCACTTGACTGGCCCCTGTGCTGGTGGCACGTAAAAAGCACCCACTACACTCTCGGATTGGTTGGCATTAGGAAGGGCATCCAGCTGTAGAAACTCTGCCAAATCAAGATTGGAGACTGGTGCAACCATCTGGTTCGCCAGCCCTCAGCCAAAACCGTCCAACCCATGCTAGCATGGAAAGCGGACGTTAAACGATGATGATGATGATGATATGTATGTTGTTTGTGTATTGAATACATGCTCTAATTTTATGTTTTTTATAGAGGTTTTTCATATTTATGTGGGGGTTTCTTGCAATATGTTTGGGACAGTAAAGTTCTTAGATCCATCAGGAGGATTTCTAGATCATCCTAGTTTCATCTTGAGGATGAAGTAATGTTGACATTTACTGCCTCGTATTGTATCCTAAGCCTTCAAAATAGAAGCCACCTTTCTGCTAGTTCTTTGATCCCATGCTGATACCAGTTCTTGTCTTTTGTAGTGCAGAACTCCTTCACTGAAGCTTCCACTTCTTCTTGGTGGATGAAGCATTGAAAGCACAGGGAAGTGAGATATGGATCAGAACAAATAATAATCCAAGGCAGCTAGGTCTGGATCATATGATGGGTGTGGCATCAGCTTGATTTCCTCAAGTTCCTGGTGTTTATTCTGGGTTGTTCAAGCGGTATGAGGTAATGCGTAGTCTTGCTGTAAAAGAGCTCACTTCCTGTTAACCAATGCCAGGCATTTTTGGTGCACGGTGACATATATCTGCTCCAGTTATTCAGGATACAGGCTGGCATCAATCATTCACCCATCCAGAACAAACTCTTCATGAATTATCCCTTTATAGTTCTATCAGATGCAGAGCATCACCTTGTATCAGACACATCACCTTGTGTTTGAAACACCCATGTTTGGTGGCAGTTTCCAAGAGCTGGCCCTTACTTAACCACTCATGCATGTTAGGTTTGTGGGGAAACTATCTCCCTTGGATTATTACTTGTTCTATTATGGTTCATCAACCAAGAGGAGGTCTAATAACTCCAGAGGAGTTACTCATCCCGAAGGGCAAAAACTGTCTTTGGTGTAAAATGCTGATTATAAATTTAAGAACCTTACCTTTAAAAACTAGTTGAAAAAATTTTTTATGCAAATATCTTTTATCTTTAACTTGTTTACTTTGTTAGATTGCAGCTGTGCTGGAGCACTGCCTTCAAGGGTTGAACGAATTGACACTAGTACTTATTTTTCTTAAAGCCCAATATTTATTCTGTTGGTTTCTCTTGCCTCACTGCTTAGTTATGGGATATGTAAACAAACCAACATTGGTTGTCAATCAATGTCGGGGGACAAACACAAAGACACTCACAGATATACATACGCACGTATATAGTGGGTTTCTCTCGGTTTCTGTCTACCATATCCACTGACAAGGCTTTACTTGGCCCAGGGCTGTCGTAGAAGACACTTGCTCAAGGTGCTACACTGTGGAGCGGAACCCAGAACCATGTGGTTGGGAAGCAAACTTTTTATCTCACAGATAGGCCTGTGTTTATATGAGAATAAAAGTAGAAAATCGAAACTAGAATATGGTTATTCAATTCAATACATCCAAGATAAAACAATGCAAATGTGTGTGTGTATATATGTATGTATGTATATATATATATATATGGAATATAACTAAAATAGATCTGGGAAGACTATGGTTCAAATGTGGTGTCAACTATATTGTGATAGAGAGACCTGTGAAACAAATGACTTACCTGCTTCACTGAAATTGCTGGCCTTGTGCCAAAATTTGAAATTACTATTATTATTTATTATTTTTATTAAATGCCAATGCATGAAGCACTTAATAATGATGATTTTGGCACAAGGCCAGCAATTTCAAACATCAAACATTTTGATAAATGCCATGTATGAAACACTCCCTACCTCCCCCTCTCTCTCTAGTATATATACACATGTAACTTATATATACACACATGTATGTACATTGTGTGTGTGTGTGTGAGAGAGACAAACTTGCTTGCAACTGGTTGAATAGCTGGTTGAACAGGATTCCAGTCTAATTTAAATTTCCCAAATACAGTCATTTCTTTCATTGAAGCTACCTGTTACTTCCACTGGTAAAGACCCACATGATACTATGTATATCTCACAAAGTGGTATTTTTCAATGTTGTAATCAGTGGGAACGGTATGGTACTGAGAGGTTTTGCATTACCTAGCTTGTGGAGTTCAACTCTCTCTATGCAGATACAACATGGTGAAGGAGGAATACAAAGTGGTTTCTGGTACGAAAATGAAAAGAAATGTTGTGAATTAGGGAAAGTAAGGGAAAATGTAAACAGGGTTGGATATAAATTCTTAGGAGTTGTGGATTCCCCTTCTCTGTTATACCCCTACCCCACTCACTCAGTGTTGAAATAAGGCATTGTGGAGCTACACTGACCTAAACATACTATATATATATATATATATACCAATTAAGGACTGAACACGAAAAGGTGGACAGCAACATGCTAGATCTACGTCAATCGCCATTTCCACAAGGATTATGTTCTAATAAAAATAATTTTATTTTTATTTTATTTTTATTTTTATTTTTATTTTTATTTGAGAACATAATCTGTGGAGAATGGCGATTGACGTCTATATCTAGCATGTTATGTCCACCTTTCGTGTTCAGTCCTTAATGGTATATATAAAGCAATCTTCGGATTCTTTTAATGTGTAGACCCTGGTTTAATTGACTAATATCAATTTCTACCCTTAATAAATTATATATATATATATATATTAATATATATATATATATATATATATATATATATATAAATAAATATGGGATGGTATTATTAAAATACCATCACAAATGGTAAGCAAATTATTAGCCGTACAGGCAAATTAATAAAATATATTATATACAATATTAGATATGTACATATATACACAAGGGTACTACATGAGTTACTATATCGCTAATTACAGAAGTCAAAAAATACTTCTGTACCACCGAATATATATATAATCAGCCAAAATTGCGAGGATGATCCAGTTCTTGACTGAAGATTAGAGGCTTCGAATTACCCGTCCGTTTTTTGTGTCGTCTATTTGAATGTTTTGCGTTCTTGTCCCATTTTGTATTTTTATATATATATATGTCAATGATGTAATAATCTCTATGATGGAACTGTTGATGTCATACTTTGTAGAGTGTGTCTATGTTTGTATATGTGGGTGGAAGTATGAGTACAAGTGCTAGACAGATATACTGTCCTGCTAAACATTATCCACCCTCCATGTATTTGTATATGTGTGTGTGTACAAACATATACATACACACACATATATACATACATACATATCCATACATGCATACAAACAATTGTTCTCAGTTATATCATTAATTTGTGTGCATCACTACATTAACCCCCACAGACACACAAACAATTGTTCTCAGCTTTATCATTAATCCACATACATCACTCTACACTAACAGCCTCCTCCACTGTGACCTTTATTTCTGTGTCACCACAACTAGCGGTACCCCACTCTCCCGACTGGCCTTTTCTTGAATCCTTTAAACACTGCTGACAGCTTCAGTCCTTCCTTCCTTCAAATATTTCCTATGGTTAATTTCGAGAGAGAGAGAGAGAGTAGACCTACAACTCATCCCTTTGATGTCGCCAAATGTGATATATACCATCGGGGCTTATGACATTGCTATGACATGCTAATTACATGTCTTTAACTCTACTCTCTTATGTGTTTTGAGTTAAAACACGAATTTAACAAAGAACATCTCTGACAACTGATACACTGCAATTTTGGATGTTATTTCACCCTAAACAATGATATTTCAATTACATGCCAGGTTTATTTTTATGCTAAATGTAGGTCTTAACCTAAAATTCTTTTACAATGATACTAAAATCCATTTTGGTGTATATATCATCATTTTAAACATCCATTTTTTCATTCTTGTATCAGTCAAACATAACCTGTTGAGGTAGGTTTTCTACAGGTGAATGGTCTGTCTATTGCCAACTTTTCTCTAAAGGCAATATTCCTCCTTGTCTTGCAGACAACAGTTAGCTCATTCACCGGACATGTTTTCATGGAAGATTTGCAGACAGATGGCACCATTAGTATGAACAGTGATTTGCACAACAAATCACCAATCTTAGAAATATTCAGTCGCATCATCAAAATCTTGAAGCTACAAGATTATGCATGATTAAGTGAAAACAATGTGAATAAATATTAAATTTGACAAAGTAATCTGAATCCTAAAAGATTAGTGGCTCGTTTTGCTGTTGCTGCTGTAGCCTTAGTTTAACCCTGGTTGAGTAGACCTCGAGTCAGTCAGAGGCATTTCAGTGTTGGTCATTTTGTCTTTTTTATGTCCTGGGCTACATTGACCAATATGCAAATACAGTAGGGTCTCACACATGTAAATATAGTGCAGTGAAAAAGATCATTTAAATGAAATTATCCAAGCAATTGCTAGACAAAACCTCCCTCCAAAGCTGTTTGAAATCTAAAAACAACAAAAGAAGAGAGATAACCTCAGTATAGTCAGTTGGTTGAACAATTTAGTATAATTTAGTATAATACAGACTGAAGTGGACTTTAAAAGTCAACTGGTGAAAGAAAAGGACTAGTTTAAAGTTTTTTTTTTTGTTTTAGATCTCCTTGTTGAAGCATGTTCTTCTGAGTTAGCATGACTAAGAGTGATGTCACTTATTTACACACAAACACGGACACACAGTGAAGGCAAGTTTATACAAACAGACATCTACATACACATTTGCACAAACATGCACACACACACTCTGGTGGTGGGGGGGGAGACAAATACATAGAAACACTCATAAATACAAATCCTCACTAATTCTGGGTTCATTCTTAGCTACAAGATGAATACCAATACATAGGCACACACACACACACACACTTCTGTTCCACACACTCCAGAACATGAAAAAAAAACAGTTGATTTAAACAGATTATCCTAGTCATGTTAAGACCGTTCCAATTTTTAATCTAAAGACATTCAATATATGTGAATGTGTGAAAGAGACAGATAGAGAGATAGATAGATAGATAGATACAGAGAGAAAGCTGGGGAGAATATATGTGTTTTATATATATATATATATATATATATATATATATATATATATGTATTTATATATATGTGTGTGTGAAGATTATCTAGTTTTAAAGCCTCATCCCCCACTCCAGAATAAATCTACACCATTTCATATAATCTGTTTATCCTGTAGGCTGTTAAATACCAGAATATTAATATGTAGTCTAGATGTATAGACATTTAAATGGTTATTAGATATACTTAAGGAGAATTATTGAAAACAACAACAGCAACAATAGTTGTGTAGAATCGGGGGGGGGGCTTAAATAAAGTCTATAAGACAACAATTCATAAAAGATAAGAGAGAGAGATATATATATATTTATAGTAAATGACTGTTTTTTTGAGAGGTGGTGAGACAGAAAGGTACAAATTAAAATGGACAAAGTGAGTGGATGTCTTACAGGTACTGATAAAGAAGTGAGGAAGAAGAAAGAGAGAGAGTGTGTGTGTGCATGATTGTCTGAGAAAGACGGACAGACAGACACAGACCAATTGGTAATCTTTAGTCTGTCTAGGTAGCCAACAAAACAGATATTCAAACTTCAATTTTATTTTTTTACAGAGAATCTATAATTAGGAGTGGCTGTGTGGTAAGTAGCTTGCTAACCAACCACATGGTTCCGGGTTCAGTCCCACTGCGTGGCATCTTGGGCAAGTGTCTTCTGCTATAGCCCTGGGGCCAACCAATGCCATGTGAGTGGATTTGGTAGACGGAAACTGAAAGAAGCCTGTCGTATATATGTATATATATATGTATATGTGTGTGTGTGTTTGTCCCCCTAGCATTGCTTGACAACCAATGCTGGTGTGTTTACGTCCCCGTAACTTAGCAGTTCAGCAAAAAGAGACCGATAGAATAAGTACTGGACTTACAAAGAATAAGTCCCGGGGTCGATTTGCTCGACTAAAGGCGGTGCTCCAGCATGGCCGCAGTCAAATGACTGAAACAAATAAAAGAGTAAAAGAGAGAGTAAGAGTAATTTCTCAACCATTTTTTTTATCTGTGGATCCCTTCATTTGCTATTTTATTCAGGTGGACCTCAATAGCCATTCAATGTTTAAAAACTGGTTTTATATTAATTTACAAAATTCCTATTTTGTTTTTCACATAAATTTTTCATGGTTGAACTTTTGTAAAATGTTAGAGAAGGAAGCCTACTTGTTTCTCGCAATACATGCCAATTTATACATGTAAAGCAAAAATTTTTCAGGGACCCTTAAAATACTATTGTGGATCCCCCCAATTTACTGTTGTGTGATCCCTCAAAAATCTCATATGGACTCTAGTTGAAAACCACTGATATAGAGTATCTGACTTGCTTGGGTACCAGAAGCAATAATCTGTGTTGGTCAGGTACAAGTGTGCGTCACTTTGGCAATAGGAAGGTTATTCAGAAGATGATGATGAGTATGTCCATCCTCATGGCTGAGGCTCCCAACCTTCAGCTATGAGGAAGCCACTCTTTGCTATACACTATGGCAGTGGTTTTCAACCAGGGTTCCGCAAGAAGTTACAAAACTGCTAAAATCGGCAGTAATTTTTAATTCTCCTGTGCAGATATGTGTGCATAAGACTATTAAATTATTGCACAGGGGATCCTCGAGCCAGTGGAATGTTTCCTTGGGGTTCCGTTCCAGCAAAAAGTTTGAAAAGCACTGCACTATGGTGTCATAATGCAGTTGTACATTCCTCTAGAATCCTTCACATTCAGTCTTTGATGACATTGCTCAATATTCATTCTTGTTACCCAACCCCCTAGAGATACAGAAGCAGGTTCTGAGCCCTGATGACATGATCTTTTATATTGCAGTCTTCACTACCTCTTGCTAACTCTCATTCCACTCCCATCTCTTGCAGGAATGACTCATTCATTTTACAGGTCACCCAACTGATACACATCCATCGCACTCTGCACTCGTCACTTGCTTAGTGTCAGCCACTTTTTAGTACATCTTGTGCTTGCTTTAGGTTTTTCTTTTCTTTTTCTTTTTTTTTTCACCTAGAATGTAGTGACTATTGCACCAACATGTGATAACTAGACTTACCACAAACAGCTGCCAAATCTCCTTCAGATTACATTTTCACTGTCTTAATTGAATATGCTAGGTTTAGTCGTCTGAAAACAAAAGATCGGTTGGCTTTGGCTAGAACACTTTTTGGTGATGGGTCTACTGAGTCAAGATTGATGCAGGGCTAAACAACAACTGCATAACTCTCAGTGTATAGTATTCTACAGACTCCTTTAAGTAGGATTAACTCCATCCAATTCACAACTTACAACTTGACCTTGCTGCTGATGATGACAGTGATGATGATGATGATGACAATCAAAGGCGGTTGATCCAAGATTATTTTGTCTTTTTCTTCAATCATAGTATATGTAGGACCATGTAATTCAATGTGTTCTTTCTTTTCAAGTCAGTGGTTTGTAATTTTGAGGAATTTGGTTGCTATTTCTAGCAGGCTGGATGACTGTGTAAATGTTCCTTTGTTGACTCATGTTGAAGGTTGTTACTGAGCAGGCCTTTGATCTAAGGTTTTCTAGCCATGACCATCATTTTATATCTAGGACTACATTATCTAATGTGTTCTTCCCATCCTAAGACAGTAAAGTGTGATGTGAAAGAGATTTAGGTACCATTTCTATTATATTGATTAACCCTGTAAAGGGTTCTCTCATTGCCTTGTTGAAAGCTTTAAGGTTCGATGTCCTTATATATCAAGTGGGCAAGATGTAATTATGATAATACACATATTAGTACTGAGGGATTCTCAAGTAAAAGACAACATGATAAGATGGGCATGAAACGAATGGCGATAAAAATGATGATTTAGATGTTTTGTAGGTGGTGAATTCACTGTCATTAGAGTGTTGGACAGAATTCCTCATGACCATTCTTTTGACTATCTGTGCTCTGAGTTCAAATCCTGCCTGGGTGAGCTTTGCCTTTTGTCCTTTTGAAGTAGATTAAAAAAAAAGGGGGTACAAACCAGGGTGGTGGAGAATCAGGTGAGAGGCCTTGCAGTATCTGTTCCAGCCCTTTATGTTCTGACTGCAATGCCTAAGCCAACATTGATGCCAAGCTGTATCTGCCCAAATCAGTAGCCTTTCCTGTGGATAAGCACTAACAGCATCGAGAGAGGAGTCTTGCATGCATAAGCAACTGCTAGTCTTCCTCAAAATATCTTCCCTGGTTTGTGCATACATGCTGTTGACCCATTAATTAAAAGTTGTTGACCCATTAATTAAAAGTTGTTGACCCATTAATTTACATCCGAGGGAGAAGAGCAGTGCCTATAATCTTTTTAAACATTCTTGGAGTAAGACATAGATAAGGATAACAGAGCAGGACAGCAAGGTTTAATCTTTAGTTTGGACTTTTGTAAGTTAGTTACCGGGGATGAAAGAATGGGCAGAGATTATAAGGCTTTAAAAAGTATTGCTGTTTGATTTGGAGATTAAGAGAAGCCTTGCAAATGTAAGATTATTAAGCTGTTAGAAGCACTGTTTGATTATGTCATCTGTGTTTATCCAGTTAACAATCCAATCCTCTGTTGGTTCTGAACTGCGTTGATATTCAGCTGATTTTGCTATGTGATGCAAAATACATGTGTCACAAAGCTACTTGCATAATAGCACATGTCTGATTATATACTTATTTCTTTACTACCCACAAGGGGCTAAACACAGAAAATGGACAGAACAAGGACAGACAATAGGATTAAGTCGATTATATCGACCCCAGTGCGTAACTGGTACTTATTTAATCGACCCTGAAAGGATGAAAGGTAAAGACGACCTTGGCGGAATTTGAACTCAGAACGTAGCGGCAGAAGAAATACCGCTAAGCATTTCGCCCGGCGTGCTAATGTTTATGCCAGCTCGCCGCCTGATTATATACTAATTCCCATATATGCATGATTTCATACTTATGTACACACACATGACTGGTTAAAAAGTCTACTTTGCTACCATGAGGTTTTCTGTCTCACTGCAAGTAACTTTACCATAGCCTTTGTTTGACCCATGCCTTGCGAGTGAATTTGGTAAGGGAGAACTGTGTGAAAGCTGTCAGATCAACTGTGCATTGGGACCCCAAAATGCAACTTTGTGACACTGATACCACTTGAGAATTGTGTGTAACAGTACACGCCTTTGGAATACTCAGCCACTTTGCATGTGAACTGAATAGACTGTTTATTGGTTGAACAAATATACGATCATACATTGAAAGTATGTGTGTGTTCACTCCAAAAATGTGTAGCACGCAAAAATATGCACACTGGGTTTATTTTCCATATTTACATATATATACACACATATGCAAATACGTACATAGGCAAATCCTAAGACAAACATAAGGCAATTACAAGCACACATGCACACAAAACATAGAGCCAACTTCAAACACCAGCATATAAATCTCTCTCAAACACACACAACATAGAAACAGCTTCATTCTCCCTCACATACTTTCATATCTTACTTTGTCTCTCATGTAAAAACATAAACATTTTGATACACCCTGCATTCACACAACACACACTCCACACCTCATATCTCACTGTCCACAAGGATTGCTTGATATCCTAATCTTACCATAACTCTGGTAATCAGCACTAATACTGTTCCTTTTATTTCCCCAAGCTTTCATATTTCTTATCTTAATATTTACAAGTGTCTTCAACATAAGCAATATTTTCTTTACTAAAACACACACACACACACGCTTGTCCGCTCTCCCTCCGCTTCTGTTTTACACTCACCCACCCCACCACCATAACTACGACTAGTGATCTTTTTTTTTTATTTATTATGGCAAAAATGTTTGCCTTCGTTTTCTGCAAACAGCAACAGAAATGAAGGCCATGCCATACTTTTGAACAAGAAATCTATATTCATAACGAGGAAGCAAGATGGAAAAGCATGCACATGACTGCCCCCTACCACCACATACACACACACACATACACTCACACACACATACACACACACTCACACACACATGCACACACACACGCACAGCTAAATATAAAAACAAAAACTAAAACCTAGAAATAACTTTGAAACCATTTTTCTGTTGTTTTTTTTTTCTTAATTTTTTCAAGTCCATAGTTACTGTCACCACTTAGTACAGTTACTAGATGCTTACTGCATCTATCCCATACTGTAAATTACCAAGTATTACAGAAGAGGCTGGCTCTTGTACATTTGTGTGAGTGCGCAGTATGGTCAAATGGTTAAGGTTTTCCTTACAACCATGAGAGTCTGGGTTTGATTACGGTGCATCTTGGGTAAATGTCTTTTACTCATACCTTGTGAGTGAAATTGGGTAGTTAGAAATTGTACAGAAGCCTGCCTGGTGGATTGTGCCTATAATTCAAAAGATTTGGCTTGTTACACACTTTCATGCTGATTCTGCTGAAGAATTACATTACAGGTACACTTACATGTTAATTCAAGAGCAGCTAGTGTTCCCCATATTTTGGTTCTGTACTATATGCTCTATTATACATCTATTTATTTATTACCTACAAGGGGCTAAACATAGAGGGGACAAACAAGGACAGACAAAGGGATTAAATCGATTACATCGACCCCAGTGCGTAACTGGTACTTAATTTATCGACCCCGAAAGGATGAAAGGCAAAGTCGACCTCGGTGGAATTTGAACTCGGAGCGTAACGGCAGACGAAATACCGCTCAGCATGTCATCCGACGTGCTAACGTTTCTGCCAGCTCGCCGCCTTTTTATACTCTATTATACTGTTATATTTTTATGCTCTATTATACATCAATGATTTACTTACTTCCACATCTGACAATGCCCACTTTTCAGCCCATGACACACTATTCATTCTGGTCTAACCTTCCCTAACCATGCATCATCCAAAAGCAACCTAGACACCACACCCCCAAAGGCATTTACTCCTTAAATGGATACCTTGAGAGCATCCTCTTGTGGGGTTATGTCATTTTTAACAGCATAAAAACTCAAGCACTCCTCATTTCTTGAAAACACCTTTGCATCACACCCCTTCTCATCATGAATAGTACTGAATGGTACTCACCTAGAGTCCTCACAGTCACTCCAAATGCTGAGTCCCATTGTCACTGAGGATCTCTTCTGGCAAAAGCATATCATTAGCATAACTAGAACCACATCCTAAAGACTATCGCTTCTCTTTGAGGCCAGAAGATATTTCAGTCCCCAACAGCTGCTGACACTCTTCAAGGCTCAATGGAGTACTGTGATCACATCTGGTTGGGGCTGCTACTATGCTCACTATCATCCCCAAACAGCATCCAGAGAAGGGCCACTTGGTTGATTGGCATCTCAATACTAATGAAGACCCTGCAGCCTCTGGCTCACAGTCTGTCTGTCTTTTCTACTGCAACTAACCTTAATGACCAAATACCAACATTTGTACTAACATGAGGAATGAGGAATATTTGAAGGATCTTGGGAATAGGAATTCGGTGTGACACCAGTGCAGAATCACCTCCCTCCGACAAGTCATCCTAACGAGATGTCTGCGTTGGCTGGGTCATGCCCTCCGTCGTCAGCCAGGAGAATTCATCTACGAAGCAATTGCCCCAGCTCCCCTTCAGGGTTAGTGAAAGCGATGTGGTGGACAACGAAAAACCTGGCTGATGACAGTCAAGGCTAATCTGGAACCCAACCTAGGCCCCCATATCTACGGCGTTCGCCGCTGGAATAAGGAGTCGTTAGCCTCAAATCGCCAGGCCTGGTCGGTGTTTGTGAGAGATGTAGCATTGAGGATGAATGAAGCCAGCTCAACCCACCCCGGGTGAATGCTGTAAGAAGAAGAAGAAGAAGATTTGTACAAACACTTGGATTTTCAAATACTGACTTTTGCATGAATACTGGGATTAAGTGATGTCCCTAGAATTTTCCTACTTTTTCCTAGCATCAGTTTCTCTCAGCCAATAAAAGGGGAACAAAATACATAGCTTTCCATTAGTCAGATTGGGGCAAGTAATGTTCTGTAGTTTCCCTAAGAAATTCAGTTCAACAACCAATGAGACTCGGATATAAATGAAGGGAAACGAAAGAGGTTGCTGTCTTTTTAACCTTTGAACTTTGGACATTTTACTTTGAGTCTTTGATCTATTCTAAAATTATTTTATGATTCACAATTCACCAACAAAATAAATAATGCTATAGTATTTTTTTTTTTGTCTAATTTAATTAGGTTGAAACGAGGACAATTGTGACTTTCCTAATTGCATAATCTTGTATGTGTGTGTGTGTGTGTGTGTGTGTGTGTGTGTGTGTGTACTGTTTAAGTAGACTTACATTTTAACTTGTTTTGTTCTTATTTCAATGGGAAAAAATATGTGTCAGCCACATTAATCATCATTCTTTGATAGATATTGAACTCACGGCTATTGTGTCTTCGCAGGCACTACTGTCCAAACTTGCTGGCTTTTGCCAGTTATATAGAAATGCCCTTTAAAATGATTTTATTTATTCATTCTGAAATACAAACAATGGAATGAATAATGCCTGTTTTTTTTTTCCAGCTGATTTATGAACTGGATTGTGTCTTGCTTAAGAACAATTATTACTGATATTGGCACAATGTCATGAATTGGAGAGGAGTGGTGTAGTCAACTGAATTTACCCCATTGTGTAGCTGGTACTTTGAGAGATGAAAGGCTAAGTTGATGCCAGGTGTAATTTGAGATTTAAAATATATAAGGATGTAACTAAAAAAAAAATACCCCTTTTTTTATTTTTTTTAACTCAAGGTGTTTCAGCATGGCTACACTCCAATGACAGAATTCTAGTAAAAGAGTGATCCCTTGATTCTACTTAAATGTCAGAATGCAATGTTAAGGGAATCACATTCACTGATGCAAAGACTCTGCAAAACTTTCCTTTATATATATATATTGACAGATGAAATAATAACAAGGTGGAGGGTATTAGTATATTGTTTATAATATTTTTATCATTTAATTAGTTATTCATATATATATATATATATATATATATATATATACACACACACACACACACACACACACATATATATATATACATTCAAAATATGATCGCATGTGTATCGTTGGCGATTTGTTTTCCTCCATCTTCCCTTCCTTGGATCTTTCCTTTTCCTATGTTTCTGATGAAGAGCTCCGCTCGAAACATTAAATCCTCCTTTCTTTTCTGAGCGTCCAATAATACTATACTTGTTCTACGTCCTCGCGTTGTTGTGTTTTCATGTTTGGATTAATTTTATATACATATATATACATATATACATATATATATTAATATAATAAGATTCAGTTGAATAAGGTACTTAAAGTTGAGGGGCCTGGTTACGTCGGAATAAAACACACACCACAAATATAGATATTCAATGGCAAGGGCCAGTCATAAAATCACACGAAAAATATGCTTATGCTGCAGATTTTGAATTATTTAAAAAAAACTCACACTACACTCTCGAAGTGGTTGGCGTTAGGAAGGGCATCCAGCTGTAGAATCTCTGCCAGATCAGTTTGGAGTCTGGTGCAGCCATCTGGTTCACCAAACCTCAGTCAAACCGTCCAACCCATGCTAGCATGGAAAGCGGACGTTAAACGATGATGCTGATGATGATCTTAAATCTCTTTGATTGTAACATTCTTGTATTCATCTGAAGAAAATGTTTTTTATATAATGATATAATGTACTCATTGATCAATTTGAAAATTCTTGAGAAACACCTGCAATGGATTGACACCAATCCATTGCAGGTGTTTACTTACTATTTATGCGTGTGCACACACACACACACACACACACACACACAGAGGACAAGTCATGCTAAACTACATCTGGTGGTGCTATATCTAGACTCCATTTGATAGTAGTATTATATTTAAACTACATCTAGTAGTGTTGTATCAGATTACATCTAGTCACGTTACATCTGGACCACATCTAATGTTTGTGTATCGAATCTACATTCAGTGGTGGTGTATCTCGGCTGTATCAAGTGATATCTTATCAAGACTACATCTGTTATATTTTGACTGGACTTCATATTGTAGTGTGTTACATCATGACTATATCTAGAATATCATCTAATGGTGTTGTATATGAAGAGGTATATCTAAACTACTTCTGGCAGTGTAATTTGTAGAAATATTATGGTGGGGACTTTTGTCACAGCTGGTTATCATTATATGGTGTAGGTGTGTTACTATTGGGATATATTTGATCTAAAGTATGCCAGGTGTGTCTCTAGAGATGCAGGCATCAAAATATAGTTATGCTCTCTTTCTTTCTCTCATATATATGTATATTGGGTTTTCTGGAAAGTTTGTGCCAATTTTTAAAGGAAAGAAAAAGGTCAATAAATACTTGCCATTACATTTTTAATCAACCAAATATGAACCATCTTGTTGCACAATGCGTCTCCATCTTTCCTTTAACTTGAAAATACCCTCTTCCCAGAATTGAGGTGGTTTCATGGCAAAGAATTCATCAAGGTATCCTTTTGACATCATCCAAGGAATTGAAATTTTTACCATTAAGACTATTCTGCAGAGATTTGAATAAGTGGAAATCCAAAGGAGCAATATCTGGTGAATATGGAGGGTGGGGTAACACATCCCAGCCAAGCTGCAGCAACTTTTGTCTGGTTCCCAAAGCACCAAGTGCCGAAAATGAACTTTCTTATCTTCCATTTTAAAGGGTTACAGAATTAACACAAGCTATAGGAACATAAACCTTCTTTCACGAAAAGATAGCTTAAACTGTGCTCTAAATGGAGGTGTAGTCAAATTCTATTTTATGGACTCAACCATGTTCTAAAATAAGTCAATAGGTAAACTACTATAAATCAGCACAAACTTTCCGGACAACCCAATATATATATATATATATATATATATTATTATTATTATTATTATTATTAGAAAATTGGATGACAAAGGAATTAATGATGCCCTTCCTAACGCCAACCACTCCAAGAGTGTTCTTTACTACACTCTCGGAGTGGTTGGCATTAGGAAGGGCATCCAGCTGTAGAAACTCTGCCAGATCAAGACTGGAGCCTGGTGCAGCCATCTGGTTCGCCAGTCCTCAGTCAAATCGTCCAACCCATGCTAGCATGGAAAGCGGATGTTAAATGACGATGATGATGATTATCTTATGAACTTCATTAGCTTACAGCTGTTTCTGCTATATGATGCAGTGACCTCATAGTTGAGTGCCTCAGTAATATTATATTACAGACACACACACACACTAATAATTGCTCTGTCAACAGTAGCTGTCCCTTTCAATAAGTGAAACAGTTATTGTTACAACACTTTTGTTATCTCAATAGTCCTACAGATATCACTTTCATTAATTTGTTACTCTTGTTGTGGTCGTGCGTCAGTCAAGAGGTTTCCAGTTTACTTGAATTAATACAACTGATAGAACAAGCAGATTAAAATATTTAAGCCTGAAATGGTCACAGTTTTTCCAATCTTTTTGTCTCTATAGAAGTCAATTTATTTTTTAAAATGAATTGTTGGTAAATATATTACATCTGTCACCTTCTCTAACACTGCTGTTCCTCATCTCGGGTTGCTCATGATTAGAATTCAGAGACATACTCCAGGCATGTGAACTGATCTATTAATAATAGTATTATATATAGCACTGATTGTAAATGTTTGCTTATCCTCCTCTGGATATTTGATTTTGGTTTAGCTCGTAACACTTTTTTTTTACCAAACTTTATCTTGAGTAAACCTCTTTTGTCCTTGACTTCGACACTGCATTTATGTGTATATGTCTGTGTGTTTGTGTATGTAACAGAAGATGGCTCTGATTAACCCTTTCGTTACTGTATTTCTGTTGAGATGCTCTGTGTTTCTTTCAATTACTTTAAATATAACAAAGAATTTAGTAAAATAACTTAGTTATCATTAAGCTAGTGTTAGGAATATAAATTGTGACTAAGGTTCGGTGGAAGATTTTAATTCAAAACTTATGAAAACAAGACATTTGTACTCAGAGCAAAAGACGGTTTCGGCCGGGTTGGTAACGAAAGGGTTAAACAGATCTGTGTCCAAAGGGATTTCATCTACCTTTTTTTTTTTCTTGGCACGGTGTACCCCAGGCTATATCATCCAAATGCATTCTTGCTTTTAAAAGACTAGTGTATGTGTTTTGAGGAAGATTTGGTTGCTGTTGAATGCCCTGTTAAAGGCTTCTTGTATATAAACTTCTTATACACTTAAAACTTTGACAAAGTGTGTATATGAGAGAGAAGAAAGAGGGAGGGAGATTCAATTGGTGTTACTTTAGAGTGCAGTCAACTTAGCCATTTACACTTCAGCACGTGCTCTAGCTATCCATTTCCACTTTAGCATGCAGTCTAACCCCAGCTCTTAACCTAACCCCTAACCCTAACCCCAAACCTTGACACTAACCCCTAACCCTATTCATGACCCAGATCAGGTCATTTTATAGTATAAACTACAAATACTGTGGTAAACTGTACGCTAAAATGGCACCATTTATTCACTAGCCCTTTTTTTCTGTACTCATTTATTTTTAAAAGTCATGGTGAGATAAATTCTTGTTGTTGAACCCTATGCAGAGCCTGATCCAGCAGACCTATCAGGTATTTCAGATGCAACTGTCCCCATATTTTAAAATTTTTCACTAATTTTGTATCAAGAAAAACGTTATCCAATGTCTCCTTTCTACTTTTAAGATTATAAGGTGTGATTTGTAAGATTTGGCTGCTATTTGTAGCAGGTTAAGCACAACATACAAGCTCCTTTGCTGCTCATGATGAGTTCCATAAAAAGTGAATCAAACTGTACCAACTGAACCCACGTGTCCCTATTATGTCTTTTTACATTGCTTAATGTTCTTGACTATCAAGCATAAATATCACGTTCTCATGCTCATAAATGTGAGCTGTTGTGTCATAAGAAATTGAGACATTTGTTATTGCTGAGGCGTTGTTGTTGTTGGCAGCAGTGGCATTGTGTAGTCCTATGCCAACCCTGGTCTAACATACTTATGATTAATGGTATTCCAGTTCTGTTAAACATAGTGTATCCAGAAACTGCTATACAAAACAGAAAGACAAATATAGACGCAGGAGTGGCTGTGTGTGGTAAGTAGCTTACTTACCAACTACATGGCTCCGGGTTCAGTCCCATTGCGTGGCACCTTAGGCAAGTGTCTTCTACTATAGCCTTGGGCCGACCAAAGCCTTGTGAGTGGATTTGGTAGACGGAAACTGAAAGAAGCCCGTCATATATATGTGTGTGTATATATATATATATATATATTATATATATATATATATGTATGTATGTATGTGTGTGTATATGTTTGTGTGTCTGTCCCCCAACATCGCTTGACAACGGATGCTGGTGTGTTTACGTTCCCCGTAACTTAGCGGTTCAGCAAAAGAGAGACCGATAGAATAAGTACTAGGCTTACAAAGAATAAGTACTGGGGTCGATTTGCTCGACTAAAGGCGGTGCTCCAGCATGGCCACAGTCAAATGACTGAAACAAATAAAAATATATATATATAGAGGCTTACTCATTGATTGATACTGTTGGGGTTTTTTTTCTGTTTATTTTATTTTTGTGTGTATGTATATACACACACATGCATATATGTAAGTATGTGTGTGTATATATAAATTATTCATGTATACCATCAACACCAGTATTTAACTGATTCTTTATTTTATGGACCTCAAATGAATAAAAGGCAAAGTCGACCGTGGCAGGATTTAAACTAAATGTAGAGCTGTGGCTAAAATACCTCTTGGCATTATGTCTGATGCTCTAAGGATTCTGCATATGTAGGTACACACACACACACACACACACACACACACTGCATAATTAGATGTATATAGACACAGGCATGGCTGTGTGGTTAAAGAGTTTGCTTTGAAACCATCTGGTCTTAGGTTCAGTCCTGTTGCAAGGCACCTTGGACAAATGACTTCTACCATAACCCAAGCCAACAAAAGCTTCAGGAGTGGATTTGGCTGATGAAAACTGAAAGAAGCCCATTGTTAGGGCATCCTTCTAGGAGAAGGTAACTCAGGTAACTGGGATAACTCCGACATAAAACCTGCGGCTCAGTGGTTACCGATGATGTTGACTTGTTCTTCTTTTCGGATTATGGCTGCCTTTGCTTAGTGAGTGGGATTGACTCAGTGCACAGTCTTTTCCTCACTTTAAAAAAAATCTTCTTGCACAGGCATTGCACGATAACAACATTGATTAAGCTTCGTGCAATGGCCATACTCGATAACGAGAGGGCAGCCACCATGTATGTGTGTACCCTTGTCTTGGTAGTGTGATGGATTGTAAAATTAACCTCAGACTCATACAAGTAATGTTTGTTTCCACTCTTTCTTGGAAAACATGTCTGGCCATGGTGAATTATTACCTTACTTGGAAAGAGGTAAGAGTTGGCAACAGGAAGAGCACCCTACCAAAGAATATCTTTCTCAATGAATTCTGTCAGGCTCATGCAAGCATGGGAAAGTGGACACTAAATGATGATGATGAGGATATCAATCCATTCTAGGAGGGTTTAAAACTGAAATTTAATCACTTATATAGGGAGAGAGGGATGCCATAGACCCTTGTAAAGGCAACCTGTCTAGAAAAGCAATAATTTTAATCACCTTTGCAGCCATTCTGTAAGCCAACATTGGGTTTTATTTCATCGAACACGAAGAGATGATAAGCTAAGTCGATCTCGGCTGCATTTGAATTCAGAACATAAAGACGGACGAAATGTTACTGGACATTTTGTCCGGAGTGCTAGCGAATGTGCCAGCTCGCCGCCAGAGGCCTTGTGAGACCTTTAACTGCATCATGCTATCTTCTCTCACAAAAATTAACCAAAGCAAGTAAGATCGAGAGAACTGTGAGAGAAACAAAATATAATAATAGACGCACTTGCACGCGCACACGTATTTGTGTGCCTTTATTTTCACAGTAAGATAATCCTAGCTTGTTAAAAGAAAACTTGGCTAAGCACCTAATTAGAATTCGTTGCTGTGTTAACGCGACATTGGGTTACTTTTAACTTGATCGCATCACATCGAAGATTTCACAAACAACTCGGGCTAAGATGCACGCGCACCTGCAACACACACACAGAGTAATTGTTGTGCAAACTGTTTATGGTGGGCAAATGCCCATAAACTCTTTGTAAACACTAAGTCCTAAGTAAACGATTTTTATTGGGGCAATTATAAATACTGCAACACGAGCTTTCAAAGAGATTCTGTCTTTGTATATATAGGCTTAAATAATGGCCCCTCTCTCTCTCTCTCTCTTTCTCTCTCTTTCCACCTCCCGTGTTTCTTTTCACTTCACAAATTGTTTCTTTTTCACTTCATAAATGAATTGTTGCCTTCTCTCTTGGAAGTATCTGTTAGCTATAAACCAAATACTAAGTGTGTGTCACCGTTGTTCCAAAGACTCGCTTAGTCAGTGACATATATCATGTAATAGCAACATCCCGTTCATTTAGCCCAGGTTGGTAATGACAGACCAATATATGACGAACGTCGTTTCAGCCATGACTACCCCCCTCGTCTTTCATTCAGTACATCAAAGACTACATTATACAATGTGCTCTACATATATTTAATGACAGATGTAAAAAGGAGATTAGATTCGGCTGCTATTTCTAGCTGGTGTGCGACCCCGTAGAGGCTCCCCTCCATTGGCTCGCAGCAATAACAACAACACGGAGATGATGTAAATGTTATTAAATAGATTTTGCTGCTGCTTTCGATGGATTTATTATTTATATCTCGGTGTTTATCGAAATATGTATACATTGTGTGGAGTGTCTGTATGGATGGTAGCAGATATCTGTATTTGATGCTGTGTATATTTATTGGACAATATATGTTGTTTTTCTGCAGATGCGTGTTTATTTCTCTGCGTGGTGTGTATCAATATATATATATATATATATATATATATATATATATACATCAGCATATGCGTTTGTGTGTGTTTGTCGACCTATGTGCTTTTATTTGTGTGTATGTGTGTGTTTGCTGGTGTAGTACTGTAGTTGCTTAGGCCCCACGTTAGCTCCAATCAAGTAAGACCTTTTATAAAAAAAAAAAAAAAAAAGCTTTCCAGTCATGACCATCCCAACTTACATTTCCGTACAGTCTATCCAGTACCACATTATCTATTTTTAAGATGGTGACTGTTACTTGAGGGTTATTTGGCTGCTGTTTCTAGCAAGTCGAGTGATCATGTAGAGGCTCTCTCTCGATGTTGTGTGTAATGTACATTGCAGTCCTCACATCAACCTTGACCTCCAGCAGACCTATTATGATCAAAGCTGTTCCAGCCGTGACCACTCTATCTTTTTAAGGTATGCAGCACTACATCATCTTACGTCCTTTATTCAAGATGGTAGGATGTGATTCGAATGAGATTTAGCTACTATTTCTAGCATGCGAAATGACATTTTAGAGGGTCCCTCGTTGTTTAAGTCTCGGAGTGTTTGTCTATGAAGACGTTTGTGATTCTTCATATGTATGTGTTTATATATAAGGGTATATATGTATGGATGGATGGAGTGTATCCATGTTCTGAGAATATATATATATCTTGTATTTTTGTCTATTGTATCGTGTGTGTGTGTGTGTGTGTGCGCGCCCTACACGTACGTATTCGAGTTCCGAAATAGTAGATAGATAAATAAAAATACACACATTTTCTACAGTTTCAGAAATCAGTTTACACATTGTGGTGCAACAGTTCCCAGTTCCATCCAATTCTCACTGCCATCACCACCACCATCATAGCTACTTTTCGTTTATCTTAACATAATATATTTATAACAAGTGCTGTCTGGCTCACTGTCAAAATAGAAACGTTATTTTTATAAAGCACTCTGTATTTTTGTATCATATAGTGTTTGAAAAATAAAATAGATGCGAATGAATGATGGATGAAGGAAGAAAGGGAAAAACAAGAGCTAAAGTGACCTAAAAAGATCTGGTCATTGAACCCCTAACAATTAGGATACCCAGGATAAAAGCTACGAGAGATTGGATAATTCAAAAATAATATTTTTTTTTCAGGATGTTTCTACTATTCCACTGTATGTACAGGCACACACACAATATATTTGGTACGAGAAAGTGGTTTAAGATTGCAGCGATATATCAAAAGTTCTGTGATAAATTAGACCAAAAATACATTCTTCAGCAAAACTATAAATAGTCTAAAACCAATATTAAGTAGTATACTCCAAGGATTTTATTTTATTTTTTTTAATATTTTGACGCAACAGTTTCAGAAATCAGCTTGCAAACTCCCAAAATACTACAACAGGTCACGTGTGCTGCTTCAGTGATAGATATAGTTTCTCTTTAAAATGAAAAAACAAGTTTGAATTTGAAATTAAAGTAGCTTTGTATTTTATGACAATCAGAAAGGTTGATTTTAAATTATTTGAAATGCGTTTATAGCTATCATTTAAGAAGTCCTTGGTGAGTGCAGCATTGTATTGGGTTTAGAATATTATTGTTTTGGGGGGCGGTTTTTTTGTGTAATTAGGCACATGACTATTGTTGTTTGATTGTAATGGAAACTAGGGGAAAAAATCCTCCCAAAAACTAAAATGCTTCTCCAAAGGGAATCCAGTTATCCATACATGATTTGATCTCTATTAAAGACATCAGTGGTACATTTTAACACTTGTAGGATTTGAACTCAAAATGTACAAGGACATAACTAAGTACTTATTTCTTTATTACCCACAAGGGGCTAAACATAGAGGGGGCAAACAAAGACAGACATAGGTATTAAGTCGATTACATTGACCCCAGTGCGTAACTGGTACTTAATTTATCGACCCCGAAAGGATGAAAGGCAAAGTCGACCTCGGTGGAATTTGAACTCAGATCGTAACGACAGACGAAATACGGCTACGCATTTCGCCTGGCTTGCTAATGTTTCTGCCAGCTCACCGCGTACTGCCAGGCAGTTTTGTCTGGCACTCTATTTATTCTGCCTTTCCGCTATCCTTAATAATCTTTTCTACTATAGGCACAAGGCCTGAAAATTTAGGGGAGAGGGCTAGTTGATTTCATCAACCCTAGGACTCAACTTGTGCTTTTATCCACAAAAAGATAAAAAGCAAAGGCAACGTCAGCAACATTTGAACTCAGAGTGTAAAGACGGATGAATGCCATTAAGCATTTTGTCTGGCATGTTAACGATTCTGCCAGTTCCAGTTTTGGCACAAAGCCAGCAGTTTTGTTGGTAGGAGATTGATTAGTCGGTTACATCTACTCCGGTACTTGACTAGTACTGTATTTTATCCACCCTTGAAAGGATTGAAAAGTAGTCAACCTCAGCCAAATTTGAATTCAAAGTGTTAAAAGCCAGAACAAATATTGCAAGGCATTTTATCAAATGCTTTAATGATAATAAATTTGCTTTCTTTTATTGGACCCACAAGGGTTCAAGGGATATGGGACAATACAACCAAAATACAAATGGAAATAACAAATAATAAACGGTAAAATGTTTACATTGAGTAAAAGGGTGAGATCAACATTAACAATAAACACACATTAATCAATAGATAATAATAATAAGAAATCACAATAACAACATAGAACAAAATAAGGGCCAGGAAGGATTTTCCAAATAGGTTGGGGCAACTACCTTAGGGGATAACAAGGTACCCTACACACTGTCTCTGACAAGTGCTTTCCCTCAGTTCTTGTCACTAGGTTACAACTACACAATGTGATTTCATTAAGCGATGCTACATCATCATCATCATCATCATCGTTTGACGTCCACTTTCCATGTTCGCATGGGTTGGACAGTTTGACTTGGGACTGGCAAGACAAAAGGTTGCACCAGGTTCCAATATGATCTGGCAAGGTTTCTACAGCTGGATGCCCTTCCTAACACCAATCACTCTGAGAGTGTAGTGAGTGATTTTTACATGCCACTGGCATAAGGGCCAGTCAGGCAGTACTAACACTCAATTTAGTAAAAGAACTTGCTTCTCAAGATACCAAAGATTTCTTATCAAATATGTGATTTCTTTAAAAAAGAAGTAATTTTCTTAAATGCATACAATTCTATTTGGTTCTGTGTCAATTTATTAATTCTGTATTTCTTTCTCTTTTCAGCACCTAAATGTTTATTGTCACCTTAAAGACTTCTTCCATGATGCAAGAAGATACCGGTGGAAGGAAATGGGCCGTTATGGTCTCAGCCTTCTTCGTCCAGTTTATCATTTGTGGCATTACCTACAGTATGGGAATATTCCATGTGGTCTTCCGACACATCTTTGCAGGATCCCACTTTGATACATCATGGATTTCTGCACTTTTACTTCATGTCACTGTTATTTCAAGTCAGTATTTTCTTCCTTCTTTATACTCACCTTTAACAGAGAGAGGGAGAGTGTGTGTGTGTGTGGTGTGTGTGTGTGTAAAACTTATGTTCACAATGAAAAACAAATATTGAACAAATGAAAATATTTGCATACACACATGTATCTATACATTCACGCATACATATATAGTATTATATTAGTAGTATACTGTTGTGTGTGTGTGTATAATGTATGTATGTACCTTGCTTGCAAATAAGTGAGGGCTGACAACCAGAAGGGCATTCAATAATAGAAAATCTATTTGACTAAATTCTAACCCATGCAAGCAAGCATAGATAGATTGGTATTAAAACAATGATGATGATGACGTGTGTCACAGTATTACATTGATAATGTATGTGTATATATATATATAGATATATATATATATATATATACACACACACACACACACACACATATATATATATATATATATATATATATATATATCACAGTGATCACCGTGACCGACCAGGCTATCAGATGTTGCTACACATCATTGGTCACAATGCGCTTCGCATTGTTTTAGCCTTCAAATGTCGCCACCCCGCTGGCTAGGTGAACAGGCCAACAGATGAAAGAGTGAGAGAAAGTTGTGGCGAAAGAGTACAGCAGGGATTGCCACCACCTGCTGCCGGAGCCTCGTGGAGCTTTAGGTGTTTTCGCTCAATAAACACTCACAATGCCCGGTCTGGGAATTGAAACCGCGATCCTACGACCACAAGTCCGCTGCCCTAACCATTGGGCCATTGCGCCTCCATATATATATATATGGTTACAAGTATGACTATATGCTTAAAAAGTTTGCTTTGCACTCATGATGCCATGTGTTTAGTCCCCACAGTGTATTAGGGGCAAGTGCTTTTTGTCATAGCCTCAGATCACCCTGAGCCTTATAAGTAAAATTGGATAATCAGAAACCGTACCTCCCTGGTGACTGTATCTGTAACTCATTAAGCTAGCTTCGTTGCACAGTATCACACTGATTCTGCATTAGGATTATGCAAAATGATACACATATCTGTGGAATACCCAGCCACTTACACTATATTTCAATGAACAGGTGGTTTCATTGCTCAATCAACTGGAATACTCCTCACCAAACCAGAAAGATCTTTTTGCTTTTCACTTTTATTGTACATAACTCAACGTTCTGATGAGTATAAAGAAAACACCTGACCATCCTGCTGGTTTTGATTTTATCAAATAAAAAAAATCATTTGCGTACAACAAATAATATGTATCGAGTATTTTCCATTCAATAGATACTGGTTCTGTTTCCCATTCAATAGAGGCTGCTTCTGTTTTCACCATGTGTATGTGTATCACATATTAGTATTATATATGCTCACCCATATAAGCAGTATTATATTTGAGTTTATTTTTTCATAGCAAGATCTACATAAAATGTTTGAACCAATATTTAACATATCTCTGTATGTTAAGCATCCATGCACTGCTTTTCCTCTCTCGTTGTATAATAGATATGGATTGGTGATTGTTTGTTGATTACAAACCAGGGAGAAATAGTCAATACACTGTGTATACATTAGAAGCTAAAACTTGAATTGTAACTCTAAGCTTATGAAAATATAATGTGTGCTTCTGTTTGTTTTTGTCTGTTTGTCTATATATAATCACTGTAGGTGCAGTGGATTAAATGATTAAGAATGTTTGCTTACCTATCACGGGGCACCAGGTTCAATCCTACTTTGGTTCAATCCCATTTTGGACAAGTGTCAGTTTCCTAAGCCTCAAGTTGATCCATACCTCATGAATGAAATTTGGTAGACAGAAATTGTATGGAAGCCTGTCAGATGGTTTGTACCTGTAATTCAATGGGCCAACCTTATCATACACTGTCACATTGATACTGCTTGAGAATTATATTAAGGGTACACATGTTTGTGGGATACTCAGCTACATCATCATCATCATCATTTAACGTCCGTTTTCCATGCTAGCATGGGTTGGACGGTTTTGACTGAGGGCTGGCAACCAGATGGCTGCACCAGGCTCCAGTCTTGATCTGGCAGAGTTTCTACAGCTGGATGCCCTTCCTAACGCCAACCACTCCGAGAGTGTAGTGGGTGCTTTTTACGTGCCACCTGCACGGGGGCCAGTCAGGCGGTACTGGCAATGACCACGCTCGAATCTTTTTACACATGCCCACCGGCGCAGGTGGCAGTGAGGCGATGTTAGTAACGATCACACTCGAATGGTGCCCTTTTACATGCCATGGGTACGAAAGCCAGTTGGCTGATGTTAATTCAGTGAGTCTCGTAGTTCAGGTGATTGACCAACTGCAAACTTACAGCTGAAAATTCTGACCAAGATCCATTTATTTTATTTTATACGTAATCACTAACTTTCTATATACTTAAGCTCTTCATGCCCTACGGACCGTAGGCCATCAATGACTTTTTCTCCTCTGTTCTTGATTCTGGGTCATCCTCTCCCAGGTTATATTGGTTTTGAATTGTTATTCATGCATCTGTAATTTTGCTTTTTTTCATTTTTTCCATCCAGAGATACTACAACAATGACACAAACAAATAAAATGTCTTTTTCCTTTTTGTTTCAGGTGTCCTTTTCCGATTTGTGACGGCCAAGTTTGGCAGTCGCGTCAGTGTGATGTTGGGCGGCCTCTTATCTTCTATTGGCCTTGCACTTGGAGTCTGTATTACAGAACTCTATGAAATCTACCTTTGCATGGGTGTCCTTACAGGTAACCAAGCTTATTTCTTCTCCGTTTTACTTATCTACTTCTGAATTTTAGGTTTTACTAATTCCAACAACCCAACTGCTTCTCCATCCAACCAGTGTGAAGCCTTTATATGGTCTTTTAACCTGCTAGTAATAGTTACTAAGTTTTCCTCAAATCACAGCATATCATCTTGAGAAATGAAATGATACAACTGAAACTGGCTGTGGACAAGTGTACCACCATGCATTTTGGGAGAAAAAACCCTGCATCCACATACTCCCTCCACAACACTGATATCAAGAAATCCTCTTGCGAGCCTGACCTAGGCATCACTGTCAGCAGTGATTTGCGTTGGACAAAGCATATCTCTAAAATTGTCAAGAAGGCCGAGGGTGTCTTGGCATCACTCAGCAAGACTTTTGTTAGCCGCTCTCCAGCCATCTATTTAAAACTGTATACAGCTATGGTACGACCACACTTGGAATTCGCATCATCAGTTTGGAACCCCTATCTTGCTCAGAACATTGACCTCCTGGAATCTGTTCAGAGACGTGCAACCAAACGCATACCCTCCATCAGACACCTACCATATTCTGAGCGCCTTGTTTCCCTGGGCATGGATTCACTGAAGCTCCGGCATCTGGCGACGGACTTGGTAAACACCCACAAGGTTATCAACCACCTCACCAACAACAACACTGAACACCTTTTTGATCTCCATGTGTCTAACACACGTGGACATGCCTACAAAGTCAGAAAACAACACAGCTCCCATGACTTTCGGAAACATTTCTTCACACTCAGAGTTGCTGAAGCATGGAACAAACTGCCTGCGTCAGTTGTTGACTGCCATGACACTGCATCCTTTAAGGCCCTCATGTTTTCCGAAATCCGTCGAAACTACACCTGATTATATATACACTTTCGATGAGTTGTAGTGCACCTGAGCACTGTACACAATGTTTATTATTATTATATAGTCCTAGGTATGTATACTCTTCCTGGAAAAAAAATGGGATGGACATGGTTAGTTTGTCTTTGATCATAGGTTGGTTCAGTCATGGCTGATGCTAGGGACCAAACATCGTCAACCTAACATCTGTGTGGTCATTCAACCTACAAGAAATAGGAGCCAAAATCACCTTCAAACCACTCACTACATTGAATAATGTAATCTTAGGTACACTATGCCTGAAAGCAAAAAATGAGATGGTCATAGCAGGATTGCCTTTGATCATATATCCACTTGATCAGGGTTACCTCTACCACTCCTGTCGTTTGACATCTCTGTCATCTGCAGCAGCAGGAATTGCTAAATAACATTTGTTGTCTCATGTTAATATGGGTTTGATAAGTCTGCAATGATAAGGAGTACTCATTTTTCTTGCACCATTTCATCTAGGAAATTAGAAGTTTCTACAATTCTTATCTTAGCTATTCTATCCCAAATCTTGCTTGATCCACATCAGCCCTGTTGATCCCCTTGGATCATACTTAGTTAATGTACCAAGGTCTGCTCCCTTCTGTACCCAGTTATCTTGTGTTACAACCTCTCTCATCTTTATCCAGATACTTTGTAACATCTATTTCTTCAATCTTCCGCTAATCTAGCTGACCTCTCATGTCATCGCATAAGAGTTCTTCACAACAGTTTTTGTTTTTATCAGCTATTATATATCTACACTAGCTCTATGACTCGGCAATGTGTATCAAGTTTCGGCATTTTGATTGGGTTTTTGGATAGAAAATTGGTGTATCAAGTTTCGGGCATTTTGATTGGGTTTTTGGATAGAAAATTCAGAAAAAAGTTACTTCTATTGATTTTTTAATGGCTTTGCGGCGTAACTGGGGAAATGTAAGGATGTGCACAACCACCCTTGGACGGTTTTGAATGACCATAGAAAGTGCGAGCCCTCTAACTGAAAAATTGTGGATTTGTATAAAGGATACACACACACACACAGACAGACATTTTGCCGTTTATATATATAGAGATGCTACTTTAACCATCCTAAACAACATTGGTTCTGTAAGCGGTACCCCCATGGGGTAAACCTCTACGTTTGCAGCTCACTTTGCTTCCAGCCCCAAACTACATTCCTTTGGCCACTCCTTTTGACTCCTCACCCTACTTATACATACACACGCCTCTCTTCACCTGATCCACTGTCCATATCCTATACTTACCTTGTACATTGAAGGTTTTCTCTAGCACTCCTTAACTACCATCTAATCTTTCTCCCAGCTACTTCCACTCAATGCACAGTGTTTGAGAAAAGAATATAGTGTACAGATGTATGGTTACATCAGGTGGGGTTTCACACTATTATACAGGAGCATGCTCGACTACCTTCGAGGCAAGATTAGGTCCATCCCCTTTAAAGATAGACAGAAAATAAATAGTACGAGTTTAAGTAGGTTTATTTAGTCTCTAAAGGATAGAAAAACTAATTTTGATATATAATGGGAAATTATAGGTGGGGACAGAGCTGTACGTAAGAAATGCAATTTATGACTGGAAGTAATATTCTATAGTTTCACATCTAAATACCAGTTACTCTTTACTCTCTTTTTACTCTTTTACTTGTTTCAGTCATTTGACTGCAGCCATGCTGGAGCACCGCCTTTAGTCAAGCAACTTGACCCCGGGACTTATTCTTTGTAAGCCCAGTACTTATTCTATCGGTCTCTTTTTGCCAAACTGCTAAGTGACGGGGACGTAAACACACCAGCATTGGTTGTCAAGCAATGCTAGGGGGACAAACACAGACACACAAACATATACACACGCATACATATATATATATACATATATACGACAGGCTTCTTTCAGTTTCTGTCTCCCAAATCCACTCACAAGGCATTGGTCAGCCCGGGGCTATAGCAGAAGACACTTGGCCCAAGATGCCACGCAGTGGGACTGAACTCGGAACCATGTGGTTGGTTAGCAAGCTACTTACCACACAGCCACTCCTGCGCCTGTTATTAAATAATGAACAGGCATTAGCTCTGAAACATGCTCTCCTTCAGAGAAAAGCATTCAAATATTTCCCTAGAAAAGATTTTTAGTTAAGTGTCATGTAGATTGAAGGTGCTAGAGTTTACATAGACAATATTAATGCAGTATCTTGTTTGCTTTATACAAGTAGTAATTCTTCTCCAACTAATTAGTATTCTTCGTATGTAACACATCACATATGGAATAAGTTATTCTATATCTAGGAGGATGTTATCTACTCATAGATTTAGGGTTGATTTGTACAGCTAGAAATTCAGATTTCACAATATGTGGAAGTATTTTCCCATATTGTGTATTATATAAAACCCTGGCCTTAAAAGTAAATTCTGCAAATCTTATATTTCTAAATTATATTTGACTAAGTGACACTTAATTGTATACATCTATCACTGAAATTTATTCCTATTCACCTGGCTTAAAGCTAGTGGATGAAATATATTCTGACCTAGTTTAAGATCTAGCATTCAGGATTTGAGGTCCAAATCTTGGTGTCATTCTAGGGTCAATCTGATAACAGATTTTATAGCCATTTTCAGGTTTTTAACTATTCCTCTCTTATTCTTTGCATTCAAATGTTTAGGGGGGCCCCTACTAATATGCAATACTGTCTAAACCATCATACTTCAGTTCACTTCAAACAAAGGAAAGCAACAACACCTTCAATGAAGCTGCATAGACTGCTATAGCCCCGGGTCGACCAATGCCTTGTGAGTGGATTTGGTAGACGGAAACTGAAAGAAGCCTGTCGTATATATGTATATATATATATATGCGTGTGTTTGTATGTCTGTGTTTGTTCCCCTAGCATCGCTTGACAACCAATGCTGGTGTGTTCACGTCCCCGTCACTTAGCAGTTCGGCAAAAAGAGAACCGATAGAATAAGTACTGGGCTTACAAAGAATATGTCCCGGAGTCAATTTGCTCGACTAAAGGCGGTGCTCCAGCATGGCCGCAGTCAAATGACTGAAACAAGTAAAAGAGTAAAAAGAGAGACTCTTAACCAGACGAACAAATTCAATACGATAGTACTAGGCTGGCTAATCCTTATTGTTCAAAGCAGTTAGCCATAACTTGGATTATACAAGAGTGCTGAAACGGTACCTGCTTGGATATATTATCCCCATCTATTCACTATATATATATATATATATATATGTGTGTGTGTGCACATGTGTACATACATACACACAATCACCATCATCGTAATGTCTGGATATTTTCATGCTGTCATGGCCTAGATGTGTCATATGACACTTAGTTGTAATCTTTGTTTGTCATCCCCTCTGTAAGTTTGTAATACCCTCAGATCTGACCCACCATTTACCATCTATTATGCATCACATGTTCATGCCACAATAATCATCACCTTCATAGCTGCACAAACAGGGTGGGTTTTTCTTTTGTCTTTTGTTAAATTTTTTATCTTGTTTTTTTTTTTGTTTTTTTTATTATTTTTTTTACATATCTGGGAACCCTAATTATAGTTGGTTTAAAGTTTGAGTGGGGAATCTGTTAGCTATTGTTTGTCAGGAATGTAAGAATCCAAAGACTTGGTATCTGGCATGTGACAGCATTTCTACTACTGATGGTGGTGATAATAATGATATTAATAATAATAATAATGATAATAATAATAATAATAATAATAATAATAATAATAATAATAATAATAATGATAATAAAGATAATGATAATAATAATAATAATAATAATGATAATTCTTTCTTTATTGGCTACAAAGGCTCGTACATACAATTCAAAATGTGCCATACAAAACCAGTTAATAAAACATAAAGAGGGATCTACTCATAACAAATGGGGCACAAGAGCAATTAATAATACAATATATTAAAATATGCTAAAAATTTTGACACAGATGGGGTCAGAAGTGTCTGTGTTTGTGTGTATTTGTAGTTGTGTCTGTCTACCTCCATCACTTGATAAACTGGTGTTAGTTTGTTTATGTCCCTTTAACAGCTCAGCCGAAGAGGGCAAAATAATGAGTACCAGACTTGAAAAAAGAAAATTTGTTCAACCCAACCTTTCAAGATAGTGCCCCAGCTTGGCCAGTCCAGTGACTGAAACAAGTAAAAAAACAAAAGGTGAATGAAATGAAAATAAAGGGAAGCCATTAAATACATGGGTGAGAACCCCATCAAAGTAGGGCCAGGACACTCCATGACTCGTATCACATTCCATTTCAATCACTTCCAGAAAGTGCGTTCTCCAAAATTGCTCCCCAACAAATTTGGCTGCATCAAAGCTGTAAAGAGACCCCACATCGTCTGAGCTGAGATTCATCAAGTGGTGATACACCCTTGACATTGTCTTTGAGTCTGTCATCAATCCTAGGACTCATAAGGGCAGATCTTCACCCAGTTTCCATCGGTGTATGTGGGATTGAGATTACAGAGCCTTCTCCTGGACAGGGCACTGGTTCGTCACAAGGTTAAAATCCCAGCTGTTGCTGGATCTCATTTTTGTGGAGGGAACTGGAGCAACATGAAATGAAGTGTTGTGTGCAAGAGCATAGCACATTTGAAACCAGTATTAATTTCTCACATCATTCAAGAACTTTTCATGGCTTAGTGTTAGCAAGGGTATCCAATCGTAGAAACCATGCCAAAGATGACTTTGGGGTTCAATGCAGCCCTGTTGAATCCTGTCAAATTGTCCTACCCATGCCAGCATGGAAAGTGGACATTAAATGACAATGATGAATAGATATTGTTACAAAGGCAGGACTATGTGGTTAAGAACTTCACTTTCCAAGTTCACTCCTACTGTGTGGTACTTTGGGTAAGTATTTTCTGCTATACTGATCCAGGCTGACCATATCCTTAGGAATGGATTTTTTCCTAGATGGAAACTGAAAGAAGCCTGTCTTGTGTATGCAAATGTTTGTGTCACCTTGTTGTGACATCATTCAATTGTTGTAAACAAGCATCACTCATATTAGTAGTGTCTTTTATCCTTTGTGAAACCACATCCAACCATGGAGAAATATTTGCTTGGAAATGGGCAAAGGTTGGTGACAGGAAGGGCATTTGACCCTAGAAAAATGTACCGCAATAAGTTCGCTACCGCAGTAATACAATTTTATTTTGTTATATATTGTAATACCTGACTCACACATACACACAGCTATTTTCTTCAACATGTAATATCATTTGACTTGTCCTAAATCAAGAACTGACTATTACTTATGTCTTTAATTTGATCTTTCAGTAAGGATAGGTCAATAACAAGTGCTGAGTATTTTGTTCTCTGCAGCTTCAAATCAGCTGAAACTGATGATGTTGAAAATTCTTTTATTAATAAGTTTTCATAAATGACTGATGCTATGAATATTTGCATGACAAACTATGAACACTGCTAATTGAAGTCTTAATTATTATTTTTCTGTTGGAAAAAAAACTGCATAGTTTTTAGTAAATCTCGGTTTATTACTGCACTATTTTAATTTTTAGCTGACAAACCAGCTAAATTGTTAAATTGATTCTAATTGCAGAAAGCTTTATTGTTTTCGTGTTTTACTTCTCGCTTCCAATTTGAAAATTGTCGATCTGTTAAACAATATAAAATTTCAGTACTTAAACATTGAAATTTTACACTGAATTTATATTGAAAATATTTTTAAAATATTCATGCAAATGTATAATGATTGGTTGCTTGAACAATTTCTTCAGATCATGTAATGTAACTGATAATGCTTTGGCTGCTATTATATAATACAATCAGCAATAAATGATCAATAATGCAATAAATTCTAGTGGGAAGTAAAAAGTTTGTGGAATTCCTCTTTATTGGTTTTTCTCAATTTATGCATTACTTTTCAGAACTGTAATTGGTTAATTACCATATCAAGTCATTTAATTCTATACCAATTATAAATGCATCCGTGATTTGTTTTTCTAAAATTGTTCATT
>NC_043015.1:30435144-30532644 GCF_006345805.1 Octopus sinensis
CAACCTTACAATTGTAAGCCAAAACCCCTAACCCCTAAACCATATGCCTTCACTGGAATTTTGTAACAGAAAGGATTAACTAAAGTGTTTATTGGAAAAGAGGATTCATGTCCCTATTGAGGGCTGTTTTCAAGGTCTTAGCTCATAGTTAGGAGTTGCTTAACTTCACTTCGGTCCCAGGTTGATGGTAGTCTCCACCATGCCTATCCCATTGTTTTTTTTTGTGCTTTTTCAGGCATAAAATATCTAAGACTACATTATCCAATGCACCCTTTATTTTTATTTAAGATTGTGAGATGAAATTTGAGAGAATGTTGGTTCCAGTACAATGTCTGGTGAAAGGTGTGTAGGTTGTCTGTGAATGATGATTGTTTAAAAAAGATTATCTTCAAGAATTAAAAGTTTGAGTGATCTTAGTGTGAGTGTCGGGTTGGAATTAACTGAGTTGGTCATTGATATAATGGTGAAACGGTCATCATGTAAGAGTAATGGCAGGAATGTGTAGGACATAGACGTGATGGCAGTGGCAGTGGTGGTCTGCAATTTATAGAGGTTTCCTTTAGGATGTGTATATGTTTGTACTGTACTTTGGGGTATGTGTAGTATGTGTTAGGTGTGGTAAGTCCAGAACACTGTGGCAGACAGCGTTGTGGAGTTGGTACACAAAAACTTTGACTCTGACTTTCAATTTATGGCAACACCAATACCAACCACTCTATATGTAATTAGACAAATCATGGGTATGGGTGTGGTTGTAGGCACGGGCATGGCTGGGTTGTTGAGATGTTTGCTTCCCAACCACATGGTCTCAGGTTCAGAAGGTCACTTCACAAGTGTCTTCTACTATAGCTTTGAGCTGACCGAAGCCTTGTGAGTGGATTTGGTTGATAAAAACTGAAAGAAACCCATTGTGTGTGTGTGGAGAGAGAGAGAGAAATAAAGAAAGATTGTGCATGTTTGTGTCTCATTGTCTTGATATCACATGCTGGTTGTGAATGGATATCATTCATTTCCAATGTACTGTGAAAATATGTCTTTTCATGGGGAAATATTACCTTGTTTGTAAACAAGTAAGGGTTGATGACAGGAAGTACATCCATCCATTGAAAATCTGCCTCATTAAATTCCATCTGACCCATGCAAGTATGGCAAAGTGAACATTAAAGTTATGTGGATGATTTATTTCTTATACTGATTCGATGACTGGCATCCATGCTAGCGGGGTGCAAAGAGCACCATCCGAGCGTGATCGTTGCCAGAGCAGCCAACTGGCTTCCATACCCGTGGCACGTAAAAGGGAACCATTCGAGCGTGATTGTTACCAACATAGCTTCACTGGCACCTGTGCCAGTGGCATGTAAAAAGCACCCACTACACTCTCGGAGTGGTTGGCGTTAGGAAGGGCATCCAACTGTAGAAACTCTGCCAGATCAAGATTGGAGCCTGGTACAGCCATCTGGTTCGCCAGCCCTCAGTCAAAATCGTCCAACCCATGCTAGCATGGAAAGCAGACATTAAACGATGATGATGATGATTGATTGAAAGTGCACAACATCTTAGCCAGTGTGAATTACCAATGTGGCTACTTTTTAACGACATACAAGGAATTAAACAAAACTTACATAATTAAAAGAAAAGACTATTTTTATCAAAAGGCTGAAAGAAACAAGCTATCAAAATACTATTTAAAAAACATCTGAAACATCTTTGTTTGTCAGATCAGAAGTGTGAAGTACAGCAAAATTAAACTAAGATTGAACATCTAAAGCAATTTAATAAAAGAGCATTTTAAAAGAAATAAACTCAATTAGCTACAAATAACCTTTCTTTTTAATCTCTTCAATTAATCTCCTTTTCAAGATTAAAGCATTGTTTAAATATAAAATTTAAGTGAATGTAACATGAAAGATTACATTAGATGCGATTAAAATTATATCTTGAAGTATTATAAAGAGTATCCTTACAAAATTTTCTGAAAGAAACTCTATCTCATAGAATAGAGATTAAATATAAAATACAAATTCATATAATTTACTAACATCTTATCCTTAAATACAGGATTTCTTCTACAAGAACCTCTTTTATAGAAGCCCTTAAATCTGGTTTGATTATTTCAGTGCAAACACAATTTAAATTAGGATGTGTGAAATTTTAACTTCTTATGTTACAATCATCCCACAGCCTTAGTGTGGACTAATTCCCCAACATGCTGCTCTGAATGACATAATCAGAAGGGACCTTGATGTGCCTGGCTTTCTGTCTCAGCTTGAACCAGCAGGTCTCAGCAGTCGGGATGGTAAGTGCCCCGATGGAATAACCCTCTTCACATTCGAGGGAAGCAGATCTCTACTCCAGGACACAACATGCAGTGACATATTCTCCAGTTCCAACCTTGCAACATTGGCTGCAAACATGGGTGTCACTGTCCATAACATGAAGGAGAAGGAAGTCAATGCATACAGTGACCTGACCAGCCACTATCAGTTTGTGCTAGTCGCCTCAAGATGGAAGGTGTTCTCGGAACCTGTACTACTGATTTCTTCTGCAAAATAGGAATAATGGCAGTCCATTTGGAGAAATGAATCTCGCAAGGTGGAGTGGCTGCTGCAGTGAGTGTTGCTGGCTATTCTCTGCAGCATTGCTATTGTAGTCATTACCGTGGGACATGGCTGAGCAAATTCCATCTACCAAATCCACTCACAAGGCTTTGGTCGGCCCGAGACTATAGTAGAAGACACTTGCCCAAGGTGCCATGCAGTGCGACTGAATACATACATACATACATATGATGGGCTTCTTTCAGTTTCCGTCTACCAAATCCACTCACAAGGCTTTGGTCAGCCCAAGGCTATAGTAGAAGACACTTGCCCAAGGTGCCATGTAGTGGGACTGAACCTGGAACCATGTGGTTCGTAAGCAAACTACTTACCACACAGCCACTCCTACACCTATGTTCCTAGAAATTCTTCTTTATCACTACTTTAATTTGGGTTGTATGCGATTTTATTGCTACCATTTCTGATATCTTTGTACTTCAACAGTTTTATCTCTTACCTAAGGTGCTGCACTTTAATATTAAACAGGAATTAATTTTTTAAAACACTTGGCCTACTACATGTACATGCACATGTGAATTTTTAGCTACATACAAGGAAAAGCTAAGTGACTGGCAAGCAAGCCTTCATTCAGTGTTCACTCTACAATCACTGTTCCAAGCTATGCCTTCTCTGTCCGTCCCTGCTACTGCTACTACAGTGTTCTCTGCTCCTCTATACACATATACATACTTTGTCTACTTGATGATAGTCAGGACACTTAGCTACCACTCTGACCACCATCACCTCTACTATTTCACTGCTCAAGATTTCATTCTAAACATTTATTTACTCCATTTGTGTTTCCCAATATTAACTCCCTCCATCACTCTCTTCCCATCTATACTTCACTAGCAATTTCAGATCTACAATAGTTCAGACTAAACATTAATTATACAAACCTCACTCCATTATCCCTACACCCACCTCAGTCTGAGGAAAAGGTGTTAACAAGATAAAATTGAATATAAGCAATTGTTTTTTTATATTTTATTTAGAACAGAGTATTTTTGCTCAGCTATACACAGACAACATTCTTCTTGTTTAATCCTTAGATTAGTCTTAGAATGGCAAAGTATCATAAAACAGAGTTCAGAGCACCAGAATATAATACAGAATATTAGAGTTTAGTATAGATCTTTAAAGTACAGAACCCTCATTACCAGCAGTGTGGAGTTTGACTTGCGGAGTCAATGCCATATCAGGCCCCTAAATAATCACATCATTGAAATCTTGAAGCTATAAAATAATGCATGATTAATTCAAAACAATGTGAATAAAAAATAAAATTATTAACTTATTCATTAAAATTTACCATGAACTTTATTGTTCCACACTGTTGTAGGTGGTGGTTCAATTTTTTTTTTTAATTATTACAAAATTTACTTTTTACATTTTGAAATGTGATATTGCTTTTGTGTACAGATGTTAGTCAAGCATTTCCTTGGAGTGTGGGACATAGAAAAAGTTGGTACCACTGCTTTACATGATCACTTAACTTGCTAGAAATGATAGTCGAATCTCTCACAGCTGAAGCCCTAAAATCTTACAAAAGATAATATAATACTAGATACGAGTGAGTACTGAAGAGTTCCTGGCTTTAAGGCTATTGTGAAAGGCCTGGTTGGAAGCCCAACCTCCTGAGTTTTTTTACAGGGCTTAGAAAAACTGAAGGACTACTGCAATAAGTGTGAATCTGAGAGGGGAGTGTGTTGAATAAAATCATAACTAACTGATCCTCCTGTATTTTCTTCTACCCAAAGCTAGAAACTTTTCAGCACTTTGTCGTAGACTATCTGAATCCTTGGACCAGATGGTCAGAGTTGAAGCATCTTTTATAATAGATTGGCCGTATTAGGATTGACCTGAAGCTGAGCAATTACTTCATTCTCAAATTAGTATTTTTGAACACTGTATAATTGATTTTTTTTAATGAAAATGTAATTCACATTTATGAAAATATTCATTTTGCAAAAATGATTTCATTTTTATAAAAATATTTTTTTTAAACTATAACTTATTTTTATGAAAATACAAATCATTTTATTTTAGATTATGATTCATTATAAGAATGCAATTGTTTCATGAAAATATAGTTCACCATTGAAAAATATTTTTATAAAAATTTAATTCATTTTTATGAGAGTATAATTAAATTTTGATGAAAATATTATTGATGACAGTTTTTTTTTTACGTATTGTCTTATTAAGTGTAATAATGCTTATTGATTCCCATTGATTTGAATTAATCATGCATTATCTCATATCTTCAAGATCTTGATGGTGTAATTACTTGATGTAGAATAACATTGTAGGGTAGGTGTGAGGGCCTGGATCTGGTCAGTTTGAACATAAAACAGATTAAATATTTTGGCCGGATATGGCCGGTTTAAATACTAAAGGGTTAAATACTTGATACATACAAGCTTCTTGTTGTCTTTATTTTATATTGATTTTATTTCATGATTACATGATTAGAATGGGTTTTTTTAGAGTAATTGCTTTACACCTTGATGTCCTTCTTAATTATCTCTGATTACATGCTCATGAGGTAAAAATAGTGGAGCCTGTTTATTTTAATTCATGCAGGTAAAGTGGAATAAATAGTTTGATGTGTTGATCAAAAGGCAGTAGTAAGATCTGAACTTATGACCATGTGGTCTATTTTGCAGCACCGTAACCTCGCAGCTATTGTGCTTCTTGTTTAAAGAACAAAAACTGTTTCTTCGTTGTTTTGTAGATTTTTGTTGCTAACTATCAATCTTTGTAAATGCAGTTGATGTATGTAGTATGTATGTATGCATGTATGCTTGTATATATATAAATATATATATCTGTGTGTGTGTGTGTATGTATATATATATATGCAATATATATGTATGTATGCACATATGTGGTGTGTGTGTATATATATATATATATATATATATATATATACATACACACAACTTGTAAACAAGGGCAAAACAAAAAAATTTCTAATGCCAAATATGCCGAAACTAGACACATCGTCCATACTCCTTTATAGTGATGAATTATATGGTTATGGACGATGTGTCTAGTTTCGGCATATTTGGCATTAGAAATTTCTTTCTTTTGCCTTTGTTTATAAATTTAACCTTTAAAGGTATTTTTTTAATATGCTGGCCATTGATAAAATTTATTTTGAAAAACTTTATATATATGTATGTATGTATGTATGCACATATGTATATGAATCATTGGCGCAGGGAATTAAAAGTTTAACACTTCTCCTTTCCCAATAATAACTAAACTGAAGGGAAATAAGATATTTTTATTTTTGAAACAGGCAGATTGAAGCAAGTAAAATAAGGATAATAATGGTTTCAGATTTTGGCACAAGGCCAGCGATATTAAGGAGTGGGTTAATTCATTACATCCACACCAGTGCTCAACTGGTAGTTTTAGCTACCCTAAAAGGGATTCAAGACAATGTTGATGTTGGCTGAATTTAGACTCAGAATGTGAAGAACTGGTAGAAATGGGGCAAGGTATTTTGTCTGACACGCTAGTGATTCTGCCAATTTGCGACCTTATAGTCATAATGTCACACAACAATGACCTTGTTACTTGTAGTTCGGTCCTTAGTATCATAACTTCATGGCTCTCTTCTTTTGAATTAGCTTTCAATGGTATTGATGAGAAAATAATGACTACACTGTTATATCTCATACATACACACACAGTACGCACTCATATAGTGTATAGTAAAACACAATTCAAGCAATTTAGTCTCTTTTCATCATTCACCATGCGTTTGTTCCCCTGACTGGAATTGAATTCATGAACTTCTAAGGATTTTGTGTATTAAATAGTGCATGGAATAAAACAGTATGTCGTTAGTAACTTAGCTAAATTAGTATATGTAGACCTAAAGTGGCAGGGTGGGTGAGGAATCTTTATTTGATTCCTTGAGCTGCTAGAAATAGTAGCTAAATCTCTTTTAAAGCAGATATTATAGTCTTTATGAGAGAAAGGTCACATCAGACAATGTAGATCTGCAGATTCCTAGAACCACCACCACCACTGACCAAAAACAGTAAAGAAATAGGTAAATGACTCTTCTTAAAGGCAAGTCTAACAGTTGCAATATTTCCATAAGATCTGGTATCTGTAGCCAAAAAAAGTATGATCTGAGACATGTAGAATTCAGTTTCTTTCTCCAGATATACAGCAAGAAATACAAAGCTTCAGTGGATATGAACTCTTGTTTGTTGTTGCTGTTTATCTTGTTTATCTATGATCAAAGACATTTCAATTGGTCAGAGCTGGAATGCCTGCCTCAGATCTTGGTTCTACACAATCAGGATTGACTTAGAGCTAAATAACAACTAAAGAGGTTCACGTTGAACAGTGTTCTCACACATCCCTACAATAGCAGGATAGTTGTTGTTGTTTGTTTGTTCCTTCTCGAGCTATGCCTGGCTCATAAGGGCCGGTTTTCCAGTATCTTGGCGTATAGGTTCCCCACCTGGATGGGACGCCAGTCTGTCGCAGGTGAGCTGCAAGATGCAGGAGGAAAGAGTGAAAGAAAGTTGTGGCTTAAGAGTCAGCAGAAGTTTAGCCATTACCTTCTGCCGGAGCCGCATGGAGCTTAGGTGTTTTCACTCATAAACACACACATCGCCCGGTCTGAGATTCGAACCCGCGATCCCTCAACCACGAGTCCGCTGCTCTAACCACTAGGCCATGTGCCTCCACAACAGGATAGTTGCAATTGAAATGTCTTTGATCATAGTTCTTGGTCTAAGATGACTTGCAAGATAAACAGCAACAACAAACAAGAGTTCATATCCACTGAAGCTTTGTATTTCTTGCTGTATATCTGGAGAAAGAAACTGAATTCTACATGTCTCAGATCATACTTTTTTTGGCTACAGATACCAGATCTTATGGAAATATTGCAACTGTTAGACTTGTCTTTAAAAAGAGTCATTTACCTATTTCTTTACTGTCCACAAAGGGCTAAACACAGAGAGGACAGACAAGGACAGACAAACGGATTAAGTCGATTACCTCGACCCCAGTGCGTAACTGGTACTTATTTAATCGACACCGAAGGGATGAAAGGCAAAGTCGACCTCGGTGGAATTTGAACTCAGAACGTAATGGCAGACGAAATACTGCTAAGCATTTCGCCCAGCGTGCTAACGATTCTGCCAGCTCATTAATGGTAAATTAGGCAAATTTACCATTTGCTTAATGCTACAGAGTCTGTAGCTACTCCGTGAGTTCCTGGGGGTTACAGAGATCTCGTTTATCACAATGATGTATCACAGCATGGTTGGCAGAATCAGATAAGATATTTTATGATGTTTGGTTATATTTCCTTATATTCCGAGTTTAAATCCTGTCTTGGCCAGCATTGTCTTTCCTCCTTGTACCTGTCAAAGAAATGTTACTGTAATCAGTATACAGTAATCCTTTGACTATCACAGGTGTTACATTCCAAAACCTCCTACAGAAATAATTAAAATCTAAAAAAATATAATACCTGTTGGCCACAGAAACCTACGATATACTGAGAAGTCCGCTATATAAATTTCCATATATTAGCCAGAAAAATCTGTGATGTACTGAGTGCATGGTAGGTGAACCACTATGTACTGAGTTACGATAGGTGATTTGCGATAAGGTGAGGCATTACTGTATTTGAATGTTTTTTTTTCAGAGCAGTGCTCCAGCATGGCACATAGCTCAATGGCTGAATATAAAAGAATATAAAATCTACCAAATATTTATAACTCCGATATTCTTCTTTACTTGTACTTGTAACAAACTATACTGACCATCTGACATGCAAACAAACACTAATCTTTTGTTTCTCTGGCAATAACCCGATTTTGTTTATGATTTCAGCATTACTTATTCAAGCAGAAGATGAGTACACATATGCCTTTTATTTAGCTGGTAAGTTTCCTCATGTTATTCAAATATTTCTTATATTTTCACAATATTTTTTAAAATCCATTCTCAGCATTACTCTGAGTAATCGAGAATTTAATTTAATTTTTTGTTTTTTTCTATCTCAATATCAAGAGGAAGTGCAGTGAATTGGCTACAATTGGCTAATTGGCATAGTCATTCATCATCATCATCATCGTTTGACGTCCGTTTTCCGCGCTAGCACGGGTTGGACGGTTCGACCGGGGTCTGGGAAGCCAGGGGGGTCCGGCATCGGCCACGATCGGTTGGAGCTTTTAACGTGCCATTAGAGGACAGAATAAAATACCGTGTAGTTTTTGTTCTGACTTTCTACACTCTGAGTTCCAAACCATTCCAAGATACTTTACACTCTGAGTTTTGGAATGGTAGACATAATCCGTGCAACATTACCTCCTCATCTTTGGATGCTTTTAATGGATTTCTTTCTGTTGCAAACCATTCAGATCAAGTCCCCGGTTTTTTTATGATCAATTCATCCCACCAAAAGATGAAGGGTCAGAGACACAGCCTTTCCTTCTCTTGCTAAGCAGCATCATCATCATTTAATGTCTACCTGTCCCTGCTTGCATGAATCAGGCAGAATTTGTTGTTTTTCCAGCTGGATGCCTTTCCTGTTGCCAACTCTCACCTGTTTCCAACCAAAGTAATATTTATTATTGTTGTTGTTATAATTATATTAAGATATTGAGGTATCCTCAAACCAAAGGCTTGGTTTTAATGCTTATTAGAGTGTACTCTGTTAAAGATATCCAAAGGCCAAATGATAATTGATATTAAATCCAGGCAACAAACAAAATGAAAAAATAAAAAAGGAGCAATCCATCGATTTTTCTACAGTTTCTGTTGACTGAATATTATTAACAAGACTTTAGTTAACGCATGGTTATGGTAGAACATACTTGCTCAGAGTCTCAGGATTGAACCTGGAATCGAGTGGTTGTGAAGGAAATTTCTTAACTACGCAGCTGTGCCTGTACCTCCCTTTAGATTACCTCTCATAATTATTTTGATTTCCTTCACTTATCTTCCAGGGAAAGATCAGGCACTTAACTGTAAGATTAAAATCTGAACCTTAAACTGAAAGATTAAAAAAAGTTGCATCTTAAATTGATGTCCCATATTTACTGATGTGGAATATGTCAGAATACATGAAGACTTAATTTACTGTTGATGTATTTAATTGAAGAATCATCAGCAAACTAAATACATAAAATTATGGGCTAAGGAAAAAAAAAAAAGAAGAAAAGAAATGGAGCAAATAATGTCCCATAACTCACCAAAACTTTTGTCATTATTTAGTAATTTAAGAGAAGTCGCATAAGAGTAATCTCCCTTAGCATACAAACAGTTAATAATTTCCTTCATCTGAGAATAGCAGCGAGGATATTACCTGACATGCCTGATGTAGAACACCAAAAAATATAAGTTATAGAAAAATTTTACCTTTGTTAATGAGAAAATATAAACGACTAATTATATTTGGGGATGGTCATATTTTTTGCTAATTAACCACATGCACTGTATATTTGGTTTTCACTTCAGCATTATTATTATTATTATTCAAATTCTGATAAAAACTAGACAATTTCTATCAAATTATTGATCCATCATCATCATCATCATCGTTTAACGTCCGTTCTCCATGCTAGCATGGGTTGGACGGTTCGACCAGGGATCTGGGAAGCCAGGAGGCTGCACCAGTCTCCGGTCTTATCTGGCAATGTTTCTACAGCTGGATGCCCTTCCTAACGCCAACCACTCCGTGAGTGTAGTGGGTGCTTTTTACGTGCCAGGCGAGGAGCACTGGAGCCAGGCGAGGCTGGCATCAGCCGCGGTGGGATTGGTGCAGTTACGTGTCACCTGCACGGAAGCCAGTCAAGGCGGCACTGGCTTCGGCCACGATTCGGATGGTGCTTTTTATCTATATATAATCACAAAACAGCTGAAATAATTGTTGCATATATTTTTTTTTGTCCTTAGGTGCCTGTCTGCTGACCAGTGCCACCATTATGGTTCTCTTTAAGTACAGACAGTGTGGATCACCGACACATTTGACCCCTTCTGAACACAAGACACCATTAATGAACACTTCCAACGGTACTGCCACTAAATGTCCAGATCCTACCACAACCTATCGGTACTATGAGGAAGATCATATGGTTATGTAAGTACTCACCAAAGTCTTTTTGTCTTTGACTCATTCTCCTATGAGGTTCTATGCTCCTTGGCTGATTTTGGAAGCAATCGTCCATTTTGGTGTTTCTTCTTTTCTTAGTCTTTCCCAATCTGCTTTGTTGTTGTTCTTCTTCTTAACCTATTTACATCTGTTTTACCTCAACTAACATAAGATTTCAAATTTTCTGCAAGTTGTCATATTTTGCATGAATCATCTAAGGAATCTTTATTAAGAATTGGTATGACCTTTTCCAAACTCTGAGCAAACAACTACAAAAAGTCTTTGGATGCCAACCTGCCTGTGACCACTTCTGGTTCTCTGAGACAAATTTCATGTCGTTTTAACCCCTTACCCGGCAGAAACGAATATATGCGTTTTGACCGAAATCGTTTTTTTCTATCTCTGGCGAGTTAACTCGTCAAAAGATAGACTCACCAAAATCGACAGCAAACGAGTTCCTTCGTCCAAAAACGGGTTAACTCATTTCTGCCCAAAGCGGTAATTTAAAATCAATATTATTGAATTAAAATTCATAATAAATAAGGTTTGAAATATACCTCGAAATCACCATTCAAAACATAGTAAAATAAAACAATTAAAAAATATGTCTGAAAAAATACATTTATTTTGAAAATAATTGTTGGGTAAGGGGTTAAAGTGACCTAAATTAAAACTTCCACCAAACTTTCATGTTATGTTCCAAACACCAGTTTAGTAACACCAAAGTTGTTTTACTGAATTCTTTGTTATTTTCAAAATTAATCGAAAAAAAGCAGTATTTGCCAACAGAAGTTTGGTAATGAAAAGGTTAACCTATTTATAACAAAAGAAGGCCTTAGCTTCCCAAAGAGTACATACAGTATAATATTTTCTGTAAAATGTGGATTTTTGATGACCAAGTCATTTTGATGTTTTGACCTATTAGTTTCTTCCCCTGGTCTTGATTTTCAGTTCATTCAATGTGGCTGACTTTGCCTGTTGTTTCATTTGGTCTTGTTTATGTTATTAATATGCTACGGCTACAGAACAGACGTTACATTTTTGGTCTTGATTTGTGACCTGCAAGACAATATGCATGTTACTAATCACACATCATGAAATTAATTAATTGATAAATTATTACTAACAGCTAACTTCTGTTTCACAGAATCACTCATTACTGTGCTCAGAAAAGCCTAGAAACAAATAAGAACATTTCTATGCACTCACATCCTATAATCTTAAATAAAGGATACATTGAACAAATGTAGTTTTAGCTATACAAAAACGACAAGAGGGTCACAGCTGGATGGTTTTTGATCAAGGCTAACCTTGGGCTAATGCCAAACAACTAATGTCATTAGTTACTGGAAAACTTTTAACCAAGATGATTTCTTATTTCTTTATTGCCCACAAGGGGCTAAACATAGAGGGAACAAACAAGGACAGACAAAGGGATTAAGTCAATTACATCAACCCCAGTGTGTAACTGGTACTTAATTTATCGACCCCGAAAGGATGAAAGGCTAAGTCGACCTCGACGGAATTTGAACTCAGAACGTAAAGACAGACGAAATACTGCTAAGCCTTTCGCTTGGTGTGCTCACGATTCTGCCAGCTCGTCGCCTTTCTGTCAGAAAACAATGTGATGTATGGCAGTGAAAGCTGGCCTACAGTCTGATTGTTGTATAACAGTGAAAGGTAGAGGAGCTGCAGTGTGACGCTGTACGGCAGCGAAGATAGAGGACCACTGTGTGCTTATTGTATGACAGCAAAGGTAGAGGACCCACAGTGTAATGTATGACATTTGGGATATAGGGACCACAGCCTGATGTTGTATGACAGTAGAAGTAAAGTAAATATATAATGAGAATGAAAGCATAGCATAGCATTTTTATGCAGAGATGTATATTAGTTGAAAAGACTATGGAAAGTATCTGGGGAGATAACTCAGGACTAAACCAAATTGGGCAAACCTGGTAATTTTCATTTGGTAAAATAAGACATATTTCGTCAAGAAACAATACACTGAGAATGTATTCAAGTGTCTTATTTATTCTGTTATAAAATTATATATCAAACTTACAAGTGGAATTCAACATGGTTTTTCGATCTGCTTGAAATCACAGCCAAATCATCATTAATTCATTATTGTCTTAAAAAAGGACGATAGACGATGTCTTGAAAAGATAGGATAATCACAGCCGGAATACTGTTGGTCAGAAATCAATCAATGCTGAGCTGGGTTAATTAATCAACAAGAGCAAAGAATATCAAATTGATTCCAGCTTGTGACTTTGTGAATGTACGTTGTAGTAGTAGTGGTGGTGGTGGTGGTGTTGGGACCAGTTCCGTCTTTGACTATTGTTGTATGGCTGACTGCATGCTCTGGTTGTTCTCTGCACTGTGAGGGCATCTGGTGAAAAGCTATTGTCTGTTTGGTCTTTTCGACTATTGGCAGACATCAGAATATGTGTACAAATACACACACAACACTCACACACGGAACCACGAATCCAATATTCATATGTATGTATGTATATATATATATGTATGTATGTATATGATGTATGTATATATATGTATGTATATATATGTATGTATATATGTATGTATATATATATATATATATGTATGTATATATATATGTGTGTGTATATATATATATATGTATATGTATGTATGTATATATATATATGTATATGTATGTATATATATATATGTGTATATATATATATATGTATATATATATATGTATGTATATATATATATGTATATATATATATGTGTATATATATATGTGTGTGTGTGTGATATATATATATATATATATATATATATGTATACCAAACTTTGGCATTGCCAGTTACACAAACAGCAGGACAGGGTGCCACTGCATAGTGCCAAAAATCCCAACATTGGCATCACGATACAGGACCAGATACTGCAACAGCTTGGGCTTCAAGATCCCACAGCTCTTTAATATCCGCCCATAAATCCTGAGGGTCCTGAATGGTGTGGATGTAGGCATTTTCAAAACAAAACTGGATCTCTTTCTGTCAAGAGTTCTGGATGACCCTACCCCAAGGCAAGAAACACAGATGAAGGCTGCAACATCAAACACCCTCGTTCATTTCATCAGAAGAGGTTTAGTGAAAGGAAAGCAAACGGCAGTGCCCCAGCATGGCCACAGCCCTCAGGCTGAAACGATAAAAAAAACTATACACATATATGTATGTATATATATATATATATATATATATATATATATATTTGGGTTTCAACATGGTTGGTGTCTACCAAATTCACTGAGGCATTGGTTAGCCTGGGGATATAGTAGAAGACACTTGCCCAAGGTGCTACCCTGAAACCACATGTTTGTAAAGTGAGCTTCTTAATCCCACACCTATACCTGTGTCTGATAGCAAACCTTTTGCTCTCAGCATGTTGAAATTTTAATTCCTTGGATAATCCTATTAATTGGAATATCATGCAAGTGCTTATTGGATAAGTTTTTCATAACATGATATTGCAAGGAGATTTTTTTTTTCCTCCAGGGTCCATGATATATCATCTAAAATACCACACCATGTCACTGGTGACACACATGTCATAGTCTATGTCACCAGTCTTGACCCTTTAGCATTTAAACCAGCCAAAAGTATTCTGCCTGTTTTATGTCCAAACTGGCCAGATTTTGTCTCTCACACCAACCCTACACTATCGTTTTAAAAATTAACAGCTACCTCATCAAAATCTCATAGCTCCAAGATAATGCATGATTAGTTCAAAACAAAGTGGACGAAAAAGGATTAATTTTGGTAGAATAATGCGAACACTAAAGGGTTAATGTATTAAATCAGCATTTAATTAACGAGATCATCATCAGGGTTACCAAGAACACTGCCATTTGTAAGATTTTTATATGTTTATTAAGGACATTACCATTTGGCATTAAAGATATCAGAATGTTCATTGATTGAGAATACTGCCATTTGAACCATTAAGGATATCAAATATCAGGATATTATATTATAGTAAGAATTAAAATCTTCCTTGTCAGATTCAAACCTTTGTTCTTTGTTGTAGACAGTTATGTTTCCTTCAGTGTGTAACTATGTTTTCTGTCAGATATATGTTAAGGGAACATATTTTCTCCTATTACTAACAGGCAAAAATCTGGAATGTACAGTTTATCAGCGTCAACAGAAACAAACCCGGAACTGGTGAGTCACACACACACGCACACAGACTCAGATCTACTACTCACAGCACTTTTGTCATTGCATTTCCATTGTCGTTATTTTGCTAATTAATCATTCATTCAGCTTCTGTCTTTGGTGTCAGCATAGAACTAATTTTTTTTTTGGTTATTGCTGTTGTTGTACTTGGTGTTGTTATTGTTTCGGTATTGGATTTTTTTTTTTTTTGTTTTTTGTTTTAGAGATTTATTTTTGGTTGATTTGTGTGTGTGTTTGATTTCTTTGAATATTCAATTTTTCTTTTTTTTTTTTTTTTTGAGATTTTTTTTTTTATATTCTTGATAATATTTACAGATACTGTTTTATATCAATGTTGTCATTATTATTGTTAATGTTGTGGTGAGGGCAGCAGTAGCAGTAATGGTTTCTCAGTGAATCAAATCTAAATCTGCCATCTGGTTTCACTCTCAGTTGAGACTGCTTTTCTTTGCTTATATCACTAAGACTGTGCCTTTGTAATAAACAAGGGAGTTGTGCTGAGAAATATATAAACTTTATATCCAGTATACACAATTCAGGCAGCGTGTAAGTAAAATAACCATCCATGTATCATACATAGTATATACGCAGTTGATAGGCCAGTTACTGCAGTATTTAACCTAAGATAACATCTTTTATGGATTTGCTGTGTTAAAAACACAATATATATCAGAACAGAGGCCAGCAAGTACATTAGATGCATTTCGTCCCTTTTAGGCCTTTTCAGTGGCAAGTACTTCTAGCCAGCCACATGCTCAACCAACAGGACAAATACTGAAGTAACTAACCTATCAAACAGTAGTATGCATACATAAAGTATGTTTTATAGATAGCTATAGAGTAAGCTGTGGTATCATGTGAAAGCTATAGATCAGGGGTTCTCAACCTTTTTGTATCTATTGACCCCTTTGATTACTAATTTATTCTGGTGGACCCCCATAGCCATTTGATGTTTAGAAACTTCCAAAATTCTTATTTTGTTTTTCACGCATTGACTTGTATAGGTTGAACTATGTAAAATGTTAGAGAAAGGAACCTAGCTGTTTCTTGCAATACATATCAATATGTACATCTGAAGCATAATTTTTTCAGGGGTCCTTCAAGTACTATTGTGGATCCCCAATTTACTATTTGCTTGCATGGACCCCAAAACTCTTATATGGACCCTGGTTGAGCACCACTGCTATAAATGGTTAAATTGACAAGGCATCTGGCCACCAAGTAAGCAAGTGGTCAGCAGTTCAGATTTCATTATTGAAATCTGTCCATAGTCAAAACATTTATTCATTCAATCATTTGGACAGGGCATCATTTTTTATTTTATTTGCATTCTTGTATAGGTTAGAAAAATACATATCATTTTAATATCCTCATGGGATTTCCTGTGAGGGAGCCATCATTTTGGGAGAGTGGTCCTATCTTGTGGCATATTGAGGCTGTTACTTTGGCAAACTTAAAGAAAGCTTTAGGGTTTGACTTGATATTTTCTATAATCCAAGCTTCTTTAGCTGCTCTCGCCTTTTCATGAGACTGAAGCCGATTTTTCTCAATCTCCAATGGTGCTGTCTCCAGGCAAGACTTCTCACCACTTTTGAGTTGCTTGCTCAGGCAGTTTGCAATCTTTGTCGTCTCATAAGAATCTTCCTTTCTCTAGGAATCCTATTTTTGTGTATGTTGGCCTTGTACAATGGGACAGATTTATCACATATGGCTTGTATTATGGACATGAAATGTTTGCGTTTCATGTCAATGTCTGGTGTGGAGAGACATTTAGGCCAATCTTGCCTGAGGATCTGTTTCTCAATCAACTTCCAATTTGCTTTATGAAAATTTAGTTTGGAGAGATTTTAGATGCTTCATATAGGCTGTGTGTCTGCAGGAGGTTGTGGTCCATACACAGACAGCTCTGTTATGTTGTGATCTGAAAGCAGTGTCAGAGTCACTTTAACATTATGGATAATGTCCAACTTGTTTGTGAAGCAGAGATCCAGTATATTATTTGCCCTGGTTAGTTGTAGCACAATTTGCTCCATTAAAGAAACATTAGTAAGGTGGAGCAGAGACTCTGCCTGTGCTTGCTGTTGGTGTGTCATTCCTAGGAGAATATGGCCCCCAGGCCATCTCACATTGGGGAGGTTAAAGTCACCCAATAGAAATACATTGGTGTGTTGTTCCAGTTTGGTGAGAACACCTCCTATCCTGGTTCAGGACAAATGTTGCTGTAATTTAGCCTCAAGAGACATCATCTGCAGCTGGCTATACAACAAGATCTGTCTCCTTATATTTTTGAACAAGAGAATGTAGCACTCCCACTCAGCTCAAAACAATATCTGTGTATTGGGATTTCCGGGTTATTTCCCTTCATCAGCACAGAATAACTGTTCAGCTTGAGGTGGCACTGCTAAATTCCTGTTCGAACTATATAGTTTTCAAAATGACAACTAATCACTGATCTATAAGTTACAGCAACGTTCGTCCTAAACCAGGACTGCCATGTTATGATGGCAAAAATCTTTACTCCAAAGTACTGTTACTGAATATCTCTCGTTGTGAGATTTAAAAATAGTAATTTTCTAATTTATAGATGTGTTCATTCACCATTCGAACAAAATGGCCACACCATCTCACTTGGTTCCTCAAAATCATAGCTTTAATTGAGGTGATGCCTGCAGATGCAAGGACATCTGTGTTTGGAGTAAGAGAACTCCATTTAATGTTTAAAATGTGATGAAGGCATTTTTGGTAGAATTGTTCCATCAATTATAAATGCCTTTCATAACAAGTCCATGTTACACAAGAATGCAACAGGAAAGATAAGACAAAGGATTTGTAAAGAGCCAGTTTTTTATTCTTATTTATATGTCACTGACACCAGACACGTGGCTCCAAACTACCAAATGCTTTTGCTGCCCCGTGAATTCACAGCTGTATTTCTGTATCAAGATTTCCATCCTTTTGTACAGAGCTTCCAAAGTAGATGAACGAATCGACAACCTCAAGTAACTTACCCTTAACAAAAGTTTTAGAGGGGTTACAAACAGCACCACATGCAGGTTGAAGCATTACAACTGGGTTTTTTTCAAGTTGATGATCAAGCAAAGGGAAGCCATCCTTCCCATCGTCAACCTACGTGATACGCACGGACTTGAGTTTCTGGGTATTGACCTGTCATCAGTGCACGACAACTTGAGTCCGTGCGTATCACGTAGGTTGACGATGGGAAGGATGGCTTCCCTTTGCAAATGCCGATGGGGCACAGAAAGTGTGTCAATAACCAACTGGAGAAGATATTCTCCTGGGGCTACAAGCTACAGTAGCATCCACCCTTAGTGGTTAGCCATATTTAGATGGCAAATATATTTCACATTGTCGTGCAGTTACTGTCTATACCTCGTTGAGAGATTTATTATTGCTATATATATATGTATATATACATGTGTGTATGTATGTATGTACATATGTGTATGTGTGTATATATATGTGTGTGTGTGTGTGTATGTATGCATGTATATATGTGTATGTATATATATGTATGTATATATGTGTGTGTGTGTGTGCATATATATATGTATGTGTATATCTGGATATATTATACAAAATATTCCATAATTATACAAACAATTATAATATGTATATAATTATAGAATATTTTGTATAATCATCTTTCTTTTCCTTCAGGACTATCCTAAGGACTGGACATATTCTACCTCTCTCTTCTATCTTTTCTCTTTTCAGAGAAAATATTTCTCCAGTATTCACTATTTTATCCTCATTCTGGGCTAACGACCCTTCATTTTTGTTTTCGTTGGGTTTCCTTGTATGTCTCCACTGTCCTGTCTTTGTTCCCAACTATGACCCTTCATAAATCCAAAATTTTATTTTGGTATTTATGGGAGCAACTGTCTTCAAAAACTCATATTGTCGTTCAATGCTCGAAATGAGGAGTAGATAGACAGCTGACAACTGATGAAGGGGCGTTCTTTGTGTTGCCTGTCCTGTTTTCCATTCGTTTCTCTTGTTGCTTGCATATTGAAGTCATTTGTTTTCATATTTCATGTTGTATACTGTTGGTGACATCCTGTACCCATATATATATATATATATATATATATATATACACGCATATATATATATACACACGCATATATATATATATATACACACACACATATATATACACACACATATATATATATACACACACATATATATATATATACACACACACACATATATATATATATATATAGCACTGGCATGCCTAATATGTGTGTGTGTGTGTGTATACGTACATGAAAGCAAGCTTTGTATAATTCCTGTCTATCGAACTGACTGATAAAGCATTGGTCGACCTAGGGCTATTGTAGAAGAAAAGATTCTGTGCAATGAGGTTGCAACTTTCGATTTTTTTTTTATTTACCAATGATGTCAGAGGGAGAGCAGCATCCATGACTTATCTCAGGGTCTCTAACACTGGTCAGAGTTAAGGTGAAATGTTGTATCTAGTCTAAATGACCTGACCTGACCTGACCTGAATGTTTGCATCATCTCCCAAAACCTCCCACTGTAATTATTCAGGCTTTTTAAAAGCAAACCTTACGAAATCTACCTTGTATCACTGTCACCCACTTTGACACAAAGATTTTAATTGCCTGCCGTTCATGCCCATCACCGATCATTCCCACAGTCTCTTGTGCTCTTTAGGTTTTATTTCATTTTGAATGTATTTTTTACAGAACTACTTTCATTGTTGTAACTTTTTCTCACATCAAACTTGCATCTCTTGTTGCTATTTATGTTTAAATTAATAGCAAAAATTTATTGTAACTGTTGTTGCAGTTGTTATGGCTATTCCTTTTTGCTATTCATTGTTCAAGACAATGTTACCATTTGATGCTACTGTTGCTATTTTCACCACTGATTCTATCATTGTTGCTTTGGTTATTACTGTTGCTATTGACTGTTGATAACAACGTTGCTATTGATAATCATATTGCTATTTCTGTTACTAATGCTGTCGTTGTTGCTTTGGTTATGGCTCTGGCTATTGGCCATTATTAACAATGCTGTTATCTCTGCTACTGGTACCATCATCATTGTAGCTATTGCCTAATGCTGTTGCTACTGTGCAATTGTTGTTGCTATTGATGTAACCGCTTTTTTTATCTCTCTTCTTATTGTTGTGTTTTGTTAAGTAAACATGCATGATTGGTTTTCTTTTGTAGCTCTCCTCTTTGCTCTTCCATTTGTCTGAATACAAACATAAAAGGGAGCAATTCTGAAACCCTAAATAATTCCTGGGAAAATCTGAAACAAAAATCTTTCACTATGATATAGAAATATAATAGTAATTTTAACTCTCTCTCTCTATCTATCTATCTATCTATCTATCTCTATCTATCTCTCTCTTTCTCTCTCTATCTCTATCTCTCTCTCTCTCATACTCACACACACACACTTATTGGTGCTTATAATTTCTAATATAACTACACATCAAAAATCTAAGTATTTGATTCATTGATTGTTATTTCTTAACATAAGCATTGAGGTGGTGTACCTGTTGTATTGGACATTATGTAATATTTAACCCCTTAGAATTTAAACTGGCAATATATGGCCCCAATATTCTACTTGTTCTGTGTTGAGAACAGCCAGATCCAGTCTCCTACACTTACCCTGTAATGTCATTCTAAGAATACAATGTCACATCATTAAAATTTTGAATCCTTGAGATAATGCATGATTAATTCAAAACAATATGAATAAATAAATAAATAAGCATTACATTTCATAGAGTAATATGAATGCCAGAAGGTTACATAAGGAGTATAAAGTGTCCTGCTACACTGTGGCTGTAAGTAACAAACCAATCATCATGTCAAGAACAAAACAGTGTATATAAAAGGATTGGAAACAATTGTAGAGAGAGGTTGCAACGTTGCAACAAAAGCAATATGATAAATTTAGTCCAAAAACATATTTCTTACGGCAGAGTTATAGATATTTTAGTAACAACCAATATTAAGAAGTGTTAACCAAGGATTTCATTCTTTCTTTCTTTCTGTCTGTCTTTTTTTTTCTTTCTTTTTTTTTAATAGAGTACTAGGGGCTTGATGTAATCAAGCTACCTTGGAATTACTGGTCTTGTGTGAAAACTTGAGATCAATCATCATCATCATCATCATTTAACGTCTGCTTTCCATGCTGGCATGGGTTGGACGATTTGACTGAGGACTGGCGAACCAGTCCTCAGTCAAATCGTCCAACCCATGCCAGCATGGAAAGCAGACGTTAAATGATGATGATGATGATGATTGATCTCAAGTTTTCACACAAGACCAGTAATTCCAAGGTAGCTTGATTACATCAAGCCCCTAGTACTCAGCTGGTACTTTTTTTATTGACCCCAAAAGGATGGAAGGTAAAGTTGACCTCAGTGGAATTTGAAGTCAGAACATAAAGACAGACGAAATGCCACTAAGTATTTTGCCTGGTGTGCTAACAATTCTGCTAGCTCACCACCATATACACTGAAAGTAGTTTGCATATACACGAAATACAACAGTTGGGAAACATTCATTGATTCACGCTAGACTTTCTCTTCAAAACCGTTCAATGTGAAACTAAAGAAGCCTGGTTCTGTATTTAATGACAATCAGAAATGATTTATTAATAACTTGGTTTAATGCTGTTGTTTTATCATTTGACTTTTGATGTATGATTGCAACATCAATCTAGAAAGGGCTGAAAATATTAAGAACTAGGTAGGAAAGGTTTAATGATACACAAAATTTAATTCAAAGGATCATGTTAAAGGCAGAAGACCCCTGAAAAGTAATATAAAGGACTAAGCCCTTATTTAGTAAAACACTAAAGTAATTGAAATGTATCTAACAGAGGAAAATGTAATTAAAATTTTATGGAAAATAACTGAAATTTAATATGGGATGCTACTTGGTGAATTGTATTTTATTCATATTTTGCTTGCTTCAACTAGATTTTTCTTTTCCTTTTGTTATCTTTTAACTTTGTTTTCATGCTAACATTATTCACTATGTCATAAATCATGCACTTGTGGCAGTACTGGGGTAACAGAATTGGTAGTGATCACCAGACAAAATGCCTTGCAGTATTTAATTACATTCATACATCTCCCACCATGTGTGCGTGTGTGTGTGTGAGTGTGTGTGTGTGTGTGTACACATGTGTATCAAGATTGTTTTAACGTTCATTTTTGACGCTTGCATGGGTCAGATGGAATGTGTTGAGGCACAGTTTTTAAACCCAAACTTCCTGTTGCCAGTCCTCACCTGCTTTCAAGCAAGGTGATAATGCCCTGGTCTATCAGACAACGAACAGCCTGGTTGTAGTTATATATATATGGAAACAGACAACACTGTTTGAATGAGCCTTTTGGTTATAAAAACTATGCATTTCAAGATATGTTAAGAAACCCAGACATGCTTTCATAGTTGTCTGTAAGCAAAGGACATTTGTTTGTATTGGCAGTGAGGCAGTTTACATTCAGTAAACACTCTTGAAGACAAAGGAAAATACAATCTCTCTCTCACACACACATACATATCTCCGTGCCGGTGGCACGTAAAAAGCACCATCCGATTGTGGCCGTTGCCAGCCTCATCTGGCCCCCGTGCCAGTGGCACGTAAAAAGCACCATCCGATCATGGCCGTCTGCCAGCCTAGTCTGGCACCTGTGCAGGTGGCACGTAAAAAGCACCCACTACACTCACGGAGTGGTTGGCATTAGGAAGGGCATCCAGCTGTAGAAACACTGCCAGATCAGACTGGGCCTGGCGCAGCCTTCTGGCTTCCCAGACCCCAGTTGAACCGTCCAACCCATGCTAGCATGGAAAATGGATGTTAAACGATGATGATGATGATGATGATATATATATATATAGATAGATAGATATAGATATAGATATAGATATAGATATATATATATTATATATATATATATAGATAGATAGATAGATATAGATATATATACTAGGTTAGTTACATTACTGTATGGTAAGGTATACCACATCAGTAGCAGTCCATAAAAAGGAGAGTAAGTTGCCCCTTCCATCTGTAGGCTAAGGTGGCACCTTGGACAAGTGGTAGCAACCCCTTAGCCTCCCATGCCAGGGATACGGTGAAGACATTGGCAGCAGAATGTTGGATAACTGTCAAGGCAGAGGAGTTCTAGACCAACAGCTTGAAGGTTATTACTGCCAAGCAGAGAAGACCTGTACCATCAGACAATAGTTAGGCACCAACTAGAAAGCCTCCCATACTCATTGCACTCTTTTATATTGCATAGTACCTGGCTTGGAAGCCCAGAGAGGTAGTCTGGTGTGGTGGGAGAGATGATGCCAACTTCTTTACTCACTGTCCAAGGCATTTTGTTAATTTGAAGAGAACAGTCAACTTTGACCTATGACAGACTGCTGACAACGATGAGGTTAGTCACATCGAATAGCATGGATGAAGAATTAGATCACCAAATTAAAATGATATTTTTCGGCAAATTATTCGGTAAATAGACAAAAACTGAGAAATGAGAAATTTACAAGCATTTTATCAAAGATTTTTTTTTTGAAATTAGATATTACCATGCTTCTGTATATAAAGCATTCCATGTTTTCTGCAAAGAGAAGTACACAGAAAGATTGTTGTCACTTCCTTGTCTAGCACATCCTATATAAAGTTAACCACAAGAGAAGCAGTCTTCTTTTAATTGCACAACAGAAGCAGTCTTCTTGTAAATTCAGCGATTTTTTTATCAATATGGCAAAACATAATTTTTGCAGGAATTTGTTAGTGCTTAAACCAAAATGGTATCACTGTTATTATTAGAGATATCTGAGAAATAAGTGTTGTTTCCTTTGCTGCAACCAATTTGAATTTGTGCTTCAATGTCATGAGGCTGTAATGCTTTTATTATTAATTTTGTACCATTTCAGAGCATATACTCAACTAAATTTCATAAAGCATTATAGGAGCTCCTTTCCTGCTCTACAGCATGACACCTGTGTGTGTTCCTCTATCATACTTTAGCCTCTTGACACCTGGCACAAAGCCACCTTGCACCCCCATCTCTGTAAAGTGGCTGGTAATAAGAAGGGCATCCAGCCATAGAAACCTTGCCGAAGCAGACACTGGAGCTCAATGCAGTCCTCTGGGTAGTCATATCCAACTTATGTCAGCATGGAATACAGATGTTAAACGATGATGATGTTGTGTATATTTGTGTATGTCTGTTGTTTGTGTCTCGTTGTCTTGGCATCGTGCAACAGATGTCGCTGAACATCACTGTCATACAAACGGTGCCATTCATTTCCAATCTTCTGTGGTTTCAAAGCAGGTGCGGGTTAGCAATAGGAGGGACACCAACCATAGAGTACCTTCCTCACGTGAATTCCATCTAACCATTGCAAGCATGGAAAAATGTACGTATATTACAATGATGTATGGTGTATTTGTGCTTGTGTTTATCATACAAAGATACAAACAAGATGTTCAAAACAGAAGTCGGTGTGAAGGAGTGATTTGTCTGTGGTTGTTGTCAGAGCCAGCACCTCGCATTCAGTTATTCAAATTTCACATTTCCAATCACCCAACAAGATACAAAGGGATTTGTATTCAGTTTGATGATCAAGAACACTTAATTCAAATAACCAGTTGTGAGGTGCTGGTCGTAATAGATATAAGTGTGTGTGTGTGTGACTTGTCAAACTTATTACTTCATTACTCTTGATTTTCTTGTTAGGTTTGAATATTAAATTTACAAATATGTAAGAATATTGTTTATATATACACACACACACACATATATATATATATTAACACACACACACACCACACATATATATTAACACACACACACATATATATACACATATATGTATATATATATATATACACACACACACATATTTATACATATATATAAGTCCTAAAGCAGTCCACTTTTTTTAAAAAGTAGCAGTCCATATATATATATATATATATATATCACGTGATCACATGACCGACCAGGCTCTCAGATGTTGCTAGACATCGCTGGTCACAATGCGCTTCGCACACTACCCCTCATACATACATATATATATATATATATGCATATATAAAGATAATCAGAAAATGGAGAAAACTTCAGATCAACAAACAAATCAATTGGACCACATGCCGCCATGCTAGCGGCACACCTCTATTTCTCTCTCTGAGCATAGTGTACCTGCATACCTATGCCCAGAGATAACATGGGTAACTAATACCGATAGTATATACAGATATTTTATTCCTTAGTCGGTTATTATAACCGCTAACCCTGCTTACCATACACACACACACATCCATACATATACCCATACAAGGTGGTGCTGAAAAGATCCTGGCTTTGGGTAGAAGAAAATACAGGAGGATCAATTAATTGTGATTTTGTTCAACATGTTCCCCTTCTCAGATTCACACACTTATATTGCAATGGTCCTTCAGTTTTTCTAAACCCTGTAAAAGAACTCGGAAGGTTGGTTCCCCAACCAGGCCTTTTGCAATACCCTTAAAGCCTGGAACTTTGCAGCAGCCCCTCTTAATGTATTTGCATTTGTCACCCTTATTCTTTTATTGTGACCCTTATTCTTTTATTAATAAATGTATGAATAATTGTTTTTTCTTTTCTTTGTACAGCGAGACAGTCATAGTAAGTGTTTAGCACACATCCCAACGTCAGCGATATACTGCGCAGGCAAGCCCTCCACAATCACAGACCAAACCAGAGTGTGTGTATAGAAGATAAATCCCAGAAAAAAATATATATATATATATAAATATATAAATATATACAAAGAAAAAAATACAACAATAAAAACTGAACAACTTTCTTCATGTTTTGTCCATATTTTTCTCTTCTCAATCACTCCTTTCTTTGTGATTGAGGAATTTTGATGTCCAACCATCATATTTTATCTGCATGGAGTCATTTTATTCAAATTGACCAACCAGCGGCGAAAATTACCAAAATTAATAACAACAATAACAAGATTGATAATCACTGAAAAAAAAAGAAAAAAAAAAAACCTAACACCCATGATGACCACCACCTCAGAGAGAGCTCTTTTTTTTTTTTATAAAAAAACTGGATATTTCTGATTTGTCTTTTATTTCTTGTTGTGGGTGAATATCAAATTATCAGGGAATAAATCACTAACATCACATACACACACCTACACTATCAATATATATATAATATATAATATATATATATTACACACATATATATATATATATATATATATATATATACACATATATACATATATCTATATATATCTATAATATATATATATATAATATATATATATATATATATACACATATATACATATATATATATATTATTATATATATATATATTATATATCTATATATACACATATATACATATATATAATAATATCTATATTCTATATATATATACATCTATATATATATATATATATACATATATATACACATATATATACACATATATATACACATATGTTATATTTATATATATATATATATTATAATATATATATACTGTTCACAGCCATTTGATTTTTGTTGTGTTGTTTGTTGTTTAACCTTCCTTCCTTCCTCCATTTTGTTGTTTTTTTCTTGTCATAAATCGAATATTTCTGCCACTGTTTGGAAAAGCACCAACAATTCCTTCCCACTATTTTCAGATATGTTGATCACTTTATTTGTTAGAAGCATCCAGATACTAAAATACATTTGTGTGTGTGTGTGTATATATGTGTGTTTGTACTTTTAGATATAAATATGAGAAACAGAGAGAGAGAGAGAATATATTCGATGCAACAGACACAAGATACTTTTATTTCACTCATCTGTTTGAAGTGAAACTACTTCATTTCATCCCTTCTTAGTTTCTCCAGAATCTTCAGGCATGGGACAATTGGAAACTTTCACTTCAAATGAATGAATGTATGTATGCCTGTGTATGTGTTATACATATATATTCATACATGTGGTGTGTGTGTGTATATATATATATATGTATATGAAAAAAGGTTTGAAAATGCAAAGGCCTTTTAGAGAGGTTTATTAACTTGACCGGTTTCACTTTTTTTTAGAAAAAGATTATCAGAAGTAAATTATAAAGCTTTGTATAAGCTTTATATTTTACTTGTGATAACCTTTTTCTAAAGAAGTGAAGCTGGAAGTCAATAAACATCTCTAAAAGACCTTTGCAATTTTCAAACCTTCTTTCATATATATTTTCACTTGTTGTGGTACCTTACAATTTTACTTCGTTATCATCTATCTATCCATCTATCTATCTATCTATCTATATATATATATATATATATATAGATATATATATATATATATATATATTATATATATATATATATTCATATATATATATATATTCATATATGCGGTATATATACATATATATTATATAATATATATATATATATATAATATATATACTTTATTTTATAGAAGGAGCTTCTACAGGACTAGAACTGTTTCATTCAAATGAAATCATCAGGAAGCTTCCTGGATGATTTCATTTGAATGAAACAGTTCTAGTCCTGTAGAAGCTCCTTCTATAAAATAAATTAATTTACTCTGCTATTATTGAGTACCTTATTTACTGTGGTTAAACCCGACTCAACCCGGGACCTACATATATATATATATATATATACATACATACATATATATATATATATATATAATATATATATATATAATATATGTGTGTGTGTGTGTATATATGCATCTGTTTATTATGTTTATGTATATAGTATTATGCACGCACATACACACACGCTGATATACACACTAAACAGTAACTACCTTGTTATCCCCTGAGATGATATATAAAGCATTTCACTGTTTTATGTAACAAAGTAACAAAAATACTAACATAGTTAAAAACAACACATTCAGTCACATGTAATAAGTACTAAAACTACTACTACTACTACCACTACTACTACTAGTAGCACCAACACTAGTATACTACCACTACAAATGCAGAAACCAATACCATACTTGTACCACTATGTATACCAATCCTACTATTTTACCACCACTATTGTCTCTCTCTCTCTCTCTTGGCTTGACTTTGTGAATGAAGATTTACATGGTGGAGGGTGCCCACATCTGTTGCAGGGTGGCTGATGCCTGATGAGCCCAATTCAGGAGGGGCAGGTATAACTGCAGGGGCCACATGGGAATGTGAGCTGACCGAGGTTGGCTGTAGTGTAATTGTTTTTCCTGTTGATGTCTAAAGGAAGTCATTGCCTGGAGATGAGATGCCAGGCTTCACAGCCACCACCTCTACTACTACTATTACCACCACCATACTACTACTACTACTACTACTACTACTACTACTACTACTACTATTACCACTACTACTACTACTATTACCACTACTACTACTACTACTACTACCACCACTACTACTACTACTACCACCACCAACATCACAATCACTTAACAACCAATACAGATACAAAAACCACTACTGTGCTACTACCCATGCTATTTCTCCATTACTCCTAATACAAAACAACACTACAACTCTTATACTACCACCACCACAACTATTACTTCTACTACCATTATTGACTGAACTACTACCAAAACAGACACCAACTACATAACACTACCACTACGACTGTACTACTACCAATACATACACCTGCTACATGGCATCACTACTTCTACTTCTGATACGAAATCCAAAGCACTACATTATTACTTTGAACATTGCTACACTACCAACTACGCTACAACCTCGTTGCCACCAACGTCACCACAGCTACACTACCACTGGTACCACAACACTGTTGCCGTCTTTAAGCACCAAAATATTATTGCCAAGAACATCACACTCTCACCAACACTCTACACTGTTATCACACTAATACCAGTACTATTTTAACTGATATCTAAAACTCTACTACTGCCTCCAAATATTCACCGTCATCACCACCGCCACCACTACTACTACTACTACTACTACTACAATCACTAATATTACTATTACTGTTTCTACTTAATAATGTGACCCACTATGTTATTTCCACTAATATTCAAATATTTTGTGATTTGTTTTTTGTATATTAACATGCCACTCACACCAATTGAAGCATAAAGCAGGAACAAACGCATTCACACACATGTTCGTGTGTGTGTGTGTGTACATAATTATATATATGTGTATCTATGTACATATATATGTATATATATGTATGTTTATATATTTATATGTATGTATATATTTATATGTATGTATATGTGTATATATATATATATGTATATATTTATATGTATGTGTATATATGTATGTATATATATATGTATGTGTGTGTATGTGTGTATATATGTATGTGTATATATATATATGTATGTGTGTATGTGTATATATATGTATATATATATGTATGTGTATATATGTATGTGTATATATATATATGTGTATGTATATGTATATATGTATGTGTGTATAATCATATATGTATGTATATATATATATATATATATATATATATATATGTGTGTGTGTGTGTGTGTGTGTGTGTGTGTGTACGTATATGATTGCTAAATCCACAAATTTTCTTATTCTCTCTCTGTTTATTTCCTCATATTCTTTCCCGCTGAAGAGCATAGGCTTGAAATGTAAAAGACCTTCTCACTTTCTTGAGTGACAAACTAATACAGCTGCTTGTCTATTGTTTTTCTGTAAATTCCAACTATATATATGTGTGTGTGTGTGTGTGTCTGTGTTTATGATGAAAATGGAGTGCATGAGAGATATAAAGGTCGCTGTGCATACATGTATGTGTGTTTGTGTAAATATTTGCATGTGTGTGTGTGTGTATGTTTAAAATTCAAGTTAATGCCACAGTTTTCAGGTGCAGATGAATTACAATCATTTATACCTGAACATAAATCAAATGGGTACTTTTGTACACTCAATATACTCCGAAATCTGTGAGAGTGTCTTAAAAAATAAAATATGGGTGTGTCCTGTTGCCACAGGACCACCCGTGTTTCAGTGCTACACTGAAGTCAATTAAATAATATTAATTTAATTAGCAGCTTTAAGTCCATTTATTAACATTTCAAAATTTACTATGTTGTCTTCTCCCATTTCATCACAGTCTCTCTCTCTCTCACTCACTGTGTATTTGTTTGTGTGCGTTGAATTCATTTAATTAAAACTTCTTCAATGTGGTACCCCAGCATGGCCTCAGTCAATGACTGAAACAAGTAAAAAAAAATAGAAGATATATATACATATTTTTTCATATGTATATGTGTGTATGTAGATATGTATCTACATATGTTTGTGTGTGTGTGTGTGTGTATTCACACGCACATACATTGTACATATAAACACTCTGGCTGTGTAATTTAAGGATAGAAACTTCTTGGATCATAAGCTACAACTTAATCTCCTGCTGCTACCATTGTATGACCACATTTAGGCACGAAAAGTTGCCTACATAAGGAGGGAGAGAGACAGACAGACAGACAGATACACACACACACACACACACATACTGTGTATGCAATCCACTCCGTACCAAAATTTGCCAGTGTGAGGAAAGTGTTGCATCGTTAACAGATACTACTACTACTACTACTAATTAAGTAACTAATAACAGCGTGAACATCCTAATTACAGTAACTGGGCACTAATGCAGAGGTTAGTTGAATTCCTCTAACGATCGATGGGTACATTATGGGGTGGGGGTGCGATAGGTAAATGAATGGAGGTAGAGTGTGAGAGAGAGAGAGAGAAAGAGGTTGATGTAATTAGTAAAAAGTAGAAAGAGAGAGAGTACTGGAGAGAGAGGGGGGAAAGGAATAGACAGAGAGATTTGTGGTTGGAAAGAAAGAGAGAGAGAGATAGAGTGAAAGAGAAAAAGGAAAGGGTCGGATAGATTACCGAGGCAGATGAATGTGATGGAGTGGGGTAGGGGCAGGTTAGTCCACCCTTGCAAATGTTTCCATTGAACTGTTTAGAATCATCTTGATCACTGCTTTATGACTCCGTAGAACCCATAAAATATTTGGTTCTCTTCTCATCAATCATTCTCTGTTCTTTATATATTATTTTGGAACAATGCAAGAAAACAAAAAAAGAGAGAAAACAAAAAAAAAAATATAAAAAAAAAACGAAAACAAATTCTCACCTTCAACATGTTATTTTTGTGTTATTTTTTTGTGTTGTTGTTGTTGTTGCTGTAAAAGATGGGGAAGAGCACCATTTCATTTTTCTTGGTTTGGCCAATAAATTTATTTCATTTTATTATTTTTTTGATTTAATTTCATTTTTTTAATTTTTTTTATGACAACAAAACAAAGATGTTCTGCAAAATGGAGATAAAAATCTCTTGTGAGTTTATCAAATATTTGTTTCTTTGTGATTCCATTCTTTTATCTTTTTTTCCCTTCATTTTGTTTTTGATATATATTTTTCTTTTTTTTCATGGTTCTGTGGTTACGAAATTCTCTTTGCAATCACATGGTTTCAGGTTCACTTCAGTACCAACCACTGCAAGGCACCTTGGGCAAGTGTCTTCTACTATAGCCCCAGACTGCCCAATACCTTGTGTGTGAATTTGGTACATGAAAATTATGAAAGCCTATTAAGTGTGTATGTATGTACATATATGTGTGTGTGTGTGTATGTATGTGTTTGTCCCTCCCTCCCATCATTTCCCAACCAGTGTCGATTTGCTTATATTCCCTGTAACTTAGCAATTTGGCAAAAGATATGTCCTGGGGTTGATTTGTCCAACTAAACCCTTCAAGGCAATACCCTAACATGGCCACAGTTCAATGACTGAAAAACCTACAAGATATATAGATTTGTCTTTTGAGGTTGTATTCACGTCAATTGCAATGTCACAATTGGTAATAGCCATAATTTCAGTTGCACTTTGCCTCCCTCGGTTATCTTAAATTTTCTCCTCTAAGTCAACCAAGCAGATGAGAAACTAAAATGATACTCAAAGAAGGCAGAGTCAAGAACTTAACCCTTCTGTTACTGTATCTCTGTTGAAATTTGTTGCCTTTGTTTTAATTAATGTTGAAAATTAATCTGGTATTTAAGGTGATGAGCTGGCAGAATCATTAACCCACTAGACAAAATGCTTAGTAGCATTTCATCTGTCTTTACATTCTGGGTTCAAATCCTGCCTAGGACAACTTTACCTTCCATCTCTTTGGGAGTCAGTAAAATAAGTACCAGTGGAGCACTGAGGTCAATGTAATTGACCTAACTCACAAACCCCTACCTCCGAAATTGCTGGCCTTGTGCCAAAATTTGAAACCATTATTAATCTGGTATTTAGATCGTAAATTAACATGAAATCTTTACAAATTAAACCTTGATGGAAGGTTTGTAGATCACGCAAAGACAGGAAGTTTATGTCATAGAACCAGGGGAACCAGGGGCAGTCTCAGAAAGGTCAGTGTCAAAAGGGTTAAATATTGCCATAGACATGACAACTGAATGAAATCAATACTAATTCAAGTGATTGGTGAATTTACTTGCAGTAGTAACTGTTGTAGTACTAATAATGGAGATGAACTAATTAATAGTACATTGTACAAGATCTCTGTTGTTAATTGGCATCTGAGTCAATTTTGATACAGCAGAACAATGAGCAAAGATGTTCCAGTAATGACCATCCTGTCACGTTTTCAGGCATAATGTATTTAGAAAAAATACACCACTTAATATATCTTTTTTTTTTCTGGGATGCTAGGGTGTGACTTGAAGGAGAATTAGCTGCTATTTCTAGCAAGTTGAGAGACCAAGTATACCGGGCATGGTCAACCTTTTTCAAGAAGTAGGCCACATGAGACATACGCAGTTCATTATCAGGCAGTTCTTGATAATTTTTAAAACCCATTCAGAAAGTCTTGCAGGCCTCAGTTTGCCCATCACTGGTGTAAAAGTACCCACTTTGGCTCAGCAAACTCTCATTAGGCTTAATTGATGAATAGTAATAATGGTATCTGTTCATCTAATGTAGTAAGTTGGTGTTCATGAGCTGCCAGGTTCAATACTTGTTGGAGGTTATCGGATTTTTATTTGTCATTTAAAATTTTATTTTGTTTATACTCATATATGTGCATGTGTGTGTGTGTATAAATATATACACTTTATGTATATATGTGTAAATTTGTACTTTATGTATATATGTGTGTTCTTAATTTTTAATGCATTCAGGATTCAAATTACCTGTTCTCCACTCATACAAACACACACACACATGTACATGCAAATGGTTATAACACCTTTGGTTGTTCATAAAATACTTCAAGAAAAAATCATCAGTTAAATATGCTTAAATCTCATTGTAGTTTATCATTTTGATTTTGTTTCAAATTTACTTATTTATCAAAAGTAATTCCCATCTATTTGTTGTCATTGCTTAGTATTGCTTTTGTTTTATTTTATGCTATGAATATATATAATGTCTTGGACTGACTAATGCCTTGTGAGTAAACTTGATAGACAGAAACCCTACAGAATCCCATCAAAGACCATTATGTGAATATATCTGTGTGAGTATGGGATTTTTGTTTTTATCTTATAGTCAGGAGAGAAGAGCAGTGCTCGTGTCCCTATACAAGGTCTTCGAGATTGGTAAAAGGGGCAGGGTATCCTCAAACGGGGGGAGGGGCCTGACCCAAATACTTGCAACAGAATAGACTCTGCTAAAGACACCTGAGATGCCAAATGGTGGTGTTAAATCAGGTGACAGATTTAAGTCTACCTTGGATATTGACATTACATGGCATCGCTTGTCAGCAGGTGAGTGAAACAGTGATGTGATGTTTAAATTTTTTGTTGACATTACAACCAGTGGAATATTAAAAAAAATGGATTTATTTGAAAAATAAATCAATGGCTGATGACAGGAAGAGCATCTTGGCTGTATGTAAGATCCTATTTCAAAGAAGTCCACATCCATCCCATGCTAGCGTGGTAAAACAGACATTAAAGGAACAAACAAATATGTGTGTATGTCTGTTTTAAACAGAAGCAGAAAATGTTTTGAGAACCTATCATGAATAAAAGGAGAAAAATATTAATATTTACATTTTTATCAAAATTTGCTACCAGTTTCAATTATTTAAGACTATTTAGTCATGCAATAAGAAAAAGAAACTAAATAGAATTAAATTACTCTTTCATGATAGCAGTTTTGAAAATTCACATTTTTCATGAAAAATTCACATGGTAGTGGTTGTTGGTTTGCTGCTGGGTCATAACCATAGTAGTAACAGTTTTAGCAGCGGTAATTGCCTGTTGGTCCTTACTAGCAATCTTGACATTCAGGAGTCATTCATAATGATGGAAAAAGCCATATGGTGGTAGTGACAGTAGTAGTAGTAGTAGTAGTAGTAGTTAGTGGTCACAGTAGTAGCAGCCATCACATCTTTTATTCCAGCTATTCTGATAAATGTGTCTAGAACTACATTACCTTATGTTTCCTTCTTGTTTTAATGGTAGTGTGTAATTTGAGGCAAATTTGGTAGCTATTTGTACCATGTTGAATGACTCTATACAGGCTCTCTCATTTTCAATTAGTTGTGACAGAAGTTGGGTATTAAGAAAGTCAAGATAAGATTATATCCACAACTCTGTCCAGAATGAAAGTTGCTCAGAATTTGTGCAGTACCCCTAGTGTTTAGAACCCTAAGTGATTTCTTAGTTTGTCTAGTGTGTAGTACCAGCTCTGTAGGAATAATTCTTGGGTATAGCAAAAATTATCCATGGATATAACCAAAGTTACCCACAGATATAATAACACATTGCTATATTCATGACGTAGTATAAGTAAAGATGATTCTTTGCTGAGAAGGTCTAATAAGATTGAAACATGCAAATTTTCAGTTTTTTTTCTTTTTTTCAAATTTCAGTGTTGTCTTCTTTGTTATAATAGTTAAGCTTATGGCTTCTTATTCCTCATTGTAGAGTTAATTTTTAATTAATTAAAATTGTTTGCCTGTGTTCACTTTACTCTATATTTGTGATAATCTTGGCTAGAGCATTTGACCAGCAGCACAGCATGATGTGACCGCTGGAGGGAGAGAGAGCTGCAACTAGCACTCTGGTTGATTCTCATTTTCATCTGAGTAGACTGGAGCATCGTGGAACAAAGTTCTTTACTCAAGGACACAACATGCCACCTGCTCCAAGAATTGAACCTATGACATCATAATTATAAGCCACACACCCTAACCACTCAGCCATGCATCTTCACATAGTAGTTGTAAGTAAAGCATTAATAAATCTTTAGATGTCGCTATGGTTGTATTTGTGGCAATATAATGTGGATAGATCAGCGGTTATCCATGGAAATAGTAGTAGAAGTAATCCAGGATTATATTTGTGTTAATCTCTAAATATAACAGCAGTAATCTCCAAGCAAGTCGCCAATGATCTCCAGATTCAATAGTGACATATACGAAATGTGTGGATTCTTAAAAAGATAAATATAGGATGTGAGGAACAGTGTCTTTAAACATCTCCTTGCACCCTTCCACCTCTCTTCTTGCTTTCTCTGTAAAGCAACAATGCAAGCAGAGAAAAATGATTAAAGTGTAGACTGAAGGCATGTTGTGTTATGTTGGAAACCTTTTCAACCCCAATCAGAAGAGAAAATAATGGCCATTACAATGATAGTGATATATATGTGAAAAATGTAAGTGGGAAGAGCACTTATTAGATGGTTGTAGTCCAAATTGTGGTGAGGCAATCTGACAGGAAAAAAATATGAATATATAAGTAATTATATCTATAATGTAATGCAAAAAGGTTGGGTAGCAATACCAAAGACCCCATCTCCCCTCCATTTCATTTGTGAATTTTTTTCTTAGATCCTTTACTATATGTATATATATATATATATATATATATATATATATATATGTGCATGTATGTTTGTGTATCTGTGTTTGTCCCCCTAGCATTGCTTGACAACCGATGCTGGTGTGTTTATGTCCCCGTCACTTAGCGGTTCGGCAAAAAAGACCGATAGAATAAGTACTGGGCTTACAAAAAGAATAAGTCCCGGGGTCGAGTTGCTCGATTAAAGGCGGTGCTCCAGCATGGCCGCAGTCAAATGACTGAAACAAGTAAAAAGAGTAAAAAGAGAGAGAGTATATAAAAATTCCCAAAGTTGCACATATTGATGTATTTCTATAAATATGAAGAAACTAAAAGACAAAACAAATTAATGACTCTCTGTATGTTTGTGAAATAAGGAGTGGATGTGTCCCTCCTACGGATGGTGCCAAGGCAATATCGCCATCTATGGTAAATGATAAGAGATAGACTTTTCTAACGACGAGACACAAGTGTCTGAATGCTGAAGTGGTCCAAATGATTATATGTTGGTTAAACACGACATTTCTCAATTTTTAAATTTATTACAAAGGGTTCAGAATAAAATAGGAGGCTGTGACATTCATGCCTTTTCATAAAGGCATGAACAACTTCAGAATACATATTTGCTATTTACGTAACAATTTTTTTTTTCAAACTTGTGTTTCTATTCTCATTCATTCAGTCATTTATTCACCAAAGATGAGGTGAAGTATTAATTGGGTGGGTTGTTGAGTATGGCATAACTGTATAGTCAGGTGACTTGAATGATATCATTATACACACACACACATATACATACCACATACCTACATATGCACATACATGTAAATGTATATATATATATATATAATGTTTATATATAATATATAATATATATATATATATATATAATGTTTATATATAATATATATATATATATATATAATATAATATATATATTATATATATATATATATAATATATAATGTTTATATATATATATATATATATATATATATAATGTTTATATATAATATATATATATATATATATAATGTTTATATATAATATATATATATATATATATATATATATAATGTTTATATATAATATAGATATATATATATATATAATGTTTATATAATATATATATATATATATATATATTATATATATAATATATATATATATATATATATATATATATATATATACATATATAATTTACATGTTCCATGTCAGCATTGAACATGAATATGAAATGATGATAAATATATGTGTGTCTGTGTATGTGTTTGCATACATATGTAAACATATAGATATACACATAATCTTTTATTTGTTGGGATTGATACAAAGCAAAAAAAAAACAAAAAAAACTGTAGGCCCTTCAAGCCACTCCTGTAGTAATCTCTTCTAATAAAAGATTATATATACTCTGCTTAAAATATTTAGTCCTCTTTCTTCCATGTGTGTATGAATGAATGTGTGTATATGTATTTATTTTTTTAATCGGCATAAATTTACAAGATTCAAGGGCCAAAGATTTTGTACATGGCGCTTATCAAATACATGTCTATGAATTTATATGTAAATATATGCATGTTATAGGTATGTGTTCATGTGTGTGTGCATCTTTAATATATATTTGTATGTATATGCATATATGTATGTTTTGTGCATGTAGATATATGTATATGTAAAAATATATATGATTTAAAATGTAAGGTATATATGTATACCTTTTTTAATAAACATACAATATTGTCTTCATTGTAAATAGAAAAAAACCCCACAGGTTCCATGCAGTACAGTTAATATTTCTCTATAGACATAAAAAAGGATTGTTGTGACTAGTTTCTAGTCTTGTTAGATGTTCATCGGAGAAAGTGTAACCATGTATCTAGAATGAAATTAGTAGTTTACAGCAATTTACAAAGAAGGACCCAGCTAAAACTGGCCAATTACATTTGCATAAAAGAGCATCTGCTGACAAGATGGAATAATTAATTCATGCATTCGTTAATGAATGCATTACACAGGACTTTTGAAGAATCTGAATCATAAGGTATACTGTTTTTTGGTTTTGGTTTTGGTTTTTAATAAACATGTAACAATATTCCCACTGTAATATATATATATATATATATATGTATGTATGAATTGAAGATTGGAGTTTGAGGTATTATTTTTTTTAAATAATATCCTTAACTTTTAACTTCAATTTTTATTTTTCAAATTTTACAATGGAAACGGAATTTGCATATTTTCTGTTTATTTGAAACAGCAGTTTCATGGGGAGATATTCCCCTGTGCAATTTTCACTTAGCTGCTGTCTGTAGAAGTGCTTCCTAAGGTAAGCGCCTGGATTATCCTATCCCAAAACTGACTCCAATATATATAAATATATATTGTATATGTATGTATATAAATGATGTATTTATGTATAATATTATATATATGTGTGTATATAAATCTTATATATATGTAATATTATACCATGTAAGTTGTCTAAAGGTCCTCTTTTTGACAGATATACGAGTGTATGTAATGTTATGTATGCATGTGGCCTAGTGGTTAGATTTGTTACATTCACAATTAGGAGATCATGGTTTCAATTCCCATAGCAGCTGTGTATTGTGTTCTTGAGCAAAACTCTTCATTTCACGTCACTCCAGTTCACTCAGCTATAAATGGTTAAGCCTGTGATGAAATAGTTTTCTGATCAACACACACATATGTAGCAAGCTTCTTTCAGTTTCCATCTACCATATCTACTCACAAGCCTTTGGTTTGCTCAGGGTTGTAGTAGAAAAACACTTGTTTAAGATGTCACATAGTGGGACTAAACTGGAAACCTTTTCAGCATCAGAACACTTCAGGCCACCATTCAGCTCAGATACGAACAGATCGTTGATATAGGGTATACCAATGGCTGTACTGTGGTATCTCACATTCCGGAACCCCTTTAATCTACCGTTTTGGCAGTTAAAAGTTTATTTTTTAAAAAATGGCCTGACAGTTAATATCTAAGAAAATTAAGTTTATCCTTCGATGGTATGCTACACTACTCTCACTTCTGTTCACTTTCTTGGTATAAACAGCAGCAGTTAATTTGATATCCCAGCTTGTATACCTTAGCAGTGTAATTTTTAATGACTGCACACTGACTAAACAAATTCTAAACTACCTCAGACAGGCCTCTGTAGCCTTTAACCCTTTAGTATTCACATTATTCTACCAAATGCGATGCTTGTTTATTCACATTGCATTGAATTAATCCTGCATTATCTCATAGCTGTGAGATTTCTGCGATGTGACTCTTTACTTTGGGAATAATATTGTAGGATAGGGTAAGAGGTTGGATCTGAATGGTTTTGAACAAAAAGGAGGTAAAATATTTAGGCCGGATATGGCCAGTTTGAATGCTAAAGGGTTAAAGGATTCAGAAAGGTTTTTCTAAGTAACCCCCTCTACCGCTAAACCAAAGTTTATGTCTCTGTTTCTGTTCTCCTGCATGGGTACAACTATGGACCATTTATTGTCCACATATTGGAAGCTTTTAACATCAAAGCTTTTAACATCCACTTTCTCCGGAAGATTCTTTCAATCTCTTCATAAGAAAGGATTATACACACAAATCTGCAGTCTGCTGTTTCAGCCACACTGTCTGTCATTATATATTTAGATGTTTGTATGTGTGTAGACATGTATATATATATTGTTGTGTGTATGTATATGTTTGCTTACATTCGCAAGCTACAATCGGTTTTGTTGTCTCTTTTGTCAACAAATTATCCGTTTGCTTTGCATCTTTGAAGATATGTGAAAGAAGAGATCCCTGACTTGAAAATACAGGTAAGGGTTAGCAACAGAAAGAGCACCTGACTTTAAAAACAATACTTCTATAGTATGTTTTGTCTAACCCATGCCAGCCTGAAAAAACAGATGTAAGAAAGAAAAATCCTCTGTTGAACTGGTCCTTGTAGAAGTAAATCCACACTGAACAGCCATCAACTGAGATGGCTTGAACATGTAGCACAGATGTCCGAGTTACATCTCGTCTGTAGGATTCTCTATGGCCAGCTACACAATGGTCATCACTTGGCTGGAAGATCAAAGAAGTGGTTCAAAGACCATCTGAGATCCATTTTCAAGAGGAGCAGCATTAACCCTTCAAATAGTGTTGCTGTCTACAACTCTTTTTGTTTTCTTACCAATGGAAGGATACTAAAGGAATGGAGGAGAAATACACTCAGATCTTGCCAGAGAAACAAGAGCAGAAGTGTGCACATGGATTAAAGCCTGACCTGTCAGTCCCATCTGCAGGTTAAACTGTGCATCGAGGATTGGGATGTGCAATCATCAAATGCTTTGTATGAAGGACACAATGGTCATCAATGAATTTGTGCAACAACCATAAGCAAGCATGTATGTGTTTCCATGTATACAAATGTGTCTATATGTGTGTATATATATATATATATATGTATACATATGTATAAATATATGTTTATGTATGTATATATTTGTGTGTGTGTATATATACACACAACATATATATATCCAACAAATGATTAATATTTTCAACAAATCTTAAATCAGTTTTCTAATTTCATTTGTTTCATTGAATTTTAATTTTATTATCGTTAATTCTACCTTCTCCTCGCACACATGCACACACACATGCATTCAGAATTTTATTCAAAACAAAAAATATATATATTTATATATATAGATATGGCTATATATATGTGTGTTTATGTATGTGTGTATATATATATATATAAATATCTTGTGGATGGATATATACAAATGTTTATATATATATGTTTATATATATATATATATGTATACATATGTATAAATATATGTTTATGTATGTATATATTTGTGTGTGTGTATATATACACACAACATATATATATCCAACAAATGATTAATATTTTCAACAAATCTTAAATCAGTTTTCTAATTTCATTTGTTTCATTGAATTTTAATTTTATTATCGTTAATTCTACCCTTCTCCTCGCACACATGCACACACACATGCATTCAGAATTTTATTCAAAACAAAAAATATATATATTTATATATATAGATATATATGTATATAAATATATATATATAAATGGAAATATATATGTATATAAAAATATATATAAATATGAATATATATATATAAATATATATATGCATATATATAATATATATACACACACATACCTACCTTGTATATACTTGTATGCTTATATGTGTTATATATATATACTTATATATATTATATATATTCTTACATATATATACTTATATAGAGAATATTAATTAGTGATAAAACCACTATTATGCAATTCACACAATGATAGGCATAAACCAAATCATAAATAAAACATAAACTATATTTTAAAACATATAACTAGATCACAAAAAGTATAAAAAGGAATAATCAAAATATAATAAGTAAAAAAAAAACTATGTACGTTTCATGGCTATAATTAAATTCAAATTAAATTTAAATTTAATCGAAATGAATTCAATTTAAAATTATAGTCAATCTTCAGGTTAAACAATAATAGTTAAATAAGCAAATAGAGTTAAACAATATAATTTTATATAAGAAACTCCATTAACTAAATTTGGAACTTAAAACATTAGTTTCCTACAATACATTTATTATGTTAAATATTTAAGGTAAAAAAATAGAGTAAATAGATAGAAAAATGTATTTGTGTGAATATATAATTTAGCTTTAAAAAACATTAATAAACTATAGAATATCTTTAACCTAGTTATACTCTAATATTTAATTACCAAACTATCATTGTTTGCATAATAGTGGTTTTATCTCTAATTTATATTTTACATATTTATATTGTGAAATTTGATTTAATACTAAATTGAATTTTTCCTTGTAAGTATGGAGTTATGCTCCCTAATATTATGATTATACTTATATATATATTTATATATATACTTATATATATATATATTTATATATACTTATACATATATTTATACGTATATATGTATACTTATATATTTATATATATACATATATATATATTCTTATATATATATATAGATATATATATATACTTATATATACATATATATACTTATATATATACATATATATATATACTTATATATTTATATATACATGTATATATATATGTATATATATACTTATATATATATATATATATGTATATACACATATATTTATTTATATGCATATCTATGTATGTATTTATATACATATTTATATATTTACTTATATCCAATATATACTGATTGTATATATGTATATATATATCGGTACTTTGATAAAATACTTATCTCTAATCTGAAAGTTTATTATTCTACTACCATTATTTTATTATTAATTTTTATTGTGAATATTATTATCATTATTGCAAATTATTTGATTATTTAATGTATACAAAACTATTCCAAGACTAATCTAAACTACTTTATGATTTATAATTAACTTTGGTCGTTCTTGTTATTTCTTTGTTTCTCTCTTTCTTTCTCCTTTGATATTGGCCTTGGTGTTGCAGGTGGAGTGGGTGATGTCCTTCTCAACCACATCCACACACAGTAATTCATGAGATTACAATCAGGGGAATTGGTGGGGGGCCGGAAATTGGAGCTGGTGGAGTCATAGAAATTCTCCGACAGCCACACCTGACTCTTTCTGGAGACACAGCAAATGAGATGAGTCCTGTTGCCACACATTTTGGCCTTCCAGCAACGACCCTCTCCAGTCAGAGTTTGACCACTTTCTCTAGCAGCTTCACATAGTCATCTGAAATGAGTCTAAGGCCCTGTTCAAAGATGTGGAGTATAATGGCATCACCCTCACTGGGGACTCCCAAAGACCACCACAGTTTGGTGAAACTTGGTTTTCATGATGTCCATGGCAAGTCTTAGAGCCTTTACCGTGTTCACAGAGCATTAAATAGCAGTCATGATGTCAGCATTTTGATACCTGGTGCAAATCATCATGATACAGGTAACTCTTTTCCAATATTCAGATGGCTTCCCATCCTCCGTATCAGCCAACTTTTTCTCAACTGCACCTTTAATTTTTAGGCTCCCTGACATCAAGCTGTTTCTGAAAAAAGGGACATTAAAAAATTATCAAATTTAGCCTGAACACCCTGTGATCACTGTCGTTCATTCCATTGCTGTGTGTATGTCTTAAAACATTCAGCTATCAGTGACACAGTCCACCTAGGTATTATTAGGTACTTCACTGTACTATACTCATAAATAAACCACTCAGCTCTCTGGGTAAGCAAGGGAGTCTACTAAAAATAACAATCAAATGTTCCTCAAATCACATTTTGCCATCTTAAAAAGAGGGGGAAAAAGCCATTGTACAATGTCATTGTAGATAAATTATGCCTGAGAATAAGACATGATACGAGAATTAAAACATGGCTGGAATATCTTTGATTATAGTTTGCTGCAATCAGAGTTTACCTGGCAGGAAACAATAGAAACAAATTCACTCTTGACAGCTCCGTTCACTCAGCTGTATGTAGATGCCACAGTAAGATACGGTTCATTAAGCTATAAGCAGCAACACACTCCACTTAGCTGTACATAGACACTGCTGTGATATGCACTTCATCGCTGTAAAAAGCAACACTAGCCCAGTCTACCCAGCTGTAAATAAGTACCACAGAGATATGTAGTTTATCAATGAATCAGTCCACCAAGTTGTAAACACATACCACTATGAGATATTGTTCATCATTGTATAAGCAACAACACAAACCACCTTGCCATAAACAGGAACTATTATCATATATAATTCATTAATATATAAACAGCAGTGGTGGCACAAAGGCCCAATGGTTAAGGCAACGGACTCGCGGTCGTAGGATTGCGGTTCGATTCCCAGACCGGGCATTGTGATTGTTTATTGAGCAAAAATACCTAAAGCTCCACAGGGCTCCGGCAGGGGGTGGTGGTGGACCCTGCTGTACTCTTTCACTCCAACTTTCTCTCACTTTTTCTTCCTGTTTCTGTTGTACCTGTATTTCAAAGGGCCACTCTGTGTCATGCTGAATCTCCCTGAGAACTACGTTAAGAGTACACGTGGCTGTGGAATGCTCAGCCACTTGCACGTTAATAAATGAGCTGCGATGTCACTGGTGCCAAGCTGTATCGGCTTTTGCCTTTCCCTTGGATAACATCAGTGGCGTGGAGAGTGGAGGCTGGTATGCATGGGCGACTGCTAGTCTTCCGTAAACAACCTTGCCCGGACTTGTGCCTCGGAGGGTCACTTTCTTGGTGCAATCCCATGGTCAGTCATGACCAAAGGGGGTCACAACACTATATAGACAACAACACAAGCCACATAGCTGTAGACTAGTACTACTGTGAGACACAGTTTATCACTGTACAAGCAGCAACACAAGCCACTTGGGTGTAAACAGGTACAACCGTGATATATAATTCATCACTGTGAGCAACAGCGTACCATTGTTATAAAATTGATGAGTGTTTTCGTTGATCTGTAATGCTGCTGCATTCAACTTCTCTAGAAAAGTTTACCAATGGAAGACTGGCATCCTATCCCAAAGCAGATCGGTCTCTCATCTGATTAACCCAACAGAAACCAGAATAAAGTAGTTGCCTTGTGGTGCCCCAGATTTCGATGTTGGAAACATTAAGTTTAAACGTTTCAGGCTGTAAAAACTGTGTAGAAATATGATGCACACACGTGTGTGTGTACACAATTATTCAGCTGACTGGGGAATAGAAGAGAGAGCAGCGACACCAGGAGGACCAACTGACCACAATGGTTGGGAGAGTGAAAGGAGCCGGACTGATGGGAAGAAGGTATAGACATGCTGGAGGATGTTGGGAGGGGAATGATTGGCAACAGAGGGGGTCAATGGTAAGGATGGGTGGGGTAAAAGACCAGCATTATGATGGGGAAAAAAAGACTTTAGATATACTAACAAAGTAGCCTCTTTTAAAATGAAAAATCAATTAAGAGACGTAACTCAGAATGGCCAGAGACACAAAGTTGGACCTCAAAGATGAAGAAAGATATACTAAATACAAGATAAATAATTGATTTATTGAAAGTATCTTTTCCTCAAAAGAAGGTAAACAAACACCTAGCAGTAATTTCAACCAGCTCTGATAGAAGCCAGGAGATTATTTCAAGGAAGCAATGATTCTCTTTAATTACCATGCCATGAAGAAATATTCTGGAAACGAGAGGACAGCTGTATATGATTCTACCTCAATAGCTGTCAACAGCACAGCACTGCCCAACTTTGACTCTCGCTAAGCCATAAGACTTAGATATATACAAAGAGTAGAAAACATTTATAGCCATGGAGAATTTGCATAATTAAAATGAAAATGAGCTTACAGAGATAACTCAGGGTGGCCATTGATAGGTATTTGGATAATATAAGGAAGAAAGGTATCCTATATGCCTTATCATACAAATTCATGATTTATTGAAAATATCTTTGCTTCAAGAGAAGGTTAGGGAACTCTTTGCTCTTGAGTGTAAATTGTCTACATTCAAATTTGAAACTGCTAAGTGACAAAATTCTCAAAAAAATAAAAAAAAGAATGCAGTTTTATTGATTGAATATAAATTGCTTTCAACATCCTGCAAAGTGTTAACAAATTTTTGCTAGCCATAACCCCTCTTTACTCTTTTACTTGTTTCAGTCATTTGACTGCGGCCATGCTGGAGCACCACCTTTAGTTGAGCAAATCGACCCCAGGACTTATTTTTTTGTAAGCCTGGTACTTATTCTATCGGTCTCTTTTGCCGAACTGCTAAGTTACGGGGACATAAGCAGACCAGCATCGGTTGTCAAGCAATGTTAGGAGGACAGACACAGACACACAAACATATGTACACACATACATATATATATATATATATGTATATATATATATGTATATATATATATATATATATATATATATATATATATATATATATATATATATATATATATGGCAAGCTTCTTTTAGTTTCCGTCTACCAAATCCACTCACAAGGCTTTGGTCAGCCCGAGGCTATAATAGAAGACACTTGCCCAAGGTGCCATGCAGTGGGATAGAACCTGGAACCATGTGGTTGGTAAGCAAGCTACTTACCACACAGCCAGCCTGTACCTATATACTGGTTTCAAATTTTGGCACAAGGCCAGCAAGTTCAGAGAAAGTGGGTAAGTCGACTCCAGTGGCATTTGAACTCAGGATGTAAAGTTGGAAATACCACTAAGCATTTTGTCGGGTGTGCTAATGATTCTACCAGCTCGCTGTCTTACGTTTTGTTATTTGTAGTGAATAGTCAGTATGAATCTAAGTTTTGCTATAGGTGCAGGAGTGGCTGTGTGGTAAGTAGCTTGTTTACCAACCACATGGTTCCGGGTTCAGTCTCACTGCGTGGCACCTTGGGCAAGTGTCTTCTACTATAGCCTCGGGCCGACCAAAGCCTTGTGAGTGGATTTGGGAGACGGAAACTGTGAAGAAGCCCGTCGTATATATGTATATACATATATGCATGTGTGTGTTTGTGTGAGTGTGTTGTCCCCCTAGCATTGCTTGACAACCGATGCTGGTGTGTTTATGTCCCCGTAACTTAGCGGTTTGGCAAAAGAGACTGATAGAATAAGTACCGAGCTTACAAAAGAATAAGTCTCGGGGTCGAGTTGCTCGATTAAAGGCGGTGCTCCAGCATGGCCACAGTCAAATGACTGAAACAAGTAAAAGAGTAATTGTCATCAATACAAATATGGTAGAATAATTTTGAACGTTGGCAGCATTTGTAATTCATTTGCCTGTATTAATTAATGATTTTAGATTAAACCTTTTGTTCCCATGCTTCAATTGAGATGATACTCTGTTTCAATTAATTTTGAAAATAACAACGAATTCAGTAAAATAACTTTTGTAGTTATTGATTTCAAATTTTGAGTCATAGCCAACAATTTCAGAGGAGGGGTTAGGATGATTACATTGACCCCCAATGTTCTACTGGTATTTATTGTATCAACCCTGAACGGTGAAAGGCAAAGTCGACCCTGGCAGCAGATGAAATGCTGCTAAGCATTTTGCCTGGCATGCTGACAATTCTACCTGTTCACCTGCTCAAATTATGTAATTATTAAACAGGTGTTTGGAGCATATATTGACATAACAATTTAATGGGAGGTTTAAATGCAGATCATTTTAAAGCATGAATTTTGTATCATAGAACGAGGGGCAATCTCAGTAGGGTTGCTATCAAAAGGGTTAATATTCTAAAGTTCATTAATGTAATTCCAGCCACAATGGTTAGTTCTGATGAAAGAAAAGGAGTAACAGGCAAAAGTTCTATATTCAATGGAAAATAGACGTAATTATTTTTTCATGAAAGTAAATGGAAAGTGTGTGTTATTGAATTGCAGCGTGCAAGATGTTTTATAAAAAATTGATATTCAGTTGCAATCAATAAAATGCATAATCTTGAAGACCAATGCTTGATCAAGCGCAGAAAATGCAACGGACTGAAAGTAAGTGAAGACAGTATTTGTCAAAAGAATCTTTTTGCAATCAGAAATCCATTTTCAAAAGACATACTAATAAAAATGCTTCCTTAACACAAGCAAGTTAACAAGTGCAGGAACAAAAAATGTGGAGTTAAATAATAATAATAATAATAATAATGAAATTATTGTCTACAGTGCTCAGGTGCACTATAACTTGTCAAAAGTGATATAAAGCATATGCAGTAATGTACACAAATGTAATGTAACACAAAGAAGGTAAGTTTGTTAGAATGTAAAATTCTGTTGTGTGGATTTTAAACTCCAGAAAAAGTTATATTGTTTGGAAATCTTGGTTTATCATAGAGGACAGTTCCTGCCTATATAAAAGATATGGTTAACGATATCGAAATATCTTTGATAAAAACAGTATCAGAATATTTGTATTATATTTTGCATACCTGCAGCACAAATGACTATATCATCATCATCACCATCATCATCGTTTAACGTCTGTTTTTCCATGCTAGCATGGGTTGGACGGTTTGACCGAGGTCTGGGAAGCCAGGAGGCTGCACCAGGCTCCAGTCTGATCTGGCAGTGTTTCTATAGCTGGATGCTCTTCCTAACGCCAACCACTCCGAGAGTGTAGTGGGTGCTTTTTACGTGCCACCAGCACAGGTGCCACGGGAGGCTGGCAGCAGCCACGATCAGTTGATGCTTTTTACATGCCAACTATTTCCATTTGATATTCATTTTGATGTTGAGATATCTGTGAGATAATGGCAAACTCTTACAGTATATGATATTTACTTTCTGTAAAATTTTTAAAGGGATCTCCCGAAGGTGAAGATCTCTTTTTCGGGGGTCAAAACAACAATAAGTGATTTTGATTTATCCTATGGAAACCTTCACATAGTTATGGAGGATGTCACATCTTTGACAGAATCTCAAAAGGGATTTCCTACTCTTACTGGTTTCAAATTTTGGCACAAGGCCAGCAAATTCAGGAGAGGAGTAAGTCAGGTACATCAACCCCACTATATGACTGGTACTTATTTTTTAGATCCCTGAAAGAATGAAGGGCAAAGTTGACCTCAGCATAATTTGAACTTAGGATGTAGGGACAGACAAAACACCACCAAGCATGCTAATGATTCTGCCAGCTCACCACCTTAAGCCTCTTAGTGGTTGGACAAAATAAGTACTAGGCTTACAAAGAATAAGTCCAGGGGTCGATTTGTTTGACTAAAGGTGGTGCTCCAGCATGGTCACAGTCAAATGACTGAAACAAGTAAAAGAATATTTCAACTGTTTTTATGCTCTGAGATGAAGTGCCACCTTTCGGGGTCAATAAAATAACTACCAGTTGAACAATGGGGTCGATGTGATTGACTTACTGACTTAACCCCTCTCTCAAAATTGCTGGCCCTGTGCCAAAATTTTGAAACTAATGTGTGTGTAGATAGATAGATAGACAGACAGATAGACACACAGACGCAGAGATGGGGAGAGAGAAAGAACCTATTTATTTTTATTGTTGGCACTATTGTTAAGAAACCTGAATATCCTTATTTTGAGAAGATTTTGGCCAATCAATTAAAGCATTCTTTAATCAGTTAAATGGCTGTGATTTAGGATTTAAAGACCATAAGCCTCTATGTCCCAAATGGAATAGCGAATTTTTTTTTTAAATGTGATTTTACTGGAATAAAGTGCCAGACAAATTCTTGTGTTGCAACCTTTACACCTGTTTTCATAGATTGTGCTGTATTCTTGGGGGATAATTTTCTTTTATCAAGAAATCCTTTAAAAAAAAGGAAGAAAAGAAATAGTTAATAAATGAACTGGAAATATCCAGTTTGGTCTGTCTGTATGTGTATGTGTATGTGTACCTCTGTGTGTGTGCGCGAACGTGCACATGTGTGCATGCACGCGTGTGAGTGTATTTTCGTATCTAAACGTGTATTGTATATCTGTTTATAATATACTTTCACACATACACTTACACACACGAGTGTGTATATTATATATATATATGTATATATATATATATATGTATATTATATATACATATATATATGTATATATATATGTATATATATATGTATATATATATGTATGTATATATATATATATACATATATAACAAATATATATACACACTTAAGTTTATAGCTATGTTTACGTGTGTTTTGTGCATACATATAATCTCCTTTATGCATGAACATTTACACACCTAGATATGTTCACATGCTTTCACAATCTCATGAACATGTACATAAATACACATAAAGCTACATGGTACACACACACACACAAGTACACACTCATCTGTGTTGTCTTAATTGATTTCAAGTTAGTCTTCCATTCTAGCCTGGGGTGTGCCATTACTATGGTGTACGTATGATGCTAGTGAAACACTAGACATCACTCGGTATTGCACTGCTTTGAAAACAGCAAGAATGCCAGCTGGCCAATACTGTCCAAGAACTGTAACTGTAGGTGGGCAAAATGCCAGAGAATTCACTCCACCTTGTTAACCATAAACTAGCAGTTTGTATCTGCAACCGTTTCATATACATATACATACATACATATATATACATATATATGCATTATGTATATGTATATATATATATGTATATATATATATATATATATATATATATATATATATAATATATATATATATATATATATATATGTATATATATATATGTATACACATATATGCATGTATGTATATGTGTAAACACTCCGTTAGAAGCAACAGAAAAACCTGCATAGTGTTATCGCGGAACTAACGGTAGAAATCCCGTGATTGTGCACATTTAGAATTTATGTCAGCATCACCCGTCTGATTCCACCCCCCAACTCCACCCCCCTCCGCACCATTTTTGGAAGAAGTTGATAAACCAAAGAATTTAGAAAATGTCCATTATCTAGGTTAAGACACTAATCAACTACCGCTGCTTCACGGAATGGGTGAAAAAATACATAATTATACACACACAACATACGTGTATATGTGTGTTTCTATATATCTCTCTATCTATCTATCTATTTAGCTATCCATCTCTCTATCTATCTATCTATCTACCTATCTATCCATCCATCTCTCTATCTATTTATCTATCTATCTATCTACCTATCTATCCATCCATCCATCCATCCATCCATCCATCCATCTCTCTATCTATCTATCTATCTATCTATCCATCTCTCTATCTATCTATCTATCTACCTATCTATTTATCTATCTATCTACCTATCTATCCATCCATCCATCCATCCATCCATCCATCTCTCTATCTATCTATCTATCTATCTATCTATCTATCTATCCATCTCTCTATCTATCTATCTACCTATCTATCCATCCATCTATCCATCCATCTCTCTATCTATCTATTTATCTATCTATCCATCCATCTATCTATCTCTCTATATATCTATCTATTTATCTATCTATCTATCTATCTACCTATCTATCCATCCATCCATCCATCCATCCATCTCTCTCTCTCTCTATCTATCTATCTATATATCTATATATATATATATATATATATATATATATACATACACACACACACATACATGAATCTCTCACTTTACAAAGTAATGTGTTCCTAAAAATGTGGCCATAATGTGAAATTCCGTAATGCAAAATTCATTTTCCTGTTCATTTCCATAATATTGAGTGAGGCTGCATTCCTCTGGACATTTACAGAATTTTTTTTTCTTTTTAAATGAAGCACAAGATGAAGCAACTGGGAAGAAGCAACACAATCACCTTTGTAGATGAAAATAACCTTTTTCTAAACATAGATGGTACAATACAGATGCATGGAAACACAAAGACGTTTCAGGTTAGGGAATTAATAAGAATCATAATATCATAAGAATAATTTTTTTACCACAAAAGAGGTGACCATTGTGTGATGAGTAGTGGTGGAATGAGAGTTACTAGGAGGATGAGAAGCAATATTTAATTATAGTTCGTTATTATGAACATCATCTTGAGGGATGAAAAATTTATTCAAAGTTATTTGTTGTTTGAGAGGCATCTTCTCCTTTGTACAGCTCAGTATAGGAACTGAATGCTTTGTAAACTCCTCCAGTAATATTTTTATGCTACATTCAGAATTAGGATCATTATCAGAAAAAACCTGCAGTCTTTGTTCTGTAAGTGGCAACCCTTTGGCAACAATTTTTGTAGCAATTTAAGTGGTGTAGGTGGAAATTCTGTCGTCACATATGTAATCTCAGATTTTCCGTTTTATAATAATAATAATGAAATTATTGTATACAGTGCTCAGGTGCACCACAACTTGTCAGAAAGTGCATATAAAGTACATGCAGTAGTGTACAAATGTGTGGAAAGCGAACAATGTATGAGTCAGATACATGCTTGTGTGTGTGTATGGAGGGGAGAAAATCAGGTGTAGTGTTGGCGAATCTCAGGAAGCATGGAAGTTTTGAAGGATGCAGTGCTCCGACAACTAACAACTGATGCCGGCAGTTTGTTCCATGTTTCAGCAACTCTCAATGTGAAAAAATGTTTCCTGAAGTCATGGGAGCTGTGCTGTTTTCTGACTTTGTAAATATGCTTCCAGCATCAGCTCCTCGTTAAGTAACCTTGCTTTCTGAGACAACTCAATCACATCCTCAGACTTCTTCAAAGCCTGCATCATTTGCGAGTGTCACAATATCTTTTTGAATTTAATGTAGAATTTCTGCTTGAGAAAAACTTGTAAATGTCACAGATAGGTGCAGGAGTGGCTGTGTGGTAAGTAGCTTGCTTACCAACCACATGGTTCTGGGTTCGTTCCCACTGCATGGCAGCTTGGGCAAGTGTCTTCTACTGTAGCCTCGGGTTGACCAAAGCCTTGTGAGTGGATTTGGTAGACGGAAACTGAAAGAAGCCCGTCTTATTTTCTCCCCACCATACACACGCAAGCATGTATCTGACTCATACACTGTTCGCTTTCCAACATTTGTACATTACTGCATATGCTTTATATGCACTTTTGACAAGTTGTGGTGTACCTGAGCACTGTATACAATAATTTCATTATTATTATTATATATGTATGTGTGTATATGTTTGTGTGTCTGTGTTTGTCACCACAACATCACTTGACAATGGATGCTGATGTGTTTACATCCCCCATAACTTAGTGGTTCGGCAAAAGAGACCGATAGAATAAGTACAAGGCTTACAAAGAATAAGTCCTGGGGTCGATTTGCTCGACTAAAGGCGGTGCTCCAGCATGGCCACAGTCAAATGACTGAAACAAGTAAAAGAGATACTTTTCCAAACACTATTCAAAGTTGAAGATTTCTCTTTATCCCGTGACTCAGATATATTAGCTACAACATCCATTATGTTGAATTTCTTCCAGAAATCTCTAAATATAGGTTTATCCTCCCTGTCAATTGCTTTCATAAATTGTTTGAAAGTTTTCATTTCGTATACCTTGCAGTTAGCTGTCACACCTTGATCCACTGATTGGAGCAAAGGAATTGTATTGTTTGGGGATGTATTCTACTCTCACCTTATCAGAAAGGTCATCTAAGGGTTTTGCTGCATGGCTCAGTGCCTCGTCTAGAAGAGGGTTCACCAGATTCTATGAAGAATTCACTCCTGGCGCTTCTGCATTAAGATTATAAATACATGCACATACACTGCACGCACTCACATGCATGTATGCATGCACACACACACACAAATGTGCGCACACACATGCACAAACACGTACATACACACACACACTCATACACAAACACTCGTATACATGCACTCACATACATTCTCTTTCACACACACACATACACACACACACATATACACACATACATACACACATCCAAACATACACACACACACTCATACACAAACACTCATATACATGCACTCACATACTCTCTCTGTCTCTCTTTCACACATACACACACACATGCACACATACACACACACATACACACACACACACACACAAATGTGCGCAGACACATGCACAAACACATATTCATACACACACACTCATACACAAACACCCTTTTGCATGCACTCACATACATACTTTCTCTCTCCCCCTCTCTCTCTTTCACACACACACATACCCACACACGCACACATACACACACAAACACATACACACACACACATATACACACATGCACATACACACACACAAACACATACACACACACACATGCACACACATACACACACATGCATACACACACACACACACACATGCACACACATGTTAGAGACATACAAGATACCTGTTGCAGCCAGTCAGATTCAAACGTTAGTGGGTTGACAGCGGAGGATGATGTGGGTTGCATTGGTTCAGGTGTTAGTGACAGTGGTCAGGTATTGTCCGTGTTGTAGTGTTTATATTGTTCTTGTTAGTCATACTGTTGTGGCTGTTCAGTCTCAAGTCAATCCTCTTAAACCTAAGATCAAAGATGCTTCATCCAACTTTCAACATACTCTAGGATACCACATTGTATTTCTATTTGAAATGGATTTGCTTATCTACTTCAGACTATATTTTAGTGTTGCTGTTGGTCATTGTGGTTGTGTTGGTGATAGAAACACATACATACATATTCATAATAATAATAATAATAATAATTTATTCTTTTTATTGGCCACATGGGCTGACACACATGATTATAAAACATAAAGGGACAAAACAGGACGAAAGGTTACAAAGGGTTTTGTCCGTTTGTGAAAAATCCGTGTAAACAACAGTGTAACAATGAAAATATTTAACAACGAAAAACTCCCAAAAGGGGGAGGCGTTACGAAAGGTTCCTCGTGGAAAAAACCCCATAAAAGCCAACAGGAGCCTAGTCAAAAAAGGGGGGTAGAGGGCCCCTTTTCTCCTTTTAATAATTGTGTACAGTGCTCAGGTGCACTACAACTCATCTAAAGTGTATATATAATCAGGTGTAGTTTCGGCGGATTTCAGAAAGCATGAGGGCCTTAAAGGATGCAGTGTCATGGCAGTCAACAACTGACGCAGGCAGTTTGTTCCATGCTTCAGCAACTCTGAGCGTGAAAAAATATTTCCAAAAGTCATGGGAGCTGTGTTGTTTTCTGACTTTGTAGGCTTGTCCACGTGTGTTAGACACATGGAGATCAAAAAGGTGTTCAGTGTTAATTTTAAATTTAATAAGGGTAGAAATTGATGTTAATCAATTAAAACCAGTGGCCCAGCATATTAAAAAAATCCAAAGATTAAAATATTTTTACATACAAAATTTAAAGGACTGACCACTAAAAGTGGACGGTCAACATGCTAGATATAGATGTCAAATCGCTATTTTCCACAAAGAATATGTTCTCAAATAAAAACTCAGCACATATTCTTTGTGGAAAATAGCGATTTGACGCCTATATCTAGCATGTTGACTGTCCACTTTTAGTGGCCAGTCCTTTAAATTTTGTACATATTCATATACATACATCATCATCATTTAATGTCCGCTTTCCATGCTAGCATGGGTTGGACGATTTGACTGAGGTCTGGTGAACAAGATGGCTGCACCAGGCACCAGTCTTGATCTGGCAGAGTTTCTACAGCTGGATGCCCTTCCTAACGCCAACCACTCCAAGAGTGTAGTGGGTGCTTTTACATACCACCAGCATGGGGGCCAGTCAGGCTGTACTGGCAACGACCTTGCTCGAATGTTTTTACACATGCCACCGGCACAAGTGCCAGTAAGGCGACGTTGATAATGATCACACTCAAATGGTGCCTTTTACATGCCACTGGCACGGAAGCCAGTTAGCCGCTCTGGCAACGATCACGCTCGGATGGTTCTTGTCGAATAGTCCAATCCATGCCAGCATGGAAACGAGATGTTAAACGATGATCATCATCATCATACACACACATATACAAATACATATATGTGTATACTCTTTTACTTGTTTCAGTCATTTGACTGCGGCCATGCTGGAGCACCGCCTTTCGTCAAGCAAATTGACCCCGGAACTTATTCTTTGTAAGCCCAGTAATTATTCTATCGGTCTCTTTTGCCGAACCACTAAGTGACGAGGACGTAAACACACCAGCATTGGTTGTCAGGCAATGCTAGGGGAACAAACACAGATACACAAACACACACACACACATACATATATATATACATATACATATATACGACGGGCTTCTTTTCAGTTTCCGTCTACCAAATCCACTCACAAAGCATTGGTCGGCCTGGGGCTATAGCAGAAGACACTTGCCCAAGATGCCACGCAGTGGGACTGAACCCGGAACCATGTGGTTGGTTAGCACGCTACTTACCACACAGCCACTCCTGCGCCTATGTATGTATAAAATATATACATACAAGCACACACATATACATGCACACATACACACACTAACACACACATATCTCACACAGGACAAATACAAGACAGGTACACAGATATTAAGCAAGGAATGGAAGATATAGCATCTAATGTTGTCATTCAGATTATCTACAATGGCCCCCATTAAGTCTTTGACTATTTTTTGTCTGTTATCAAAATATTATCTTCATTTACGTTCTTTTTTTTTCTTTTACAAATCGTTTATTTATATATTTATTTTTTTAACTAAGAAATATCTTGCTTCCCTTCAGCCCCACCCCCACGATCACCATCGCTACCACCATCACCACCACCATCACCACCACCACCATGAGCACTACTACCATCACTGCCGCCGCAACCATCGCTGCCACCATCATCACCATAACCGTCACTACTACCGCCACCGTCCCTACCACCAATCACCACTACTGCCATCACAACCTCTACCACCACCATCTGCTACTACAACCACCATTGCCTCTGCTGCTACCACCTTTACCAACACCAATATCATTACCACTGTCACCACCACTATCAACATCGCCATCACCACCACTACTACCACCACCACCACCACCACTACCACCACCACCAACATCATCACCACCACCACCACCACCACTACTACTACCACCACCACCACCACCAACATCATCACCACCACCACCACCAACATCATCACCACCACCATCATCATCACCACCACCACCACTACCACTACCACCAACATCACCACCATCGCCACCACCACCAACAACAACACCACCAACAACAACACCACCAACACCACCATCACCACCACCACTACCACCACCACTGCCGCCACCACCACCACCACCACCACCACTGCCAGCGTTCCCACAATTACATTATCCTTCTGATGTGTTTGTTTAACTTAACTCCAAAAAGTCTGAAAACCTAACTCCATTAGCAACCTCTAATTCCAAGACTCAAGTTTTCTTGTGAGAAATCAAAGAAATATGAATAAGGAAAATAATCCTCACGGTTTTAACCAAAAATACAAAAATACAATACAAAAATATTATACAAAAATGCAAAAAGATGCAAAAATATAATGCAAAGAAAATAACAATAAATAAATAAACAAATAAATTTAAAATAACTAAGTTTAATTTTTTTATTTCCTTTTATTTTTTTATCTATTTTGTATTTTTTTGTGGGGGTGGGGGTGGTTAAAGAATATTTTATCAATTTTTGTTGTTGTTTTGCATTTAGGTTTTCGAATTTCAGTCCATATTTAAGTGGAACAAGGAAACATTTGAGACATTTGGAAAACAGATAAAAGCCAAAATGGTTTGGGAATTTGAAGACTCCAGCTTTGTTGAGCAATAGACATTAATCTAGGTCAGTGCTTTTCAAACTTTTTTGCTGGAGCGGAACCCCAAGGAAACATTCCACTGGCTCGAGGAACCCCTGTGCAATAATTTAATAGTCTTATGCACACATATCTGCACAGGAGAATTAAAAATTACTGCCAATTTTAGCAGTTTTGTAACTTCTTGCGGAAGCCTTGTGAATGGATTTGGTAGACGGAAACTGAAAGAAGCCCATCGTATATATGTGTATATATATATATATGTTTGTGTGTGTGTTTGTCCTCTTAGTATTGCTTGACAACTGATGGTGGTGTGTTTATGTCCCCGTAGCTTAGCGGTTCGGCAAAAGAGACCGATAGAATAAGTACTAGGCTTACAAAGAATAAGTCCTGGGGTCGATTTGCTCAACTAAAAGCGGTGCTCCAGCATGGCCACAGTCAAATGACTGAAACATATAAAAAAAAAAAAAAAAAACTGAGTGACAATATACAGACTCTTATAGATGGTCTGCATTGTTGTTGGTATTGATGTATCTGTCACCATCATCACCACCATTGTCATCGTCGTCATCATCATCATTGTCATCAGCAGCAGCAGCTGCAGCACCGTCACCACCACCACCACCACCACACCACCACCACCACCACCACCACCACCACCACCATGATCGTCACCAAATTAGTGAACCAGTGGCGACCTTATTAATCTAATGATTTACAGAAAAGGTTAACACTTTGATATTGGTAATTGTCATAGAGATATTGTTGTTGCTGTTGTTGTCGTAGTTATAAGGGTGGTGGGAGATGTTGTGATGGTGGTGGCAGTGGTGTGGTGGTGGTGGTGGTAGTGGTGTGGTGGTACTGGTGTGGTGAGGGTGGTGGTAGTGGTATGATGGTGGTAGTGATGTGGTGGTGGTAGTGGTGTGGTGGTGGTGGTGGTAGTGTGTGGTGGTGGTAATGGTGATGTTGTGGTGGTGGTGTGGTGTGATGGTGGTAGTGATGTGGTGGTGGTAGTAATGTGGCGATGGAGATGGTAGTGGTGTGATGATGGTGATTGATGCTGTTGTTGGTTTGGTAGTAGTAGTAGTGTTGTTGTTGTATGGCAGTAGGAGTAATGGTTAGTGATGTTCTTGTGGTGGTGGTTGCGGCAGTCAAGTATGTGGTGGTCAAGGTTACGGTGTGGCATGGCTACAATGTTGATGATAAAGTGCGGATGTTGTGTCAGATGTCAATGTGATGCAGAGTAGAGGATACAGTATTGTTGTTTAAGGTAATATGATGTGGTATTTTACTGATGTGTTGCTGGTATAGTATAGAACAGTGTGATGTAGTGTACATGAAGTGGTGTGACTGATGTGGGGGAAGTGTAGCGTGATGTCATGCTATGTGGTACATTGTTGTTTAGTAGAGTGGGTCAGATATGTGGAGGCATTATTTAGTGTGATACGAGGCAGCAAGCTGGCAGAGTTGTTAGCATGCTGGATGAAATGCTTAGAGGTATTTTGTCTGCCGCTACGTTCTGAGTTCAAATTCCGCCGAGGTCGACTTTGCCTTTCATCCTTTCGGGGTCGATAAATTAAGTACCAGTTATGCACTGGGGTCGATATAAACGACTTAATCGGTTTGTCTGTCCTTGTTTGTCCCCTCTGTGTTTAGCCCCTTGTGGGTAGTAAAGAAATAGGCATTTCGCCTGTCACTACATTCTGAGCTCAAATTCTGCCGAGGTCGACTTTACCATTCATCCTTTCTGGGTTGATAAATTAAGTACCAGTTGCGTAGTGGGGGCAATGTAATTTACTATCCCCCTCCCCAAAACTTCAGGCCTTATGCCTATAGTGGAAAGGATTATTTTGTGTGATGTAGTTGACGTTGTGTGATTGGTGTTGTGAGTTTGACGTTGTGTGGTTAGTGTTGTTTGATTGATGTGAGTTTGATGTTGTGTGATTGAGTACAGTAGCTGACATTGTGTGGAGATGTTGTGTGGTTGATGTTGTATGATTGGTGTCGTGAGTTTGATGTTGTGTGATGATTGAGTTGTGTAGTCATCATCATCATTGTTCGACCGTGGTCGAGACAATGGAATTTACTATGTTACGCCAGACTTCACGGTCCATCATAGCATTACGGAGGTCCTGTTACTGGATGCCTGTATCCCTGGAGATTACATCAGGGTATGAAAGTGTGCGCCCTCTGGTATCGCGAGCAGATGGCTTCCAGAGGAGAAGAGTAGAAATTACCTCGTTTTCGGCTCTGCAACAATGTCCAGCAAACTGGACTCTTCTACCTTTCACAAGAGATGATACAGGTGGTAATTTCCCATATATTTGTACTTTGGTTGGATGACGCTTCCACAAGAGATTTTGAGCTCTCATAAGGAGACGAGTGTAAGTTCCATCCAACCACCTCTCAAGCTTCTTTGACATGTAGTTGACATTGTGTGGAGATGCTGTGTGGTTGACATTGTGTGATTGGTTTTGTGCAATTGGTCGATGTTGTGTGGTTGATGCTGTGTCATTGATATTGTTTGATGTTGTGTGGTTAGTGTTGTGAGATTAAAAAGGTAAGCTAAAGTTACCTTCTCAAGTCATGCTGATTCATAAGGGCCAGTTTCCTGGTTTCATGGACTAACACACCTGGATGGGACACCGGTCCATCGCAGGATTACTCATTTTTGCCAGCTGAGTGAACTGGAGCGACGTGAAATGAAATGTTTTACTCAAGAACACAACACACCACCCAGTCCAGGAATCGAAACCACAACCTTATGTTCATGAGTCCAATACCATAACGACTAAGCCACATATTCTATGTACTATTCATGCACTTTTGGTTACTTCTTCTGATGAGCTTTAGTGCACCTGGGTACTCTATACAATAAGTTCATTATTTCTATATCATTAATGCGATTCTCTATCATTTAATGTTGAAACATATCATTTATTCATGCTGAGAGTTGCTGAAGCATGGAACAAACTGCTGGCATCAGTTGTTAGTTGTCGGAGCACTGCATCCTTCAAAACTTCCATGCTTCCTGAGATTCGCCAACACTACACCTGATTTTCTCCCCTCCATACACACGCAAGCATGTATCTGACTCATACACAGTTTACTTCCCAGACATTTGTACATTACTGCACATGCTTTATACACACTTTTGGCAAGTTGTGGTGCACCTGAGCACTGTATACAATAATTTCATTATTATTATTATTATTGTGGCATGCAAAAAACACCATCCGGGCGTGGCCGTTTGCCAGCCTCGTCTGGCACCTGTGTCGGTGGCACATAAAAAGCACCCACTACACTCACGGAGTGGTTGGCGTTAGGAAGGGCATCAAGCCGTAGAAACACCGCCAGATCTGACTGGCCTGGTGCAGCCTTCTGGCTTCCCAGACCCCAGTTGAACCGTCCAACCCATGCTAGCATGGAAAGCGGACGCTAAACGATGATGATGATGATGATGATGATGATGATTATTATTTTATTCATTCAATGAAGCCAGCTACTGTTTAATGTGATCAGCTATTGTTTAATGTGGCCTTCTATCAGTTATTGTGATCAAATATCATTTTTGCCAATTCTTTTCTCTCTGCAGAAATGAAATATCAAAAACACATTACAGCAATTAGGTTTTTTTGTTATAGAACTGCTGCTGGATGGATGATTGACATTCTGGAGAGAACTTGGAGAACCAATCAGCTATGTAACCATTCTCTCCAGCACCAGCTTCACTTGTCTCAAAACAACACAAAAACAACTTCATTCTTCATCAATGGCAGCTATCTTATTGATTTCACTTTCATTACAGTACATTTGCATAATTGATAATAACAATAAGTTTGTTGTTGTTGTTGTTATTATTTTTAATATTTACAAATAATGAAGGTGGCAAATTAGAAACACTGTTAACATGCGAGGGTGGCAAGCAGGCAGAATCGTTAGCATGCCGGGCGAAATGCTTAGTGGTATTTTGTCTGCCGTTACGTTCTGAGTTCAAATTCTGCCGTGGTCGACTTTGCCTTTCATCCTTTCGGTGGTCGATTAAATAAGTACCAGTTATGCACTGGGGTCGATAAAATCAACTTAATACGTGTGTCTGTCCTTGTTTGTCCTTTCTGTGTTTAGCCACTTGTGGGTAGTAAAGAAATAGGTATGCATGTCTGCTGTTACATTCTGAGTTCAAATTCCGCCAAGGTCGACTTTGCCTTTCATCCTTTCTGGGTCGATAAATTAAGTACCAGTTACGCACTGGGGTCGATGTAATCGACTTAATCCCTTTGTCTGTCCTTGTTTGTCCTCTCTGTGTTTAGCCCCTTGTGGGTAATAAAGAAATAAGAACTGTTAACACACTGGATAAAATGCTTAGTGGTATTTCATCCATATTTATGTTCTGAGTTCAAATTCTGCTAGTATTGACCTTGCCTTTTTATCCCTTTTGAGGGTTGATAAAACAAGAACCAGTTGAGCACTGGGGTTGATTTAATTAACTTAGCCCCTCCCCTTAAACTGCTGGCCTTATACCAAAATTTGGAACCAATATTTACAAATGGTTAAAGTGATGTCCTGACAGAAAGGTTAGAATGTTTGACTAAATGTTTTGCAGTATGAGCTGATGAGAGAAGGCTCCACAGGGTTCCTTGACCTACTAGAAATACCTGTCAAATCTCCCTTAGATCACACTATACTGTCTTAAAAATAGATGGTCTCATTGGTTTATGTAGTCCTTTTTATACTCCAAAACGATAGACTTGTCAAGCCTCAGTCCAAACTTTCCACACACATGCACACCACAAAATTTTGATTGTAGATCAAAGCTGACCTAAGCCTAAATGACAGCAACAACCATTTTGCAGTTTTAACTTCATTATTTCTTTTTTTTTTTTTTTTCACTCAAGAGATCATCGATACCTGTAAAAGGCATGAAACGTGGCTTTCAACTGGTGATGGAAGTGCTCCACCATTCCATTAGGTGCAGGATGATAACTGGTAGTACAGATCCGTTGAGTACCAATGGTTTTTGTGAGTTCTGAAAAAAAGATGAGATTCAAATTGTGTACCACAGTCTGTAGTAATGGTGATAGGAACACCGTAACATGATATCCAACCAGCTATGAGGGCTTGCGCTATTCAGCAGAAATATTGCTTAGCAAGATGATTCCAGGCCATCAGGTCAAATGGTCAATGCAGGTCAGGATGTAAGAATATTTATGACTGACAGGCCAGGGTCCCACAAGATCAGTATGAGTGTGGGGGAAACGTGCATCAGGAGTACTAAAAGTGCTGAAAGGGATGTGTCAGGGCTGGACTAATGTAATAACAATTCTACCAGCTTGCCACTTTACCATAATACTAATAATTCTTTCTACTGGAAGCACAAATTTGGGGGAAGAGACTAAGTCAATTGCATCAACCTCAGTGCGCAATTGGTACTAATTTTATCAATCCCCAAAAGGATGAAAGGCAAAGTCGACCTTGGCAGAATTTGAACTCAGAATGCAATGGCAGATGAAATACTGCTAAGCATTTCGCCTAGCGTGCTAACGATTCTGCCAGCTTGCCACCCTTACCATATTAATAATAATAATAATAATAATAATAATAATAATAATAATAATGATGATGGAGCTAATTAGTTTTTGCTCTTTCTGTACAAAAAAATAAAGGAGGAAAGAGTTGGGGGCGTTGGAACTAGGGCAAACTTTATCAGGAGCATTAAGGTTGATGGTGGTGGTGGTGGTGGTGGCAGCGGTGATGACAATGACAACAGTGATGACGACAACTATGATGATGATGATGATGATGATGATGATATAGTTTGCAACAATAACGATGATGTTGATGCTGTTAGAAAAGATGGCAGTGGCAGTAGTTGCGATAACAACCATTATTATGATGAGGATGTGATGTGATAATGACAACCAAATCCATCTAAGCACATCGACAATAAGAACAACAATAGTAACAATGAATATGACAACAATAATCATTTTTAGTTGTTCCAGAGTGAGAAAAAAAAAAGGTGAGGGGTGGAGGAAGAGGGGGAGTGGGTGTTGGAACTCTGGAAAGGTCAACAGTGTCAAGGAGATCAGTTTCCAGTCTGGTGAAATGAACGATAATTCTTTTATATGAAACAGAAAAATTTCATTAGAAATCACTCAATAATTGCCAGCTCTGCTTATATACACTGCTTATATACATGCAGATACATGGATGTGTGTGTGTGTGTGTGTGTGTGTGTGTCCATATATGTAAGTGACTGGAATAAATATCTCATAAACATAACAGGTTCAATGATGAAGTATAATTCCAGTTAATGGGATAATAATAATAACAACAACAACAATAATAATAATTATTATTATTATTATTTCAAATTTTTGCCACATGGGCAGCTTGTGAGAGGTGGGGATGAGTGAATTACACCGACCCCAGTGTTCAACTGGTACTTATTTTATCGACCTCGAAAGGATAAAAGGCAAAGTCGACTTCAGTGGAATTTGAACTTAGAATGTAAAGACAGGCGAAATGCCGCTAAGCATTTTTCCCAGTTTGCTAACGATTCTGCCAGCTGACAACAACGATGATGATAATAATGATGATGATGATGATGAATGATTTCTTATTTCTTTATTGCCCACAAGGGGCTAAACATAGAGGGGACAAACAAGGACAGACAAACGGATTAAGTCGATTACATCGACCCCAGTGCGTAACTGGTACTTATTTAATCGACCCCGAAAGGATGAAAGGCAAAGTTGACCTCGGTGGAATCATGATGAATGATTTCTTTCAATGGCCACAAGGGCCGAGGACATGGAGAACAATATCAAAGGATGAGATACAACAAACAAAACACACACACACAAAAAAAAACATGGGGTTTACATCAATCAAAGGGAGACACTTTGTTGAAAAGACAGAAAACACAAAGAATTCAATGCATTGATCTCTGGCTCTATCATGGCCCCCAAATCACATAGAAGAATGGTGACCATAACTGGAAATACTGAGAATGTTGAAGCAAGAACTGGAATGTGAGTCAAGCCTCAAACATTTTAAGCTTATCAGGAAAGCTAAAGCCATGTCCAGATGTATTAAACTGAAAGTTTTCAATGACATCTTGCTATATAGTTCTGTAAAATATGTTGTCCTCGATAGGACAAATATCTTCAGAAACGTCCAAACATTCATTAACACGTGACCCAGAAACATCCTAAACATTAGATATCCAGAAATGGTGAACAACAAAGACTGCTGGGCCAAAGACAAGTAGGAACCATTAGCCAACAAACAGCAAGACACACATAGAAATAAGTAGGGTATACACTATCTGGGTATGTGAACATCTTTGTATCCATGTATCTATGAATATATATACACACACACACATATACATATATATATATATATATATATGTGCATATATATATATATGTGTGTGTGTGTGTGTATATATATATTGAGACTCCATTTGGTGATGTTGGACCATGAGATTGCACCTAGAAAGTTACCCTCCTAGGCACAAGTCTGGGTAAGGTTGTTTATGGAAGACCAGTAGTCGCCCATGCATACCAGCCTCCCCTCTCTACGCAACCAGTGTTGTTCAAGAGAAAGGCAGAGGGGCCGATACAGTTTGGCACCAGTGACATCGCAACTCATTTCTACAGCTGAGTGAACTGGAGCAACGTGAAATAAAGTGCCTTGCTCAAGAACACAACACACAGCCCAGTCTGGGATTCGCACTCACAACCTTACGATCATAAGCTCGACTCTCTAACCACTGAGCCATGCGCCCTCACATAATATATATATATATGTATATATGTATATGTATGTATGTATGCATGTATGTATATATATGATTATATAAGTAAAAAGCAAGAGATTACCCTAAAACGATTACCAGTTTGCACTCAGGTAGGTATTCAAAATATGTTTTTTAATAGTTAATATATAAATTCAATAAAGTTCTTATAAGATAAGAACTTAGGTGAATATCCTGTTGGATAATTCTGAAAATATTTCCTTAACCATAAAGGTTTCCTGGAGTATAAATATTGACAATATTAAAAATAAAGATTACTCCAAAGTAGCAACAGCATTACTTTTAATTCTATGATTATATCCTGCCTTTTAAGACCAACACATGTTGCACCAATTAGTAATCGTTGTAATTGCAACCCTACTATAAAATGGTGCAGTCTCTTCAAGGTCTTAATTTGATATCCTCAGTGCAATTGAAACATGTGTTGGTCTTAAAAGGCAGGATATAATTATAGAATTAAAAGTAATGCTATTGCCATACACACACACACATATGATGGGTTTTTTTTCAGTTTTTCAGTTTCCCCTCTATCAAGTCCACTTACAAGGTTTTAGTTGGCCCAAGGCTATAATAGAAGACACTAGTAGAAGACTGGACCTCGAACCATGTGGTTGGGAAGGAAATTTCTTACCACACACCTATGCTTGCTTCCTAAAAAAATGCAACTCTCTACAAAACTCACCTGACATTTATATTTATTCAAACATCCTTGACTGCATTCAAACAAAGTAGTTTGCATGATTGACATGGAGTTGTTAACCAATGTTCTAGCTTTTGAGCCACAAATATCCTAACCCTTCATTCTACTACTATAGTGGCCTCTGATCTTTAGAGTTGGATGGTCTTGTGCCACTTCCACCTGGGTACATGCAACTCACTTGTTTCTCCTTTCATTACCCATATTATGTCTACCCTTTCAATCCCTTCCCTCCTAATTACTACACTACACCCAATCCTTCTAGAATTCCCTTTCTACTTAAGTTGTTCCTTCATCTGTCAACGGACAGTAGTTCAAGTACACCAACTGCATCGATTTCCATATCCTTGATCTTAGAGGGTCTTTGCAGGACCTTCCCCTTCTTCCAAACCAGACAAAGATCCACTTACTTTCCATCTCACACACTCAGTATTTTCCCATTTTACTTTTTGCTAAATGCTCCCTTTATCTCCACTCTTTCCCTGTTCATCCTTTCCATTCTGTCAATGACAGACCCCCCCCACCACCACTGCTTCAGTTCAGCCTTCTTTGCGCCTTAGACTTTGTGTCTTATAGTACCTATGTACTTTAGATACCTTGTAATCTAAGGTACCTATGTACTTCAGACCTTGTCCCTGTGAATCTCTCACACATTGCCCACATTCTACATCACCTGTGCTGCCATCTATCACGTCATTGACCATGGGCCTAGGAACAGGGGGTGCAAGCATACCTCCCAGAATTGTTTGGGGGTACAAAATTAAAATTTGTGCCCCTACTAATATTTCTCAGGTTTAGGAAACAGTGCATAAAATGCGATCTGTAAAAAGAAGCTTGAAGTTAGATTTCTTCTCGAAGGACAAGGAACAAACATTTAAAAAAATAAAACAAGAAAATTTTGTTTACAAAAAATTTCGGGTTTGCATCCCCTAAGGAAATTTTGTTCCCTACCCAATGTCCTTGACCCATCCTATTTCCTTCACCTTTATTCTTCCAAGCTGATTTTCATCATTAACCACAACTGTGTGTTCGCCATTCACTGATTCCCTTCTTATTCCCACCTCAATCCATCTGCCACTCTCCTTTCACACTCTTATTATATTACCTACCCATTCTCCCTGTCCAGTCCACTGGATTATTTCTCTAAAGTTCGTCTTTCTGACATCTCGGCATCATCTCTCCTCTTCCAACTGGAGTGGCTATGTACATCTCTACTGCAAAATACCTGTTTCTATCCCCCTATCATACTTTAGTCACTCATCACTTGGTATAAGGCCACCTCCCTCAATACTACACCCATTCAGCTGAGGGGTCTTGTCTAGCGAGTTATTCGGTGACCCCACTTATGTTGGCGCCATCTAAGAAACACCCAGTTATCTGTGAAGTAGTTAGCATCAGGAAGGGTATCCAGCTGTAGAAGCCGTGCCAAAGCAGACATGGGAGATTAGCACAGGCCTCTGGCTTGTTGGTGCTTTTCAACGATCCAACCCATGCCAGCATGCAAAAAGGGACGTTAAACGACGACGATGACCACACACACAAACACACAGTTGTTTATTTATCTATCTTACATTACATTTTGGTGTATGGTCGTGTGATAGTCTGTATGTTGTAAGATATGTGCTTACGTATGCCCATACGTAATCGCATTAATATAATTTGTGTCTTTGTATACATTTACATAACGATAGATATACATGTGTACATGTTTATGTGTGTGTGTGTGTATTCTTAAAAAGTCATTCATCTTCTCAAAGTTGAATATTGATATATTCCATCGAACATTAAGGAAAACGAACCAACAAACTATGTTAACTTTCTGCTATGTTTCAGGAAGTCTATTTATGGTCTGAAACGATAAACTTCACGTCAAGGTGTGTGTTTCAGAAATTGAAATTTAAAAAAAATAGGTCAAATACCGCTCTCTCTCTCTCTCTCTCCTCTCTCTCTCTCTCTCGCTCTATCTCCTTTCTCAAAAGACAAAAACACAATATATATATATTAATTTACACAGCATAACTGAATGAAAAAAAACTTATGTTTTATAATGACTTTAATATACACGCGCAATTATTTTATAATTGTGTTACGGTAATTTCGTTGTGACAGAGCAGACGAAAAAAATATTTGGTGCGGACCTGAAAACGCTTACTTCCTCTGCTAAATGTTGTTGATAGCATCCGGGTTACTGGCGGAAACTAGGCAAGCAGACGACTTCCTGTTCCGCCATCGGGATGCGATTTATAAGTACGTTTGATTCATTTTTAAACCAATTTCTCTCGTCTTTCTTCACAACCGAATATTCCTTTCATATGTTGACGCAGCCACTTTACCTGTCCAGACAAGCCTGAGGACGTTCCTACCTTGATTTACAAGGTGAGACAGCCGACATTTTCTTTGCTCACATCTTATACAACCCTCTTTTTTCTTGTCCCACCTCACCTGTCCCTCTCTCTCTCTGTATATATATGTATATATATATAATATATGTATGTATAATATACACACACGTTTCCCTTGTCTTTCTCCTTCATTTTTAATCTCTCAGCCTCCTTTCGTCTCTTGTCATTCCTTCATTCCTTCTTTTTCCCCGTCTTCTTTCTCCTTCCTCCCTTTCCACCATACATCTCTGTTTCTCTCGTAATCTCTTTCCTTCCTTTCTCTCTTTACTCCTTCTTATCTCCTTCTCCATCTCCCCCCCCCCCATCTTACTCCTTTCCTTACCTACATTTCTCCATTCTCTCTTCACCCACCTTCCTTCCTTCCTTTCTCTCTCTCTCATTCTCTCCGTATCTCTCTTAGTCTTTCTCTTCGCCAGCTTCCTCTCACGTCCCCCCTCCCTTCTCCGTCCGCGCACCTCTCTCTCTCTCTATCTCTGTTCCTTCATCACTTCTCCCTTCCCTCCACTCCCTCTCTATCCAAAAGTCACAATCACAGCCTTTCCAATGGCCTGACCTGGTACCTGGTACAGCTTTTATTCTCTGTGTTTCTATTATTATTATTAGGTAAGAAAAACCAAACTGTCGTCATTGATGGACTCAAGGATCTTCCAACTGTTGCCATTCCCCGTTCTTTAAACTGTTGCCGTTTCTCTTTTGTTGTTGTTATTGTTATTTAACCCCGAGTCAGCCCCGTTGAAGCAGGACATTCCCGCCCTGACCATCTCATCTTTTTGTCTAACTACATTGTTCAGTGTGTCCTTTTTTTCTTCTTTTCTTCGAGGACGATAAAGCGATTCGGGAAGATTTGGCTGTTGTTTCTAGCAAATTGTGCGACCACATAGGGGCTACTTTTTTTCGTTGTTGTTGCTGTTAATGTCGTTCACAATCATCACTTTATCCCAACTTCTTTATTTTATAATTTCATAGTTCTTTTCTCACCTTGTTGAGCCCCAGTTCAGCCCCTATTAAGCAGCAACCCTTCGATCAGAGCCAGTTCCACCGTTGACCATGTCCTTTCCTATGATTCCTATATCTAGAATTTTAAGACGATAGCAGAGTGAGTTGAGGGGGTTTCTGCTATTATTTCTAGCAGATCACTATTTTTATTGTCACTATTCACCTTGTCTAAACCCTTCCCCATCCTAACTCAGTTGTCACTTTCCACCGTCTCTTAATTACTGAATTCCAGGTAAACCTCTGATCAAACACACTTATGATCAAATCAAAGACTTTCCAACTGTGACCATCCCATATTTTTTTCATTCATTCAAACATAGTATATCGCAGAACTGCATCACCTAATTCTTTCTTTTCGTTTGTAAAGACATTAAAGTGATTCGAAGGAGATTTTGGCTGCTGTTTCTCGCTGATCGACCGACTACGTAGAAACTCCATCGAACACGAAGAGACGTTTCCTCTTGGTATAATATTACGGTTTCTTGAATCCCTCCTTCTTCTTCCTCACCCGCAAAAACTTCACCTTCAAAACCGATTCCACGTTCGTTCCTACCGTTTTTGTCTTTCACTCTCCTTTAATGACCGCAGTAGTCTCTTGTAAACAGATTCATCCAAACACCACCTTTAAATACCCATTTATAACGGCACGAGGTGGCGAGGGTGCACTGAATTCCCCCCAAATAACGACCCTACCACCTTAAGTAAGAAAGGTCACATTGGACTGTTATAGTCCTACATATTTTGTAAGAAGACGGAATGGTAACGACTAGAATGCCTTTGATCAGAGGTCTGTTCAATCAGGATTTACCTGGGGCTAAACAAGATCAACACCACTTGTGTACCTGTATGTGTGAATTTGTGTATACATCTCTTGATACATGTATATACATACAAATATACATACAAATATACGTACACAGAACATTAGTGTGTAGGGAAAGAGAAGGGTGGAGGGGCAGTGGGTGTCTTTTTTTTTATTTTTTATTTATTTTTATTGTTCTTTAGTTTCTCGTTTTATTTCTTACATCAAAAGTAATTTCTTTCTTTCCCCCTTGGTTCAATATCTCAGGGTTTGTAGGAGAGAGAGGTAGGGAATTGAGATTCCGTGACATTCATTCTGTTCGCCGTATAAAATGGCTCCAACCGAGAATAATAATAATAATAATAATGGTTTCAAATTATGGCACAAGGCCAGCAATTTTCGGGGAAAGTGGTATAAGTCGATTACATCTACTCCAGTGCTCAACTGGTACTTGTCTTATCGACCCCGAAAGGAGGAAAGGTAAAGTCGACCTCGGCGGAATTTGAGCTCAGAACGTAAAGACAGACGAAATACCGTTAACAATAATAATAATAATAATGTTTATAATTTTGACACAATGATAATTTAGGTACAAAACCAACAGTTTTGAAGTGTGAGGTTAGTCGATACCATCGACCCAGTCTTTGACTGCTACTTTATTTTATCGATCCGAAAAAGGACACTGTTTGACATCGGCGAGATTTGAAAGCACCAAAGTCAACTTCGCCTTTCTTCCTTTCGGGGGTCGATAAATTAATAATAATAATAATAGTAACAACAACAACAATAATGATAATAATCGTAACGAATTTTTAAGCACAAGGCCAGTGATTTCGAGAGGGTGGATGGTAGGCGATACCAGCGACTCCAGTACTTCACTGGTACTTGGGTCGATACCATCGACTGTTTCCCCCCCCCCTACTCCACCTCAAAACTGGCCTCATGCCTAACCAAATTAGAAACCATTATCTTTATTAATAGGTGTATCTGCGTTTGATGCTTTTCTTCCTCTATTTTTAATATCGATTTCTTCGATGGATATCGTATTTGGACATAAGATTTATGGGGTAATAGAACGAAGTGGGGTGGCGGGGAGGAGGAAGGTGTGACGTTCAGACAGCCTCGAAGAAGGGCAAAAGTTGAAATCGGATAGCGATTACGGTTTTATTGAGAACTTCACCGTCTCGTTTCGACTTTCGCACACGTAGACGATGAATAAATTGCTTTTTCAACATCAGTTAATCACAGCCAAAATCTGTCGGGAAGTGGGAACGTGGATTAATGATCTTTATGCCTTTTCCAAGGTCGTTAGTGACGTAATTGGAAATTGTTCCAACTTGGAATCGAAACCAGTGCCTTGATCCTTAATCACCCAGAATTTACTACGACTGCATCATAGCCTCTTATCATTGAGTCCCTATCTTTGCGTGTATGTAAAAAAATGAGGGTGTTATAATCGAGTGACACTATTTCAATATATTATTGATATTTATTTTATCGATACCAGGGGCCAACTTTGGCACGGTTTAAATTCAGAACGGTACTGCATCGCATCGAACTAAATACAACTGAAGTATCTAGGTTGATGCTGGTGGGTTTCTATCTCAGGCCACAAGAAAAAAGAAAATCTTCATCGTCATTTATCTTATCAACCCACTCGTTAATATGTTGTGGCCACTCTCTGCTACAACGGGTTCTGCTTGGCACCCTCAATACCCGCTCACTATATCCACCTGCCTTTGTTTAACTCGTCGTTTCTAGCACAGACATTGTGTAACACTTCACTTGACAAACCACCCGCCCTTTCTAAAACCCTTTCGAAACTCAGTGCATTACCTCCCATCTGTGCAGCCTTAAACTGTGGATGTCAATACCTTATATTGACTTATTTGTCCTCTCTTCACCCGCCCCCCAGTTTGCTCCTGAAACGGTCCCAGGTACATATCCCCTCTTCCTTAATGTATGCGTGTGCATAAAAAGGTCCCTTGGTCAATACCATCACCCACTCGTCGCTTGTATAGACCTCTGTTATGTAATGTGTCGATAGATAAGCCGAAATCTTCTTTTATTGTTACTATTTATTTTAGACCGGGAGATTCCAGGACTTCGTCCACTGTAGTTTTACCGTTTTTCTTTCTTTAAGACGATAGTATATGATGTGAAAAAGATCTAGCTGCTATTTCAAGCAGTCCTCGTTGTCACACCGAGAGTTCTTCATTGATTCTGGGCAAACGAATGGTGTGAGGTGGTTCCAACGTTTTCCCATCGAAGTGAAGCTAATTGGCCTCTAAACTCGCAACCGAAACCGCGCACCGGTTCGTCTTGTCTTATTAAACACTGCCTATTGTTCCACGTTGCTTTTTACACTTATTAAGAAAACGTTTACTACTTAGCGATGGAAGTAAACAAGATGAGGTGGCCTCTACCTCTAATGCACAATGTACAAGAAACGAAACTTTGTTGCGTTGTTTAATCTTTGATTATTCTCGTTAAAGGACACGCGCACACAGGCACACTTACGTAGACACACCCACACACGTTCTTATTGATTATATATATATATATATATATATATATATATATATATATATATATATATATATATAGGGAGAATTCACAAAAAGAAAACACAAGACGAAGACAGGTGGTGTAGACATTATTATATCATATAGTCTGCATAATGTTACATAGTATTCATTAGTGTTCTATTAAACTACACTTATGTATGTATACACGCACTCTCTAGCACTTAAGCAATTTATTTACGTATGGATTATTTATATTATTCCTTTGTAAGACAGCTTTCGCTATCACTCTCTTTTTATATTGTAATATATATATATGTAGGGGATTCTTTTTTTTTTCTTTCTAGAATCGTAAATTTTCGTTCTTTGAAAAATTAGAATATTTTGGAAAAAAAAATTAAGTGGGAGGAAAAATTGCCCCTTTTCCTTTCCCGTGAAGTATAAGGACTTCGAGGGATAGCCGTTCCAATCTCGCCTATGTGTCTGTGTGTGTGTGTGTGAATGCGCGCACACGCACAAAATCCGAGTCTGCTTCCTACAAGCTATGTTACCATGGCAGCCTGGGCATACGTGCAGGTTTGACAGTTTATTATTATTTTTTTCTTTTGACACTTGTTGACATGCCTGTGTGTATCCACATGTGTTTCTGTGTTTTAATACGATTGCCATTAATATACGGTATCAAAAAACAATTCCCTCCTGTGTTCGTGCCCTTTACCTATCTATTAGAAGGGGCTGTCTTTTAGCCCTAATCTTAATATCCGTAACTAGCTACCTGTACGTTTGCCTACCTATCTTGCTAACCCGTCTGTTTTATCTCTCCATCTATCTGTAGGAAGCCAGCTACGTGTCTATCTATTTAGCCAACCTTCAATGTCTGTCTGGTTTTCTTCGCTTTATCGGGCTGTCTGTTAGTCTGTCTCCATCTCTGCTGATCTTTCTTTATCTCCGACCATTTGAATATCTGTCTATGTCTTATACGTCGGTCTGTCTGTCTGTCTATCTAGTTAACCAGTTATTTATCTCGGTCTAATCTGCTCATGTATCAATTAGTCTGTCGGCCTATCTTCTTCTTTCTTCATCCTTCTTTACATCCGTCACTTTCATTTACCTCTCTCCATCTTCTTAATCTCTCTCCATACTGCCCATCCACCCTCCACACTGCCCACCCAGCCTCACCATCCAGTTCAGTTCTGCTAAACTTTTCCATTCAAGCTCCAAATATTTATCGCTGTCATCTCTAATTTCCTGTTTACCCTACTTAGCTCTCTTAATCTCGCATCTTTCTTCTTCTTTCCTATTATTTGCTCTGTTACTTAATGTCTTTAAGACGATTTCTTAGACTCAACATTAAATTCCAACGTAATTAGATTCTTTCATTCCACTCCTTTCTTCTACTTCTAATCATCATCATCATCATCATCATCATCATCACCACCATCACCATCACTGCACTTTTCATCATCATTAGTATTTGCAGCATCACCTTCGTCTTCATATTCTGCCAAGTTTTCAGACACAGAACAACACATTCATCTTTTTGTGCATACTAACTCTTGAGCCACCACTGCTGAAACTAGTATTGTTGAGAGGCTTTCTATTTGAACAAGAACATGGAAGAGCCGTGCTGATATCTGTGGATGACATCATTATAATAGTCGTAATAGTGAAGTATTCCTCAGAGGTAAAAGTGGTGAGCGCCATTCTAGGAATATGGGACAATGACAAGAGGAGAAATTAACCCAAACTAGCACTATGACCCGGCAACTCCAGGTCATAGTGCCAGTGCATGCATATACAGCTGCGCATGTGCGCACATACACGCGAGTACTGTCCAAATCTCCGACCAATCACATACAGCTAGCTGGCATTCAATTGGCGTATCAAGTTTCGGGCATTTTGATTGGGTTTTGGATAGAAAATTCACAAAAAAGTCACTTCTATTTTTAATGGCTTTGTGGGGTGACTGGGGAAATGTAAAGATGTGCACGAACACCCTTGGACGGTTTTGAATGACCATAGAAAGTGTGAGCCCTCTAACTGAAAAATTGTGGATTTGTATAAAGGACACACACGCAGACATTTTACCGTTTATATATAGAGAGATAAGTCAATGGGTTTGCAAGTTCGTGCTGCCAGCCATCTTCATGGATGTTGGACTAACAGGTAGATTAAGTTGCTTGGAAACCTGTTGTTTGGAGGTCCAAACTAGCCTGACAGAAACTGAGACAAAGTTGTGAGTAAAGTGGCCAGCTTTACACATAGGAGAAGCATCCTTAACCCTTTCGTTACTGTATTTATTTTGAGATGCTCTGTGTTTCTTTTAATTACTTTAAATATAACAAAGAATTTAATAAAATAACTTAGTTATCATTCAGCTAGTGTTAGGAACATAAATTGTGACTAAGGTTTGGTGGAAGATTTTAATTCAAAACTTTTGGAAACAAGACATTTGTACTACAGAGCCAGATTCAGCCGGGTTGGTAATGAAAGGGTTAAAAGATTTGGCAGTGGTTAAAACAGCTACACTACCTTCAACTAATGGTCCGATTATTGCATTTTTCTCCAGTGTTTGCCTAACTAGATTAGAGCATTTGTTCTTTCACTTTTGGAAGAGATGCATTCCACCGGTAACATGGTCTGTCTGCTGCCAATATCTGTGTAGAGGGCTTGGTATCCTCTGGCTGTTGACGCACAGGCGTGCTGAAGATTCAGCATCTGCAAAGGTTTCTAAATTGGTCAGCAGATACGGTTAACCCTTTCGTGACCAACCCGGCTGAAACCAGCCCTGGCTCTGAGTACTAATGTTTTGTTTTCATAAGTTTTGAATTAAAATTTTCCACCAAACCTTAGTCACACTTTATGAAGGATGACTAAGTTGTTTTACTAAATTGTTTGTTATATTTAAAGTAATGCCAGCGCCGCCTCGACTGGCTTCCGTGCCGGTGGCACGTAAACTGCACCAATCTGACCGTGGCCGTTGCCAGCCTCGCCTGGCACCTGTGTGGGTGGCACGTAAAAAGCACCCATTACACTCACGGAATGGTTGGCGTTAGGAAGGGCATCCAGCTGTAGATACCTTGCCAGATAAGACTGGAGCCTGGTGCAGCCTTCTGGCTTCCCAGATCCCCGGTCGAACCGTCCAACCCATGCTAGCATGGAGAACGGACGTTAAACGATGATGATGATGATGATGAAAGAAACACAGAGCATCTCAACAGAAATACAGTAACGAAAGGGTTAAATATGGTTACTTTTTGTCAAGCATGTTTTCTCACAGCTCACTTCTTTGACAGAATTGCAGCCTTAGATTGAGAGAAGACCAAATTAGGTACTTGGTATCTAGAATTTCATCTATCAGTCAGATAATGCATCCAGTGGAATTTCCATATTAGCATTAGCCATATTGAGATGGTTAGTATACCTCACAGACTCCAGTGAATTTCCAGAAATTTCTTACCTGACTGAGACATTGCCAATAAAATTCTACTGGATCAAAAATGTCATCACACAAGTCAGTCTCTGATGTATACAGAATGATGTAATTACTCTGTATACACTCATTTAGTGTCCAAGCGTTGGCAATTGCAAAGTTTTCATTAAACAGCTGTTGTTGTTTGTAGGGCATATCCAATTATCTGTTGAATCCCTTGTAGAGATCCCCATTAGTATTTTCCTTCGACTAGGAAAAGGCAGGCAGTTTTCTTAGACTTGATGAATGAAGGCAGCCAAGCCCTGATTAATTTTTTCAAGTTTCACTTGAAGAGGAAGGTGACATCCAATAAATTTGTTGAAAGGTGGATGAGAATGGTGAGCAGGGGCCCAAGTCAAAGAGTCTACTCTCAGTATGTACCTATAAACTGAAGAACATATCTCAAAAAGAACACTTAACCTTAGCAGTCATAGTAAGCTTGGATCTGTGGAGTCCCCTTGATTTGCCCTAGGTGTTAGTCCTCTCTGTGGACTCTCTCACATTTTTCTACTATCGGTTTTTGTATATTGTATATGCCATCACTTTTTCTCCCTTCTTTCATCCACTGTATATCTGTGTGTGAGTGTTAACATGTGTCCCTGTAATGCCATCTTATCTGTTGCTCTGAGTTGGTAGTATTGTTAGAGCATAAAAAAAAATGTCATGCAGGGTTTTTTCCAGTTCTTGCCTCCGCTCCCCTCAAAATTGCTGGCCTTGTGCCAAAATTATTATTATCATTATTATTATTATTGAGTGAGAGAGCAGTGCATGCCATCAAAGTGACACTGGTGTAAAATATACGAAGCCCAGTATACCCATCGCGACTACCTGTCTGATAAGGGTACACTAGGCACATGCATCACAACCATATGTGCGCAACATGGTGATCTCCTATCAAGATAAACAGCGCATGACCTTGCAGGTGGGGCCCAGTTAGAATGTTCTTCTGGTCAAGTAACCCATCCCGCTCAAAAGGTCCCTGAATAAGGATTGTTTAAGGATTATTATTATTATTATTGTTATTATTATTATTATTATCATTATTATTATTATGTTAGTGTGTTTGTTTTCTATATACATAGCATAAAACTACCTCCTTCTCGACTGTAACTCTACTCAGTTTTGGTGGGTGTATGGCAACCTCACTCATCTTGGTACCATGAAAAAAGCACCCAATACACTCTGTAAAGTGTTTGGCATTAGGAAGGGCATCAGCCATAAAAGACCATGCCAAAGCAGACACTGGAACACAATATTGTCCTTGGACCCATCAGATCCTGTCAATCATCAAACGCATGCCAGCATGGAAGATAGTCATTAGAAGATGATGATGTAAAATAGAAAGTGGAGAGAGATTGCTTCCTCCCCTGCAAGATTCAGTTACAGTATCTACATTAAATCATATAGTTGTACTAACTACTACATCAAAGCTGCCTTCATAACTTTCATCATCATCGTTTAACGTCCGCTTTCCATGCTAGCATGGGTTGGACGGTTTGACTGTGGGCTGGCGAACCAGATGGCTGCACCAGGCTCCAGTCTTGATCTGGCAGAGTTTCTACATTTGGATGCCCTTCCTAACGCCAACCACTCCAAGAGTGTAGTGAGTGCTTTTACGTGCCACTAGCATGGGGGCCAGTCAGGTGCTACTGGCAATGACCTCGCTTGAATTTTTTTTTTTTTTTTACACATGCCAATGGCACAGGTGCCAGTAAGGCGATGCTGGTAACGATCCCGCTCGAATGGTGTCTTTTACATGCCACTGGCATGGAAGCCAGTTGGCTGCTCTGGCAACGATCACACTTAGATGGTGCTCTTAGCACCCTACTAGCATGGGGCACAGCCTAAAAGTAGCTGGTACATCAGTTTGTATAATAAATAACCTCAGAACTTTCAAATGTCTCTCTCTCTCTTCGTCACACACACACACACGCGCATGTTCATTCCCCACACATATATTTGTTAATGTGTTTGTATAATTAATGAGTTATAATCTTTATAATTATACTTGCACATATTTACATAATTACATATGAAATTAGGAAGAGGGTATAGTTGGAATTTCATAGAAGTCTACTGACATTCTGATATTGTTTACCATTCTGCTATTTTGTCTCTTCTATACAAAACATTTGGATCACATTTGGTTTGTCTGAAAATATGGCGATATTCTGGTATTTTTTTTCCTATTTTGATATGGTTTATTTCATTTATTTTTTTTTATTCAGTTGCTTATTATATAATCTCATGTTCGTATTGTGTGTGTTGTATTGTATAATACAAAGAGTCTGGTCGGGTTGAAAATAACCAGTCATCTCATAGTTAGACTTGTAAGTTAGCACACCTAACCATTATTCAAACCTTGAGATAATGTGTGTATAATATATATATATATATATATATATATATATATATATATATCTTTATTCCTTATTCCTGTATATATATATCATCATCATCATCATCGTTTAACGTCCGCTTTCCATGCTACCATGGGTTGGATGGTTCGACCAGGGTCTGAGAAGCCAGGAGGCTACACCGGTCTCCAGTCTGATCTGGCAGTGTTTCTACAGCTGGATGCCCTTCCTAACGCCAACCACTCCGTGAGTGTAGTGGGTGCTTTTTACGTGCCAGGCGAGACTGGCAACGGCCACGATCAGATGGTGCTTTTTATGTGCCATCGGCACGGAGGCCAGTTGGGGCGGCGCTGGCAACGGTCACGTTCGGATGGTTCTTTTATGTGCCACTGGTACTGATATATATATATATCTTTATTCCTTATTCCTGTGTGTATATATATATACAGACAGACAGACAGATAGATAGATGTGTGTGTATATACATATGTTATATATATAAGGGCATGATATCATTCACTATATGTATATCATCGTTATCGTTTAACATTCACTTTTTTAACTGGGATACTGCCTTGAAGTATTTAATGATAACTTTGATCTGACTAATTATTTCTAAGTATTGATTTCTTTTTGCCAAACTGCTAAGTTGTGTTGACGTAAAGAAATCAACACCATTTGTCAAGTGGTGAAAGGCAAACACACATATATGTACTCCTCATATATACACACATACATACAAATATATGCACATACATAGTCATAAGTATTGTTGATATACCTTTACAGTATTCCTGTTAGCCAGGTACTCATAACAAGTGCTACTAAGTTAATTACTCCGATCTCAAAGATCCTTACTATCTGGATATCATTATCATCATTTAATGTGGGCTTTCCATGTGGCATAGGTTTGACAGGAGCTGACCAGGCATTAACGCTTCTGCTATGAAGGATGGATCTTCTTGAGTACAGCAAAGCGCCAGATATCTTGGTCCTTTGTCATCTCAGGTGCCAGATTTCTAAGTCGTTTGTCATTATCATCATCATCGTTTAACGTCCGTTTTCCGTGCTAGCATGGGTTGGACAGTTCGACCGGGGTCTGGGAAGCCGGGAGGCTGCACTGGTCTCCAGTCTGATCTGGCAGTGTTTCTACAGCTGGATGCCCTTCCTAACGCCAACCACTCCGTGAGTGTAGTGGGTGCTTTTTACGTGCCAGGCGAGACTGGCAACGGCCACGATCAGATGGTGCTTTTTATGTGCCATCGGCACGGAGGCCAGTTGGGGCGGCGCTGGCAACGGTCACGTTCGGATGGTTCTTTTATGTGCCACTGGTACTGATATATATATATATCTTTATTCCTTATTCCTGTGTGTATATATATATATATATACAGACAGACAGACAGATAGATAGATGTGTGTGTATATACATATGTTATATATATAAGGGCATGATATCATTCACTATATGTATATCATCGTTATCGTTTAACATTCACTTTTTTAACTGGGATACTGCCTTGAAGTATTTAATGATAACTTTGATCTGACTAATTATTTCTAAGTATTGATTTCTTTTTGCCAAACTGCTAAGTTGTGTTGACGTAAAGAAATCAACACCATTTGTCAAGTGGTGAAAGGCAAACACACATATATGTACTCCTCATATATACACACATACATACAAATATATGCACATACATAGTCATAAGTATTGTTGATATACCTTTACAGTATTCCTGTTAGCCAGGTACTCATAACAAGTGCTACTAAGTTAATTACTCCGATCTCAAAGATCCTTACTATCTGGATATCATTATCATCATTTAATGTGGGCTTTCCATGTGGCATAGGTTTGACAGGAGCTGACCAGGCATTAACGCTTCTGCTATGAAGGATGGATCTTCTTGAGTACAGCAAAGCGCCAGATATCTTGGTCCTTTGTCATCTCAGGTGCCAGATTTCTAAGTCGTTTGTCATTATCATCATCATCGTTTAACGTCCGTTTTCCGTGCTAGCATGGGTTGGACAGTTCGACCGGGGTCTGGGAAGCCGGGAGGCTGCACTGGTCTCCAGTCTGATCTGGCAGTGTTTCTACAGCTGGATGCCCTTCCTAACGCCAACCACTCCGTGAATGTAGTGGGTGCTTTTTACGTGCCACCACCACAGGTGCCAATGGAGGCTGGCAGTGGCCATGATCTGTTGGTGCTTTTTACGTGCCACCAGCACAGAAGCCAGTCAAGGCAGCACTGGCATCGGCCACGTTCAGATGGTGCTTTTTACGTGCCACCGGCACAGGTACCACATATATATTCTAAACAGTTTCCATTTATCAAATTTACTTACCAGCCTGGAGCTATAGCAAAAGACACCACACAAGATGCTTAAGATTCCACACAATAGGATTGTATCCAAAATCATGTGGATGTTGTTTTAAAACCTGCACTGCTTAAAAATGCATTCAATTATATTAATTAATGTTTTCTACATTTCAAATTAATTAACTGCTGCTTAAATTTATGTTTTCTGTGTCTTTCCTTTTCAGATGTGGTGGAACATTTTCATTAATATCTTCAATATTATTGTTTCCATTACTCAACTAAGATGAAGATGTCAAGGCAAAACTTCACTGTGAGAATTCCTGCGAGGAATCAGTTTGATTTCTCTTTGATAACATTCTATTTAATCAACTCTTTGCTCTAGTTGTGACGTTCTTCCACACACACACACACCCCTCTGTGTAGGCTCTAGCTAGTCATGCTTGTAAACAGAAAGACAAGTTTCCGAGAAAACATGGCACTATCTGATTACGGACCAGACGAAAATGTCAATGATACCACAGATATCGACTGGGTGAAAAAAGCTTGGGTTCGACGAATGTTTCGCGTTTGTGCCCTAATTAGTATGATATCTGTTAGTATGAACACCCCTAAGACATTTGAATATCAACCAAAATTAAAATATGTCACCTTCATCACAGATTTACTTATTACATTTCTGTTTACAACAGAGATGATAGCTGAAATGCATATACGAGGCATTGTCAAGGTAAGACTATTTTTTAAAAATACTTGTTGTCATCCGTGTTAATCGTCGTCATATTATTATCATTGTCATTGTTTTAATGTCCAGTTTTCTCTACTTGCATAAGTCACACAAAATTTATTGAGGTCTGTTTTGTATAGCCAAATGCTTTTCCTCTAATCAACGCTCACCTGGTTTTCCAAGCAAGATGATATATATTTCCCCTAGTCCTTTGAAAATGATCAACACAATGGTCAAAAATATATGTGTGTGAATATATATATATATATATATATATATTACTATGAAGCATTGTGTAGAATATATTGTATAAAGGATTGTGGATAAGGGCAAAACAATGCAAAGAAAATGCAAGCTAAATCACAAGAAAACAAATATGTAGTATATATTTATGTAGTGTATATATATATACATATATATATATATGTGTGTATGTATATATATGTATGTATGTATGTATATATATGTGTATCATCATCATCATCGTTTAACGTCCACTTTCCATGCTAGCATGGGTTGGACGATTTGACTGAGGACTGGCGAACCAGATGGCCTCAGCAGGCTCCAATCAGATCTGGCAGAGTTTCTACAGCTGGATGCCCTTCCTAATGCCAACCACTCCGAGAGTGTAGTGGGTACTTTTACGTGCCATCGGCACGAGGGCCAGTCAGGCGGTACTGGCAATGGGCATGCTCAAGTGTTTTTTTTTCTATCACATGAAGTGCAGGTTGTACCCTTAGCTCCCCATTCATTCAAAGGGGATCTTTGTCTTGACAACTGCATGGCAACCTCACTATTGCTGGTGCCCCCCAAAAAACACCCAGTATGTGTTGTAAAGTAGCTGGCACTAGAAAGGACACCCAGCTGGAGAAACCATGCGAAAGCAGACATTTGGAGTATATTGCAATTCTTGGACCTGTCAAATCCTATCAAACCATTTGGCCCATGCCAGCATGGAACATGGACATTAAATGATGATAACAGTGATGATGATGTCATTTACTGTTGAAACTGTATACTAAATGAAAAGATATTTTAAAGGGTTTTCCTGTTTTTACTTTTACATCTTGATTATAAGCTCTACCAAACACTTTCCTTGTTTATTTTATCCAGTTCATTGATACTCTCTCCTCTCATAACTGATCAATGTATTTATCAGGGATGTTTTTGGCATATTTTCAAGAGATAGTAGTAGAAAATTCAGACTTTGTTTCTTGAAACATTAATAATAATTTAATTGATGTTGTTAAAAATATTGTCTTTTGAGTTGAAGTTATATTCTTTTTTCTTCATTTTAGGGAGAAGTTCCTTATTTAAAAGACCGGTGGTGCCAGTTTGATGGTTTTATGGTTCTTTGTCTTTGGTTATCAGTTATGTTACAGGTAATTTCACAACTTTTCCTTGACTCCCCATCAAGAACATAAATGTATTAACATTACAATATTTCAGTCTTCTGTTACAAGCTATAACATAATGTTGGTCATGTGATCTGCATGTAAGTTCTCACTTAACTGAGCTGTTCTTCACTCCTGCTCCAGAGCGTGGGCTGCGGGGTTGCTCCGAAAAGATCTATCTACGACGATTTCATCTCAATCGAAGGAGAGGGGCTTTCTCCGTCCGGGTTGCGGATCTGTGGAATAAGCTGCCAGACGAGATAGTATAGATGCCAACGGCCACTCGGTTCAAAGTCTCTCTTGACCAGAAATGGCCTGAACTCTTTGTATGACCACCCTCCCTGTACATAACTCCCTGTCTCCCTACATGGCCTTGCTTTTGATTTTTGAGCCAATAACCAAATCTCTCTCTGTATTTTGATTCTCAGTTAGTTCCACATGACTAATTCCATACATATCAAAGGTTTATTTGTTAGAAAGAATTACTAGCAAAGTAGCATAGTAATTATTATTTGTATTACTCATTGTTTTAGAGTATTACTTTTGGCCAACTCGCTTAGTCAGCAGGGTGGCTTCGTTTGAAGGCTAAAACAATATAAATTGCATTGTGACCAGTGATGTGTAACAGCATCTGATAGTCTGGTCAGTCATGTGATTGCTCTTAGTATATTCACCTATTACAAGAATTAAAGATTGGGCAACAAGGTAGACAAACATTAGGTTGAAATCCACTGCAAGTATTTTGGCCTTGTTTTGGCATAGAAGAATTAATCATCAAGCTGTCAAGAATAGGCACCAAATCAAATGAAAATGCAGCAGGCAAGAGACCAGCATTGTATATATATATAGAGAGAGATCACTCTTGTCTAGCTAATACTGATAGACAGGAGCTAAATGGGAAGCCTTTCAGAGTCTCCTGGGGTTTATTAAGCATTTAAAACATGTTTTTTCAAATGTATGATTTAATCATCATCATTTCTACTTTTTCTATGTTTCCATGGGCTGGATGAAGCAGTTTTCTACAACCAGATATCTCTCTTGTTGCCAAACTTTGTTTTGAAATATAGTCACTTATTCCTCTAGTTTTCACATGTTGAACCACAAAATTGTGGAACATAAACCAAACATCACCGCTGCTCAAGCAGAGTCAGTTGCAAAGGTATGCTGAGACACACACACTCACACACAGATGGGCTTCCACACAGTTTTCATCTACCAAATTTTACTCACAAGTAGTATAGGATCTAACCTAAAACATATAGTTAGGAAGTTAGGAAGAGCAAGGGCAATAAAATTCCCTTTAACCTTTTTCAAAAGTCTCACATTTCACATCTTCCTGCTGATGATGGTATTGGTGATGTGTAGATGTTGGTGCATGTTTCTGATGTATGTTTTCTTTTGTTTTTCAGATATTTGAAATGCGAGAAATAAGTTCAGACTATGCTTTCTTGTCCCTATTAAGATGTCCTCGACCTCTCATCCTAGTTCGCGTGTTCAGAGTCTTCCTCAAATTTCAGTTACCCAAAACAAGAATTAACTCAATTTTTAAGTAAGTCTTATTTCTTGTCTCCTGTCTATCTGTTTTCTCTCTCTCTCTCTCTCCCCCCTCTCTCTGTGCATGTATGCATGCATTCATGCGCACTCATACACACACGCACACATACACATATCATCACTTCAATGTCCACTTTTCCCATGCAAGCATGGGTCAGACAGAATTTGTTGATGTAGAATTTCTACAGACAGATGTCTGTCCTATCCCCAACTCTCACCTGTTTCCGAGGAAGGTAATATTTCCCCATGACCAAACATGTCCTCGTAGAAGATTGGAAACGAAGGATTTTGCTTGTATGACAGTAATTCCCATTTACAACTATCATTTTGTTGTCAAAACCAAAGAGGTCAGAAATCTGAAGAGGATTCTATATAAGTTAAATATAACTCTTGAGTAAATTGATTTATGTTTTAGTATTTGTTTTGGCACTTTATGCTCTGAGTTCAAATTCTGCCTTACCTTTCATCCTCTCTGGCCATCATCATCATCATTCAACGTCCATTTTCCATGCTAGCACGGGTTGGACGGTTCGACCGGGGTCAGGGAAGCCAGAAGGCTGCACCAGGCTCCAGTCTGATCTGGCAGTGTTTCTACAGCTGGATGCCCTTCCTAATGCCAACCACTCCGCAAGTGTAGTGGGTGCTTTTTACGTGCCACCGGCACAGGTGCCAGGGAAGTCTGGCAGCAGCCCCGATTGGTTGGTGCTTTTAACGTGCCACCGGCATGGAAGCCAGTCAAGGCAGCACTAGCATCAGCCACATTCGGATGGTGCTTTTAACGTGCCACCGGCATGGAAGCCAGTCGAGGCAGCGCTGGCATCAGCCACGTTCGGATGGTGCTTTTTATGTGCCACCGGCATAGGTATGCCAATAAAACAAAATACCAGCCAAGTACTGGAGTCAGTGAAATCAACCATCTCCTCCTCTCAGAATTGCTGGCCTTGTGCCTAAATCAGAAACAATTGAGAGAAGTGAACTGACAGAATTGTTAAAGTTTTTAAACAAAATGCTTTGTGGTATTCATTCTGGTGCTTTGCATTCTGAGTTCAAACCTCACTGATTTCAACTTCACCTTTCATCTTTACAAAGTTGATAAAGTAAACTACCTGTCGAGTACAAGATCAATTTAATTGACTTGCACCTGGCAGGATTGAAAGCACACTGGGCAAAATGCTTAGCAGCATCTTGTCCAACTATATATTCTGAGTTCAGATTCTGCCGAGGTCAGCTTTGCCTTTCAGCCTTTCGAGGTTGATAAATTAAATACCAGTCAAGTACTGGGGTCAGTGTAATCGACTTAACCCCTCCCCCAAAATTTCAGGCTTTGTACCTTTAGTAGAAAAGATCATCATTATTATTACTATTACTTATTGTTATATATATATTTTTCCTCGTTCTTTTCCAGGCGTTCAGGTCAACAGATCTATAATGTGACTATGTTTTTCCTGTTCTTTATGTCTCTTTATGGTATACTCGGAGTTCAGTTCTTTGGAGAAATGAAACACCATTGTGTCATCAATGGAACTGATCCCAAGTAAGTAGTCTGCTCCCTTTGTTGCTGTTAACTTTCGTAGCCAAAATAATTGTTGTTGTTGTTGTTTAGACTCAGGCCAGGCCTTACCAAACATGTTTGATTAGACGGTCCCTTCTTTTACTCAGATGTATTATACAGGGTGGGCCAAAAGATATCTATCTAGATATAAAAAAAAAAGCAAAGTTGCAGAGACATCATCGACAATTCAAAACCAGCAAGACCTAGGAGAAGAAGGCCTTCCCTCAGGGTAACACATGAGCCCACAGGGGAAGCAGAAGACAGAACACTTCTACACTGAGGCAGAATTGTAAAAGCAGAGATCCAACTGGAGAGGAGCAGAAAAGACAGCCCACAGTCAAGCACAGTTGTTGATGGTTTATGCTACAGAGGGAGTGAAAGGCTTAAGAGATACAGTTCAATCGGTTCCATCTTTGACTGTCATCGGATGTTTTGCTGCATGATGTTTTTGCCTCTGGGAAGAGATGATCCACATTAGTCTGGCCTTGTCCTTTGACCAGTCCTGCATGAGAAGCCCTGCCAGGAACTTGTTCTCTGCTAGCATAGCTCTCAGAATCATTGAGGCACACTGCTCCCCACACTGCAACAGGGACTGGGACTTTGTGGTGGGATTGAAACAGTATGCATATGGATATTGAAAAGGAAATTATTTCTGTAGATAAAGTTAATTCTCAGGAAAAATAATTCTTATTAATAACTCACCTCATCCATTGAACTTAATTAATTTTCTTTTCTTTCCTCCTTGCTCTCACTTTTAAATCTAGAAATGTGTCTTTGGAGTCGTTTGCAATTCCTGATACGTTCTGTTCCCCTGATCGGGGATCAGGCTACCAATGTCCCTTAGGAATGGAGTGTATAGCTTTGCAGCTCAATCGCAAGCAAAGTGGTTTTGATGGCTTTGATATGTTTGGTAAGTTTTTATGTTGATAAATTTATTATGATTGTATGGCAGTGTGCATTACTGTTTGTAGTGTTTAGTGTGGGTGTCCTGCAATGTTTTAGTAAAGCTGTGTTGGAGTGTTTAGTGTGGTTGCGTTGTTTTATAAGGATTGTACTGTAATGTTTATTGTGGTTTTGTGGTGGTCTCACTGGGTCTTTTAACCCTTTCATTACTAACCCGGCTGAAACCGGTTCTGGCTCTGAGTACAAATGTCTTGTTTACATAAGTTTTGAATTAAAATCTTCCACCAAACTTTAGTCACAGTTTATGCTCTGTGTTTCTTTCAATTAATTTTAAATATAACAAAGAATTTAGTAAAATAACTTAGTTATCATTCAGCAAGTGTTAGGAACATAAATTGGATGATTTTAATTCAAAACTTATGAAATCAAGACATTTGTACTCAGAGCCAGGTTGGTAACGAAAGGGTTAAACAACTGAGATAGAATTCCCTGACATGACTAAGTAAACTATAATTTGCAATGGTTTTTTTTATGCCAGAATATCTTCAAATTCTTATTTGTTTTATTTCCTGTAACAGGAAGAGATGGGTGTGTGTGTGTGTACACAACTGTCCCCCTCTCACCCAGTTTCTTCCTTAAAACAATCCCACCACCCATTATCTCTCTAATGAATCCTTTTATGGAAATATATTTTGTAATTTTCAATAATTAATTGTAAAATATCGAAACTAAAGAATTACGACTATTTCATTTTTGTTTTGTATATTTGCAGCTATGAGTTTCTTCACTGTGTACAAATCTGCATCTCAAGAAGGCTGGGTCTTTCTTATGTATGATACTGTTGATAGTTTACCTTCCTGGCGGTCACCCCTCTATTTCATATCACTCATTTTCTTTCTTGCTTGGCTGGTAAAGGTACGTGCACTTTGTACTGTTATGTGGAGTGTGTGTGTGTGTGTATACATAAGAAAAGAGATGACAAAAGAATAAACATCATCATCGTTTAACGTCTGTTTTCTGAGCTAGCACGGGTTGGACGGTTCGACCACTGATCTGGCAGTGTTTCTACAGCTGGATGCCCTTCCTAACGCCAACCACTCCGCAAGTGTAGTGGGTGCTTTTTAGGTGCCACCGGCACAGGTGCCAGGGGAATCTGGCTTCAGCCATGATCGGTTGGTGCTTTTAATGTGCCACCGGCACGGAAGCCAGTCAAGGCGGCGCTGGCATCGGTCCGGTTCGGATGGTGCTTTTTATGTGCCACCGGCACAGGTATCACAACTACTATTTCCATTGATATTTATTTCGATGTTCATGTTCATGACTCAACACGTCTCCTCAAGCACAGCGGGATGTTCTGGAATCCAAGGTACTTTGGATGGGCGGGGGCTATGCGGGACTGGTGCAGGAAGCAGCCCGAAACTTAATTAGCTGTTTCTACAATAAGATGCAGTGGGCTCATAGTTGAATCCCTGAGTATCAGTTGAGCCTCAATCATGAAATACATTTTATTTGGGAAAGCAAAAACGTATTTACTGCATCTTACAGTGGAAGCAGTTGTAAACTAATGAAGTTATTCCTTTGTCATCTCTTTTATTATTACTGCTCTGTACTCAACAAACATTTCGTTCAGAGGCATACACATATTGAGTTCTACCCAGGGTATTAATTTTGCAATGCCTTAGCGACGTATATATGTTCTTTTATTCTTATACTTATTTCAGTCATTTGACTGTGGCCATGCTGGAGCATCGCCTTTAGTTGAACAAATCAACCCTAGGACTTATCCTTTGTAAGCCTAGTACTTATTCTAACGGTTTTTTTTGCTTAACTGCTAAGTTTCAGGGATGTAAACACACCAACGTCAGTTGTCAAGTGATGGCAGGGGGATAAACACAGGCACACAAATACATACATTTATATATATATAGTAGGCGCAGGCATGGCTGTGTGGTTAGGGAGCTTGCTTCCTAGCTACATGGTTTCGGGTTCAGTCCCACTGCGTGGCACTTTGGGCAGGTGTCTTCTGCTATAGCCCCGAGTCGACCGAAGCTTTGTGATTGAATTCAGTAGGCGGAAGTTACTGCCGTGTGTGTATAAGTGCTCAGTGCCTCTCCAAAAGAGAGAGAGAGGGATATATATATATATATATATATATATACGATATTTATGCGATTTTGTGTACTTGTGCATCCAGTGAGACTATATACAAATCTCATAGCATTGATAACACTTTTACAGAAGTGATAGAAAATCCATCATTGCAGCTGTGGTATATTGAGATTAAATCTCAATATACCACAGGATTAATTGTAAATTAATAGGATTAATTGTAAATACATCCCCCCATACATACGTACATACATACATATGTACATGCATGCATACAAACAAACAAACAGATACTTAGTTTCATGGAAAAAGAGCGAAAAAGAAACTGACATATAGTCTCCAAATCCAATCTATTTGTGGCACTGTAGAGATCTGTAAGACATTCCAAAAATTATCCATAAGGGATTCTTATGTGAACAGATGTCTACACTTGGGTGCATGCATTAACAGTTCAACTCACGTGCTCACTCAACCACAGATTTACAAACACCAGGAACTCTCTTAACTCAAAAAGTCTTGTCACTTTGTTAGCAACTGGCTTGAACTCTCTCAAGAAGAACTTGAAATAAACTCAAAGAAAAATCATACACACACATACACACACACACTTTCTTTCTCATGTAACCTTTATTTTGTTGTATGTTTATTATATATTTTTTTTTCTTTCCAGAATGTTTTTATAGCTGTGATAATTGAAACTTTTGCTGAAATAAGGGTTCAATTTCAAACTATGTGGGGACCTAGAGGCAGTGATGCTAATTCGGACTCATCTCAGGTAAAACTTCTCTTTTTTTCTTTTGTAAACCTTTTATTCAAATTTATCTGAGACAAGTCATTTTATCAAAGATTATCTGGGGATGTTACTTTTGTTGTGGCTTATATTTTTGAACTATTGAGTTTACTATCATAGTTATCTTCTACTAGTTTCAGTCATTGAACTGCAGCCTTGGTTGGGCATTGCTTTGAAAGTTCTTAGCCAAACAGATCAATCCCAGGACTTATTTTTAACTCTGTTGCCTGTTACTTATACTGTTGGTCTCTTTTGCATTAGCAGATTGCTAATATACAAGAACATAAAAAAACAAGCACCAGTTGTCAAGTAATGACAAGAGGCAAACACAAAGAGAGAGAGAGAGAGAGACACACACACACACATGCACACACAGAGAGGCTTCTTGCTGTTTCAATCTACCAAATCCACTCACAAGGCTGGTCAGCCCAGGGCTGTAACAGAAGACAACTTTCTTAAGGGACTGAACCTGAAACCGTATGGTTGCAAAGTGAGCTTCTTATCCACACAGCCATACCTGCACCTATTGCACCTATTGTTATTAAAAAGATAACAAAACAAACTGAGCAAGGGTTAACACTTCATTGAGTCAGTAGTGCGAAACTGATTTGGCAAGATCGGCCAAAATGGATCTAGATTGCTGCATGCTTTGATTAATTTGCCACTCTATTGACAGATATACAAGTACATATTTTTTCTGACTTATGGATTCTTAGATGGTGTATGTGTGTGTGTGTGTGTGTATCAAAATAAGCAACAAGGATATCCAAGGTAGTGTAGTACAATTGTTTCATGCTACTTCATTTTATTAAATACTGTAAATATTACATCAGTTTTAAAATGTCGAGCAATCTTCAGCCACATATAGAATTAACCACTCTGTCTATGTATCTACCCTCTTTGTAATGTTGGCAAATGAAATAAGTATAAGAATGTGTATTGTCCGTTTAATTAAAAAAATCTATAAGTGGCTGAAGATTGCTTGACATTTTAAAGCTGATGTAATACTTACAGTGTTTAATAAAATTGATTTATATGGATAATACCATACAAAATCCTGGTGCCTTTAACTTAAGTACCATATTCATCTGAATCTAAATTTTGCTGATCTTATATATATATAATTTTTTTTTATTATTTGGCAGAAGTTACAGAGTGACTCATGGGCCAGAGATTTGTGCATTGGCACTTTTCAGACTCTCATGCCTGAGTCACTCTGTAACTCATGTTTTGAATTCTGTTTTCCAGTTTGTATCACCAAACCTGTTTATACGATATATATATATTTTTTTTTCTTTCCAGAATGTTTTTATAGCTGTGATAATTGAAACTTTTGCTGAAATAAGGGTTCAATTTCAAACTATGTGGGGACCTAGAGGCAGTGATGCTAATTCGGACTCATCTCAGGTAAAACTTCTCTTTTTTTCTTTTGTAAACCTTTTATTCAAATTTATCTGAGACAAGTCATTTTATCAAAGATTATCTGGGGATGTTACTTTTGTTGTGGCTTATATTTTTGAACTATTGAGTTTACTATCATAGTTATCTTCTACTAGTTTCAGTCATTGAACTGCAGCCTTGGTTGGGCATTGCTTTGAAAGTTCTTAGCCAAACAGATCAATCCCAGGACTTATTTTTAACTCTGTTGCCTGTTACTTATACTGTTGGTCTCTTTTGCATTAGCAGATTGCTAATATACAAGAACATAAAAAAACAAGCACCAGTTGTCAAGTAATGACAAGAGGCAAACACAAAGAGAGAGAGAGAGAGAGACACACACACACACATGCACACACAGAGAGGCTTCCTTGCTGTTTCAATCTACCAAATCCACTCACAAGGCTGGTCAGCCCAGGGCTGTAACAGAAGACAACTTTCTTAAGGGACTGAACCTGAAACCGTATGGTTGCAAAGTGAGCTTCTTATCCACACAGCCATACTTGCACCTATTGCACCTATTGTTATTAAAAAGATAACAAAACAAACTGAGCAAGGGTTAACACTTCATTGAGTCAGTAGTGCGAAACTGATTTGGCAAGATCGGCCAAAATGGATCTAGATTGCTGCATGCTTTGATTAATTTGCCACTCTATTGACAGATATACAAGTACATATTTTTTCTGACTTATGGATTCTTAGATGGTGTATGTGTGTGTGTGTGTGTGTATCAAAATAAGCAACAAGGATATCCAAGGTAGTGTAGTACAATTGTTTCATGCTACTTCATTTTATTAAATACTGTAAATATTACATCAGTTTTAAAATGTCGAGCAATCTTCAGCCACATATAGAATTAACCACTCTGTCTATGTATCTACCCTCTTTGTAATGTTGGCAAATGAAATAAGTATAAGAATGTGTATTGTCCGTTTAATTAAAAAATTCTATAAGTGGCTGAAGATTGCTTGACATTTTAAAGCTGATGTAATACTTACAGTGTTTAATAAAATTTGATTTATATGGATAATACCATACAAAATCCTGGTGCCTTTAACTTAAGTACCATATTCATCTGAATCTAAATTTTGCTGATCTTATATATATATAATTTTTTTTTATTATTTGGCAGAAGTTACAGAGTGACTCATGGGCCAAGAGATTTGTGCATTGGCACTTTTCAGACTCTCATGCCTTGAGTCACTCTGTAACTCATGTTTTGAATTCTGTTTTCCAGTTTGTATCACCAAACCTGTTTATACGATATATATATATATTTTTTTTTCTGTAGGTTATTCAAAGTGATGGTGTTACGTGGAAACTTGTTTTTATTGACGAAGACAAGGCTCAAGGCCGAGCACCTCCCATATTCCAAAAGATCCTACGTTCCAATGTCTTCCACATCTCGTTGCTGTTGTTGGTAATGCTAAATGCTTTCACCGCTGCCAGCTTAACATTTGACCATAATAAGACAAATCCAAACACTAAACTGGATGGATTTTATTATGCTGAGGTATAAATATTTGGTTATTTTTTATACAAGACGGTTATGATTAAGATGTCTTTGATTATAAGTTTACTAGATCAGCACTGAGCTAGCCTAGGGTTAAACAACAACAGTCAAGACACTTTACCTAAATTTATTTTTTCATTTGTCTTACATCCATTTTTGCATGCATGTGTTAAATGAATACTTATTATAGCGATTTTGACGTCTATATCTAGCATATAGGCTGTCCACTTTTGGTGGTCAGTCCTCTAAATTTTGTGTGTATATATATATATATATATATATATATATATTATATATATATATATATATATATATATATATATATATATAAAATGTTACTCTTATTTAGATGTTTTGTATTTAATAATGTCTTTCTATTCTAATGCTCCTTGTTGAAACAATTTGGTTTTTCTTCTCTAACACAGGTTGTGTTTACTGCACTCTTTGATCTGGAAGCATTATTCAAAATCTGGTGTCTTGGTTTCCAAGGATACCTCAAGCGATCAGTGCACAAATTTGAACTTCTGCTTGCTGTAGGTACCACATTGCACATCATTCCCAGACTTTACCGCTCCCAGCTCACATATTTTCAGGTAACCAGTTCTCGTATTTTATTCAATATTTTTAAACACTCAAAGGAACAACTATTTCTTCAGGTGTAAGTATTTAAATGTGTAGGTTTCTGTTTGAAACACTATCTGTATGTGGTCATCATTATTATCATTATCCTTTTTATGTCCACTTTTCCATGCTTGCATGGGTCAGATGAAATTTGTTGAGGCAGACTTTCTATGGCCAAAGGCTTTTCATGTGACAGATTAGCATCCCATTCAAGGGAGACTCTTATAATCTCAGTCACTTACATTACTTTGGAAGCCAGATTAAGTCCTGGCCTTATGAGCCCTACTGTTGTATTTCGGAATGGTCATTTTGCCAATTTAGCCAATAAAAACACACGCACTATATATTTGGTGTTATTTTGCTTCAATGTTATTTATTTTTTACATTAATCTTAATCTTATTTCGGCCAGAGTTCTTTCGTTACACTCCTGTGACCGCATCAGTGGTCCTTTGCTTTCTTCTTTCTTATTCGAAAGAACTCTGGCTGAAATAAAATTAAGATTAATGTAAAAAATAAATAACACTGAAGCAAACTAACACCAAATATATAGTGCGTGTGTTTTTATTGGCTAAACTGGCAAAATGACCATTCCGAAATACAACAATATCTGTTTCAACACATGATTTCACATAAAAAATCTTGCACAACAAATATATAAACGTAACTTATGAGTTCTAGTTTATGAAAAAAGAAAAATGAAAAATGCTCTTCATACTACCAATCCTCACCTGTTTCTAAGCAAAGTTATATTTCCCTTAGATTAGTAGTTTGGCTCCCAACTAAGGTCCATATGGCTCCTGAGGGTCCATATAAGATTTTGGGGGCCCACACAACAAAATAGTAAATTTGGGGACCCACAATAGTATTTTAAAGAATTTTGCTTTAGAAGTATGTATTGCAAGAAACAGCTAGGTTTCTTTCTCTAACATTTTACATATAGTTCAACCTATACAAGTCAATGTGTGGATGCCAGCGCCGCCTTGACTGGCTTCTGTGCCGGTGGCATGTAAAAAGCACCAACCGATCGTGGCCGCTGCCAGCCTCCCATGGCACCCGTGCCAGTGGCACATAAAAAGCACCCACTACACTCTCGGAGTGGTTGGCGTTAGGAAGGGCATCCAGCTGTAGAAACACTGCCAGATCAGACTGGAGCCTGGTGCAGCCATCTGGCTTCCCAGACCCCGGTCGAACCGTCCAACCTTTGCTAGCACAGAAAATGGACGTTAAACGATGATGATGATGATGAATTTTGTCAGAAGTTTTTATGAAACTAGTTTTTTGACACTGAATGGCTATGGAAGTCCAACAAAATAAAATAGCAATTGAAGGGAACCATAGATACAAAATGGCTGAGAACTCCTGCCCTAGCCCTTTAAAAATGAGCAGCACAATGACTAGACACGTTTCCATGAAAGTTTACAAGCAAACAATACTGCTTGTATGAAGTGTTGTTATTTACAATTAGGACCCTGTTTAGAGTCAAGGAGGCACATACATTTATACCCCACCACCACACACTCACTCAAATATACAATGGGCTTCTATCAGTTTCCTTCTATCAGCTTCCTTCTTCCGAATCCATTTGATCAGCTCAGGGCTATATCAGAAGACACTTGTCCAAGTTGTTGCACAGTAAGACTGAACCTGAAACCATGTGGTTCAAAGCGAAACCTTTTAACCACACAGCCATGCCTGCATCTGATTCAGAAATGGGGTTTTGTATGACAATTAAATATGATGGGCAGTAAATTTAGATTTGCAGCAATTGGAGAGCAGGTAGATCTAGCACACCTCATAAAATCCTTGAATCCTATGTTTTTACTACATAAATTGGTTAACCAATGTTCAAGGTACATGTCAGCTGCATTCTCTTCACTAGGAATGTGGCTTGCAAATGTTATGGGTGTTGTTCCTTCTTCCCTAACTTTTAGGGGTTTAACTAAGGGAGCAAAGACAGTGTCCATGCCTCTGCATGGTTTTCCAAACTTTTTTTTATATATAGAACAGAGGAAGAAACTGCATATTCTTCAATGTTCTAATAAGGGACAGTAATTACTTTCTTATGCCAATTACCCAATTTCCATGGCAATATTCCCCCTGAAAAAGATCCCAGTTCATTGCAGGATTACTCACAGCTGAGTGAAGTGGAGCAATGTGAAATGAAGTGTTTTGCTCAAGAACACATGCCATTTGGTCCAGGAATTGAAACCACGACATTATGATTGTGAATGTAACATCCTATCCACTTGGCCATGTGCCTTCATGTGTCATCTCTTGTGAAAGGTAGGAGAGTCCAGTTTGCTGGACATTGTTGTAGAGCTGAAAAAGAGGTAATTTCTACTCTTCTCCTCTGGAAGCCATCTACTCGCAATACCAGAGGGCGCACACTCTCCTACCCTGATGTAATCTCCAGGGATACAGGCATTCAGCAACAGGACCTTCGTACTGCCATGATGGACCGTGAAGTCTGGTAAATGATGATGAGGATGATGCCACCACATAATAGGAAAGTCACAATTATGAGAGAAATTTGAAATATAATTATGAATATTTTTTGACAGATTCTTTTTCATTATGGAGTCAAAAGCAGTCTCAACAGGATTGGTATCATAAGAATTACATGACAGCCTTCAGATGTATTGTTTTTTTGCTTGTAATAACTCTAAATTATTTTGTTTTCCAAAGGTTCTTCGAGTTGTTCGTCTCATAAAAGCATCTCCAGTTCTTGAAGACTTCTGTTGGAAGGTTTGTATATTTTGCCGTTATTCCTATTTCTTTACTACCCACAAGGGGCTAAACACAGAGGGGACAAACAAGGACAGACACATGGATTAAGTCGATTACATCGACCCCAGTGCGTAACTGGTACTTAATTTATTGAACCCGAAAGGATGAAAGGCAAAGTCAACCTCGGCGCAATTTGAACTCAGAACGTAGCGGCAGACAAAATACGGCTACGCATTTCGCCCGGCGTGCTAACGGTTCTGCCAGCTCTCCGCCCTATGTCATTATTCCTGTTAGGAATCAGTTGTATGTGGGGCCTCCATCAGTTAATGTTGACCACGCATCTGCACTTGTATATGCAGGCCTGATCAGAAGCTTTTGAGGAAGACTAACAGTCACCGACACATGCAAGTCTTTCCTTTCTCTCCATGCTCTCCTTTACTTGTTTCAGTCATTTGACTGCGGCCATGCTGGAGCACCGCCTTTAGTTCGAGCATATCGACCCCGGGACTTACTCTTTGTAAGCCCAGTACTTATTCTATCGGTCTCTTTTGCCGAACCGCTAAGTGACGGGGACGTAAACACACCAGCATCGGTTGTCAAGCAATGCTAGAGGGACAAACACACACACACACATATATATATACATATACATATATATGACAGGCTTCTTTCAGTTTCCGTCTACCAAATCCACTCACAAAGCATTGATCGGCCCGGGGCTATAGCAGAAGACACTTGCCCAAGATGCCACGCAGTGGGACTGAACCCGGAACCATGTGGTTGGTTAGCAAGCTACTTACCACACAGCCACTCCTGCTACCTATGTTTATCTAAGTTAAAGGCTGCGAACTTGAACCAGTATAGCTTGGCACCAGTATAATCACAGGCATTACTGTCTGAACCCAAAGAGCCAGAACAGATACAACAAGGCATTATGCCCAACTCCCTAACTGTTTTACCAGTCCTTTATCCTTGGTGGGAACATCAGCACATGTCTATGCAGGCCTCAGTGAGATTTTTTAAGAACACGAACGACGACAACTACCAGTTGCTCATGCATGCAAATCTCTCCTCTCCATGCAACTGATGTTTACTCAAAGGAAAATGGGGCTGATACAGCCTGGTATCTGTGTTATCACAGGTAAAGAGTCAGAAGAGATGCTGCAACCCTCTAACAGTTTCACCAGTATGTCACCCTGAATTGGTACTTTTTTTTGTTGACCCCCCCGCAAAAAGGATGAATCGCTAAGTTGACCTCAGTGGAGTTTGAAATCAGAGTGCAGAGAGTCAGAACAAATACTGCAAGGCTTTCTAACTTTCTATTGACTTTGGTCAGTTTTCTGCCTTAGAAACCAGTTTTAGTTTACCTATCTCTATGACACTTCCCATCACCAGTTTACATGTCATCAGGTGTTGTGTTCACTGTGTAGTCCTACATGGTGAGGGAACCTGGTTGCTTGGCCTGCCAGAAGTAGGCTGAATTTCCCTGAAATCACGCACACTGTCATCTTTAAAAAAAAAAAAGGTTGTATTGGAAATATAGTCTTAGATATACTACGAATAAAAGATGATGATCATGGCTGGAATGCTTTTGTTCGTTGGTTATGCCTTCCTATTATAAGGGAGTGGGGAGTTGTCA